>NC_139692.1:24934896-25244672 GCF_964106915.1 Podarcis gaigeae | reverse complement strand
CAAAGGAGGAGAGGGACAAGATTTTAGGCCTTCACTACGGGAAGTCTCTGGACATTTTGGACAGAAGAACTGAAATTTATAAGGACATTCCTAAACAGTTGTTGGATCTTAGATCTGAATATTTGGAGCTTGTAAAATTGTTGAGAGGCAACTCAATCATCTTTAGGTGGGATTTTCCACAAGGCTTGTCCTTTACCTTCAGAGGAAGGAAGATTAAAATTAGAACTTTGGAAGATAGAGATAAATTTCTGAGTGCCCACGGAGAAGACCTTCATAAAGGACTTGAACTACCCCCCGGGCCCGAACCACCAGAGGTACCTACACCTGTGGACTCTAAAGACCCACAGAACCAAACACCATCCCAAGGAAAATAACCAGATTTATCCAGGATGTCCCTGCAACTTTTGAGCTGGAATATTAATGGCTGCAACAGCCCGGAAAAAAGGAGGAAAATCTTTCACATATTAAAGAAGGAACAATTGGATATTATCTGTTTACAAGAAACACATGTGACTAGGCTCCACAGAAAAGTATTAATAAATAAAAGGCTTGGCCAGGAATTTATATCTTCGGACAAAGTTAAGAAGAGAGGAGTGGTGATATATGCAAAAGAGAGCCTTTCACCTAAATTTTTATTTAAAGACGACCATGGAAGAATTTTGGCAATTGAAATACAGCATCAAGGAGAGAAAATTTTGATATTAGGACTCTATGCTCCAAATGAAGGGAAATCAGAATTTTACAAGAAGTTGCAAGGGATTATGTTGGAATATCTGGACTTTGATAACATCATTATGATGGGAGATATGAATGGGATCGTATCAACCAATATGGATAAGTCACAAAGACAAAATGTTACCAAAGACGGCAGACTCCAAAGACCTTTTTTGAAATGACAGATAATATGGACTGGATTGATATATGGAGAACAAAGAACCCCTTGGGAAAAGAAGGAACATTCTTTTCTGAAGCCCAGCTGACATGGACAAGAATCGACCAAATATGGATTTCTAGAGGTCTGGCACCTAAGGTGAGAAAAGTGGAAATCTGCCCAAAGACCTGCTCCGACCATAATGCTTTGAAAATGGACATGATACTAGTACCAACCGGTTCCTTTAGATGGAAGATGAATGACAATTTGTTCAGAGATCAAGAGATCATTAAGAAGGCCCAAAAAGTTATAAAGGACTACTTTGAAATAAATTTGAATACGACGGTGGAAAAAAGAACAATCTGGGATGCAAGTAAAGCGGTCATGAGAGGGTTCTTGATACAACAGAATTCTATAAAGAAAAGAACACAGAATGAAAAGAAAGACAGGATTTTGGAGAAAATCAAAGAACTAGAGAAGAAGTTAAGAGCAAATCCAAAATCGCAGCCGATCTTGAGAGAAATTAAACTCCACCAGGCACAATATTCTAAATTGATAAATCAGGAAATTGAATGGAAGATTAAGTTGATGAGACAAAAAACGTTTGAATCGGCAAACAAATGTGGGAAACTGCTGGCTTGGCAGTTGAAAAAGAGGCAAAAGTTGAATACAGTAACAAATTTGGAAATTGAAGGAAGAAATATCCAGAACCCCGTGGAAATTAGAAAGTGTTTCCAGAAATATTTCAAAAAACTATACACTCAAGGGCCGCAAAATGAGATGGAAATTAAACAATTCTTGGAAAAAAATGGGCTCAAAAGACTGTCACAGGAAAATAGAACACTCTTGAATAGCAAAATAACTCGACAAGAGATCGAACTTGCCATTCAGAACATGAAACTGGGCAAATCTCCAGGGCCAGATGGTTTGACCTCCAAGTATTATAAGACATTAAATGACTATCTGATACAACCACTGATGGAGGTCAGCAATGAGATTATGGAGGGGAAGAAGGCGCCGGAATCGTGGAAAGAAGCCTTTATCACATTGATACCAAAATCAGAAACTGAAAAGACATAGCTTAAGAACTACCGTCCCATCTCCCTTCTAAATGTGGATTACAAAATATTTGCTGAAGTTTTGGCAAACAGACTTAAAAGAGTTTTAAGTGAAGTAATACACAAGGACCAAGCAGGCTTTCTCCCAGGCAGACACATGTTTGCCAATACAAGGAATATTATTGACATTTTGGAGCTGTTGCAAACAGAAATTAATACCAAAGCAGTGTTAGTTTTTATAGATGCGGAGAAGGCCTTCGACAATATCTCTTGGAAGTTTATGAAGGGAAATTTAAAAGAAATGGGAGTGGGGAGGGGTTTTGAAAACGGGATTGATGCGATATATTCAGAACAAAAGGCAAAACTGATAGTCAACAATGTGGTTACGGAAGGGTTTAAAATTGAAAAAGGAACACGACAAGGCTGCCCAATTTCCCCGCTGTTGTTTATTACAGTCCTGGAGGTGCTCCTGAATCTTATCAGAGGGGACCGGTTGGTGCAAGGGATTCAGGTCGGAGCAAAACAATATAAACTTAAAGCTTTTGCAGATGACCTAGTTTTGACCCTGCAGGAGCCAGAATCTAGTACAAAAAGAGTTTTGGAATTGATTCAAGACTTTGGTCGGGTGGCGGGATTTAAATTAAATAAACAGAAAACTAAAGTATTAGGGAAAAACTTGACAGACATAGAGTCAGAACGGTTTCAGAAAGAAACAGAACTAACATTGGTGAAAAAAGTTAAGTACCTAGGGGTAAATATAACAGCAAAAAATCTGAGTCTATTTAAGGATAATTATGAAAAATGCTGGTCTGAAATTAAGAGAGACTTGGACTGTTGGACAAAATTGAAACTTTCTTTGCTAGGCCGAATTGCCGCTATTAAGATGAATGTATTGCCAAAGATGTTGTTTTTGTTTCAAACATTACAAATTGTGGATAAGACGGAGTGCTTCAGGAAGTGGCAGAGAGATATTTCTAAATTTGTCTGGCAGGGCAAAAAGCCTAGAATTAAGTTTAAGATACTAACTGATGCGAAAGAAAGAGGTGGCTTTGCCCTGCCGGACTTAAAGCTGTACTATGAAGCAGCAGCTTTCTGCTGGCTCAAGGACTGGCTACTTCTTGAAGACACGGATGTGTTGGATCTGGAAGGTTTTAACAATGCATTTGGTTGGCATGCATATCTATGGTATGATAAAGTCAAGACCAATAAGGCCTTTAAGAACCATATTGTCAGGAAAGCTGTATTTAATGTCTGGACAAAATACAAAGACTTGTTGGAAAACAAAACCCCAAGGTGGCTTTCACCTCTGGAGGCTAAGGCCCGGAAGAGACTCAATATGGAGGCCAATTGGCCAAAGTATTGGGAAATATTAGAAAAAGATGGTGACAATTGGAAATTGCAGAGTTTGGAGAAAATGAAGGGTAAAGTGCTAGACTGGTTACATTATGCTCAGATTAAAGAAGTTTTTAAAAATGACAACAAGTTAGGATTCCAGGTGGAAAAATCGAAGTTAGAGACAGAACTGTTAGAACCAAAGAGTAAGATATTATCAAGAATGTATAACTTGCTGTTGAAATGGAACACACAAGATGAAATGGTTAAATCTGCTATGATAAGATGGGCACAGGACATTGGGTATAATATTATGTTTGAAGACTGGGAAAGGTTGTGGACCACTGGGCTGAACTTCACTGCATGTAATGCTCTGAAGGAAAATGTAATGAAAATGATATATAGATGGTACATGACCCCTGTTAAACTTGCTAAAATATACCACTTGTCCGAAAATAAATGTTGGAAATGTAAGGAAAATGAAGGAACATTCTTTCACCTCTGGTGGACTTGCCCGAAAGTGAAGGCCTTCTGAGAAATGATATATAACGAGCTGAAAAAAGTATTTAAGTATACTTTCACTAAGAAACCAGAGGCCTTCCTCCTGGGTATAGTCGGCCAGAAGGTGTTAAAGAAGGACTGAACATTCTTTATGTATGCTACAACGGCAGCAAGGATACTTATCGCTAAGAACTGGAAAACTCAAGATTTACCCACACTGGAAGAATGGCAGATGCAGCTGATGGACTATATGCAACTGGCGGAAATGACCGGCAGAATCCGAGACTTGGGAGAAGAAAAGATTGAAGAAGACTGGAGGAAATTTAAGATTTATTTACAAAAATATTGTAATTTGGTGGAATGTTAAGAAGGGTGCTTGATTACAAAAAATTGGCCATCACTAATCTGGATTTGAATTGGAAGATAAGTGAGATTTTAGAAAACAAAAATTGCTGAAGAATTGTTATTTATCATTTAAAAGAGCGACTATAAATTACATGATAATTTGCTTGGAAAAATGTATTGACAATGTAAGTGTGAACGGGAAACGTGAGGAAGTCCAAAAAGGTTTGAAAATTTGTTAAGACAAAAGGAATGTTGTTTATTATTTTTGTATTTTGTATAAAAAACCCTAATAAATATCTTTATAAAAAAAAAAACAGACTGGTGTTTTTCTTTTGCTGTTTTTTCATTGACACAGTAATAGTGCATTAGTGGTGGATTTGTACTGCAATCTCCACATGCTATTCTGCTTTCTTGGTTGTTCTGCAATGCTTCCCTGATGTCACTGCATTATTGTGATCTTGGAGGGTCACTCTTGCACTATAGCAAGACAAAACACACACATCTCTGCAACATTGGTGTAAAAAAAAAGTTACAGGATTACAGCAAGAAGTTACAGGACATGCATTGATTGGAAATGAAACAGCAGGTTTCTGCCCCAAAACGTTTGCCCCCAAACAATATTGAAAGCAGAATCGCATATAACTTCCCCAATGTCATTAAGAGCGCAAAGCATAAAAAAGCAAAACAAATGAGACACCAGGAGGGCAGAATTAATTGTTCAAAGTTCGATGGAAGTTTTGCAACTTGCTGAAATTGCATCTATTGTTGCAGGTTGCAGAATCCAGCTGTTCTGTGTGCAGAATGTTAATTTGGCATAGATAGATAGGCAGATACAGTAGATAGAGTGATCAGATGCAAAAAGGAGGAGCAGTTTCTCTCTCTCCCCCCTCCACATTTCTTTGATGCTTTTATAGAAGAGGAAGTTTCCATAGCTCATAGATGCCTTTTATCAGGACAAACTCTGCCTGCTAAAATTCCGTCTTCTCCAAAAAGCTACTGGAGCCACATTCTTTAAAAGCGCCAGAGGTGGTGACTTCCATCGCATTGTCATTATTTAATATATTTATTAATCTAAGTTGTCATGAAGTGGCTTACAGTTGCTAAAAGCCAAGCAAACATACACTTTCACAAGTGTAAACAATAATAAAAATCAGTATTATTTACTAACTGTATTCACCATGAAGTATTAGAGAGAGAAATCAATTCCTACCTTGCTCTACAAAAAGATGAACTCTGTAACAAGAAAGATCATCCTGCCATATGATCCTAATTAAGTGCTAAATTCCTGGCTAAACATGAACCTCTTTGCCTGGCGCCTAAAACTTGCTAATGCTATCGCCAGGAGTACCTCCCTGGGGAGAGAATTCCACAGACAGGGCTCCATCGCTGAAAGTCACAGTCCTGCTTCAAGATTTTTAAGAGCTAGCATAAAGGAAACAGAGAAGCATCGAGATGGCTGCTGCGTTAAGCGGAACGAAACAATGTGGCCTGATCCCCCCCCCCCCGACAATTTTTGTGGCTTTATTTTCGCAGGAGAAGGCTTTCGGTCATTACAGAGGTTTAACACGTGAGATCCAAATGTTATCTTGGCATGTTGTGCTGAAGAGGTCAAGCAAACAGCCTTGTTTTAAACTGGCAGAATCAAATTTCGGAATCAATTACCTTCGCCGTCTTTTTGCTTTTACCCAGCCTTCCAAAAAGCTGCCTTGTCCCTTGTCCCCAGGGATAGCTGTGTGCGTACTAAAATTTTCAGATGAGGCCCTTCTGTGACTTCCATCGGCAGTCACATAGCCACAAGCGAGAGGGCCTTTTCAGTGGCTGCACCCATTTAGCTGCAAGGCCTGGAAGACCTGCTCCTTAGCTTGCAGGCCTTTTCTACCTGGCCTGGGTGAGGTGCTGATTGACTTCAGCTACAAAAGCTGAGGTTGCTGAACAGACTCTTGGGCTGGGATATTGTTTAGTGGGGGGGGGGGGTGTTTAATTTTAGATCTAGTGATTTGTGTGGAAACTTTTCAGTTTGGTTGCATGTTTTTAAATGTTTTATTTATTGTTGATGACTATTTTTGTCATGTTGTAGTTATGTATTTTTGCCATGTTGCAAGCTGCCCTGAGCATGGTTTGAACTATGGAAAGGGTGCATACAAATAAAATTATGTATGTGTGCATGCATGCACCATGTCTTTGGATTTTTACGTTTCTCCCAGAATGGAAGGATACTGGAGACGAGAAGACGTAAGAGTTCACTGCAGATTATAGAATGCAGAAGTATCTTCTGTTCTCCAAAAAAGAAAGAGCAAGAAATCCTCCACAGGCTGAAATCTACTCCACCACACACAAACACACACAGAGCTCAACACAGCATCTTTCCCTGGTACAAGAACACAAGCTAAAAATCAAATTTGCTTGAGAGAGTATGTGTACATTCATCATTCACAGGACATAGAGTTACCTGGAATTAACATGAGTTGCAGAAACGATTCCTTGAGCTCTCCTGTGACACGACCTTAAAAGTGCAATTTCGGCAACTAACATTTTCCAAAGACTTGGATTTCAGTTGCTAGAGAATACCCAGAATTGGCAAGCGAAACCATCACCCACCTGCTGCCATTTGGCATCTTTCTGAGCAAGGCTCCTCAACAACACTGACATTCAAAATAAAAAATAATAATAATAAAAGTTTAGCCTTATGCAATGAGTTGTAAGTTAACCTGATATCACCCCTCAATGGAATGAAATCTGGAAGAACTAACTTGCCCAGGAGTCTCCTAAAAAATGTCCTTTGGAAATAATAATAAGCCACTGGTTTTCAATAGCTTCTCAGCTTTTTGGTTAAGATCAAGTGTAAAAAATCACAGGTTTTCAGTTGTAGTGTGAATGGTAAAGTAGAGCTACGTATATTGCTTTGTGAATTTCCCTTTTTGGATTAATAATGTGCCTTATCAGCGCTGTTAAGTATAAAACAAAAATGAATATGTGACAGTTTCATGTTGCAGTTTGGGAGTCAGAGGTGGATCTGGACCAGCTGAAGACTTTGCAAGCTATTCAGAAAAGACTGAAGGTGGCTGCATCATGATATCAAGGTGGCTTCTTCCAATGCCATTGAGCCTGGTTTGCTTGTCATAAGAGGTACGGTATTTATAGGAGTGTCTATAGCAAATGAACCCCTAGGGAGTTTTGGCTTATGGCTCTGCCAATACCTTGTGCAGAGAGAACGGCAGAATGGCCAACCCAAATAGCCCCCTGTGAGCTTTATTTTCCTATCCCTTGTTGCTTTGAGCTCAGCTTTCAGGGCGAGGGGAGTGCTTGTTATCCACACCACATTGCCAAGACTTTGAAGGCGAAGAGGAGAGGGCTAGGTGCACGCAGCAGTGAAACAGACACTCAGTTTGTGTCCGTGTGTGAGAGATAGTGTTTGGCTCCTTCCTCGCCACAGGGCATCCAGTCACAGGAAGGCTTCTCAGTAGGGTTGCCTGCCCCTCTCTGTGTATAAGCTGGCCTCATCATAATTTGGAGTGTGCTATTTCCAGAATTTCACAGAGCTAAGGGTGTACACTGAGCAGTGTTCCTTTTCAGAGTTCAGCTAGGTTGGTAACTTGCAAGGAGACTTTAGGAATGTTGCTGTTCTCTCAAGCTTCCTATCTGCAAAATGGGGATAACATCAATGCCACCCTTTGTAAACAATCCTATTAAATATGCTGCAAAGAATGTCCACTAGCCTGCTGGCAGCTTGCAGATTAAGGAAAGGGAACACCATTTCCCCACAAGAACACAGGAAGCTCCCTTATACTGTGTCAGAGTCGGACCATTAATCCAGCTAGGTCAGTACTGTCTACACCAGTGGTATTCAACTGGTCCAGGCCCCAGACCCACCTCTGACTCCCAACCTGTACCATGAGACCCACTTTCACATACAGTCATACCTCGGGATAAATACACTTCAGGTTGAGTGCTTTCGGGTTGCGCTTCCACGTGTTACTTCTGGGTTTCGCTGCTCACGCATGTGCAGTCGGTCAAAATGACATCATGTGCATGCGCGGAAGCTGCAAAACGCGGCATGCGCAGACGCACTGTTGCATGTTACATTCTGTTTGGGTTGCGGACGGGGCTCCGGATCGGATCCCGTTCACATCCCGAGATACCACTGTATTCACTTTTGATTTAAATTTAATAGCACAAATAATTGATAAAAATGGTAAAATTTTATAGCCCAGACACCGCACGCAGTGTCCTTTGGTTTGGTCAGCCTTAGCTGGAGTCCAACATGGCAGCAGTGGCTTTGCTGTGACCCATCTTGGATTACCTCACGACCCACCTGTACTTCCCAACCCACTGGCTGAAGATCTGTGGTCCACACTGATTGGCAGCAATGGTACTCAGGAGTTTCCAACCAGAGGTCTCCCCGAGCCCTAACCTGGAGATGCTGGGGATTGAACCTGGGACCTTCTGCATGCAAAGCAGGTGCTCTACCACTGAGCCAAAGCTCTTCCCCTTAGTATCATCCTGCTATATTTCTCTGCTGAGCCTGGAGGAAGAAGGCTTCTCTGCCAGACTGCTCACCCATCCGCATGCTATTCCTTAGTGCCTATGTGCCTATGACGACTCACACAAGTGTTTAATTGCGGGGCCTGATAGCCCCCTCCCCAGACCTAATAGGAACTGAGGAATTGCAGGCAGACAAGCTTACGTGTTATTAATAACCACATTTATTCCTAGCTGCATATGCCCCGCTGTTAAACCCTGTTACCAAAGTGGCTTGCATTAAAAGATTAAAATACGCTAACAATAAAACACGCTAAAAATGGCCAATGAAAAATGCAGCTGTGTTAAATAAAACTGGCAGAAATCAAATTATCTATTTAGGGCAGCGTATCTGAAAGTTCAAAAGATGGAAAATAAAAAGGGATTATTTGGCTCGAGACTGCTGACCTGATTTTGGACACACCACCAAACTTCCAGAGAATGGGGATAGGGTGTGGGAATATCCTTTTCCTGCCCTGATGCAGCAAGGAATGAGAAGGCCAGGGATGGGTGACAAGATTTAAACCTAGGTCTTAGATTATTCGACAGATTCTTGCTCAAACTTTCAAAGCACCATCCTCTGGCAGCTATAAAACTCTGTACAACCCCACTGTTTAATTCACCCTTAACAGTAACTGATAGTGAATCTTGACCTTGTGTTTTTCAGAATAGCAACTGCAACGTGAGCCCAAGGTCGACCAAGGTTTTTTTTTGCTGCTGTAAGCACATTTTTTAAAAAGTTTTGCCTTCACCCAAATGCTGAGCTCACTGACATATTGTTTTTCCATCTCCATTTTTAATTTGGTCATAAGAAGAGCCTGGCTGCTGGGTCAGACCAAAAGCCCATTTAGTCCAGCATCTGTTTCCCATAGTGGCCAAGCCGATGCCTCTGGGCAGCCCACAAGCAGGGACGAGGAGCAAGAGGAAAGTCTGGAGGAAAGGGGCTTCTATCCTTTGGCAGCCCTCTTAGTTTCTACACAGGGAGCAGAAGAGAAGTGTGTGGGAAATTGCAGTCAAACATAACTATGCATAAGTGCTAGTTACTGCATGAAGGGGTTACGATCATAGTGTAAGTCCTCCGAGGCCTGGCTGGATCACACTCCATCTCCTTCAGAGGAAAGGGTTGGCAAAGCATTTATCACACACCCCTCACCCTGGAAGAAAGGAAATCAAGTTCCCTCCCCTGTTCTTTCTCTCTCTGCACCATGTAACCAACAAAGGCGGATGTGTGTGAGCTTGCTCCCAAGCTTAGAGCCTTTGTTTGGAACTGTTTTTTCTACCCAATAGTATTTTGCCTGTGGTCTCCTTCCAGCTGCATGGAACATTGCATGTATCAGACCTTTGAATCTGTAAAGAAATCATTTAAAACTTACTTAACAGTGTGTGGTCTATACAGTGCTAAGAGGGTCCTGTTTCAGCGGACAGAACAGGGTATCTAAGCAGGTTTAACAGCCTATTCTCATAATGTACAAGTTGTGACTTGATTTTAGACTCTGCTGGGGCTTTTTGTATGCAAGCCCCACATTTTGAAACTAGACACACAGCTGATTCTTTAGTTGTTCACCCACACATGTGATCCACAGGGATTCACGCTGTATATTTAATTCCCCTGCAAAGGGCTGCAGTGGATCCTGCCACCCAACATTAATGGGGTATGAGCTGGCAATAACCAGCCTCTTTGGGTGAGAGGTCTTCTAGCAACTCTCAACACCCTTAACAAACTACAGTTCCCATGATATTTGGGGGGGGACAGGACTGTTAAAAGCTGTATACAAGAGCTTTAAATGTACTGTTAGAAGAAAGATTTCCTTCTTTGGGGCCCTGAGTCTCTTCTCTAGATGGTGAGGATCATAAATATCTTGCTGCTGTTCCTCCACTTTCCAAATGCAGGGTATACCCCACCATCAACTTATGCTAAGCTGCCTCTCTACACCTTCCAAAAAGTAGGCACTCATTCTTTTTCCAGGATATTTGCAGAGCCAAGGCAGGCTCCCCTGAAATAACGATACCCCAAGCATCTGCCCTAATTTGCCACAACGTTTGTGCTAGCTCTGCATGTGCCTCTGTCGCCACTGACCCTTCCTTCCTACCACTGGGATTTGTATGGGCAATGCAGAAAGAATGACACAGCCTCACCATAGGCACAGCACTTCTAAGCAGCAAGAACCGACAAGGGGGCACCAGCTATTAGTCATCATTAATAAGCCAAAGGCTTATTAGGCAATTAGCCACAGCTCTGTGGTTGTGCATTTGGAAACTAAGCTCCACCTTTGACTGCAAGTCTGTGCTTGGGTGGTAGGAGACCTCTGGTTGACCTGGCAGTGCAGAAACAATGGTGGAAGTTGGCAATTTGGGAAATGCAAAATTCTTCTTGTTGTTGTTCTTCTTTTGAGCGGGAAAGCGAAAAAATACATATGTTTTCTCTGGATTGCCAATTGCCAGGAATAATAGTGCATAGAGAAGGAATGAAAGGGAAAGAGCCTGCTATGAGCAGAGGTTGTTTGTTCTGAGAGATGAAGGCATGTTGGATATTCCTGGAAGGGTTATTTAAAGAGCAGAAACATGGGCTTCTCCCTTTCTGTCTTGCTAACATTTAGCAGTTTGACAGCTCTGAAAGCAACTTACAGTCACTATTTAAAAACAAGATTTTAAAAATAATAATAGCATTACAGACAAAAGGAGGAGGGGGAGGGACAGCCATGTTTACGCTTCTTGGAGAAAAAGGTGGAAAATGAATGCAAAAAAAATAAATACAATAAAATAGCAGCTTCAGTGAAAACCTCACTTCCTCAGCATCTCAGTCTCAACAGAATCTGAACTTTGTCTCCGGCAGCCATTGCTATTACTATTATTACTACTATGACTATTAAACATGTAATTTGTTTGTTATACAATGAACTTCTCCAAACGACTCACAGCATTTTAAAGACCATAAGCCCGAAGAAACAAATGCATTATAATAAACACACATGGTGGGATACCCAGTCACAGGTTTCCCAGTGTCATATGTTTAGTAGTTTGGCCCTCTTGGGTTTCCTTAGAAGACAGACAAGGTACCTCAAAAGCCACCCACTGGACCCGTCCAGCATACTGTGGGTTTCAGATTTGGAGCAAGATGTGTTCATCTTATGATAATCAGTGGACTACCTTCCTTACTCATTTTAAGGCAGTGGAGGGATGCTTAAGGTTCAGAGGCCGAATACGGCCCTTCAAGCCACTGTCTGGCCCTTGAACCTCTTCCCATGTCCCACCCCTTTACTGGCCCTGCATTGCTTGTCATGTGTTTTTGCCTGCTGCCCTTGGAAACTAGCCTACTATATAAAGGGAGGGGGGATTAACTTATCTGCCTACTTTTGCCTCTGGCCCTGTCCATCACTGGTATGCTGCCCCTAGAAGTTTGTTTGAGGTCCTCATGATCTGTAGATTCTGAAGGGTATGTTGGGAAGTGGAAGAAATTTCTTTCCATGGGGACTGGTTCCAGTCTCCAGCACTAAAAGAGTGTTAGAATTAATTTCTGATTTTGGTCGGGTGGCGGGGTTTAAGTTAAATAAGCAAAAAACCAAGGTTTTAGCAAAAAATTTGACAGCTACAGAAACAGATGAGTTCTCCAAAGAAACGGAGCTGAATGTGGTTAAAAAAGTAAAATACCTAGGGGTGTACTTGACCTCCAAAAATTTGAATTTGTTTAAAGATAATTATGAGAAATGCTGGTCAGAAATCAAAAGAGACTTGGATATATGGTCAAGACTGAAACTTTCCTTGTTAGGCCGAATAGCTGCTGTAAAGATGAATGTACTGCCGAAAATGTTATTTTTGTTTCAGGCCCTACAGATCGTGGACAAGGTGGAATGTTTTGGAAAGTGGCAGAAGGATATTTCTAAGTTTGTTTGGCAGGGCAAAAAGCCCCGAATAAAGTTTAAAATATTAACTGATGCGAAAGAAAGAGGGGGATTTGCCCTGCCAGACTTGAGGCTATATTATGAATCTGCAGCCTTCTGCTGGTTGAAAGATTGGATTTTATTGGAGAACACTGATGTCCTGGATCTGGAAGGGTTTGACAATGCGTTTGGGTGGCATGCATATCTGTGGTATGACAAGGCCAAAGTGCACAAATTGTTTAAAAACCATATTGTCAGAAGAGCAATTTGGAGGGTCTGGATAAAATACAAAGACTTATTGGAGAGTAAAACTCCGAGGTGGCTCTCACCGGTGGAGGCCAAGGCACGTAAGAGACCCAACATGGAGGCCCACTGGCCTAAATATTGGGAAATAATTGAAAAAACTGGAGACAATTGGAGGTTGCTAAGTTTGGAGAAATTGAAAACTAAGGTACGAGATTGGTTGCACTATGCGCAAATTCAAGAGGTATTTAAAATAGATAAAAAAGTTGGATTCCAGGTGGAAAAATCGAAACTAGAGACTGAATTGTTAGAGCCAAAAAGTAAACTACTTTCGAGAATGTATAACTTGCTGCTTAAGTGGAATACACAGGATGAGACAGTCAAATCCGCTATGATAAAATGGGCTCAGGATGTGGGGCATAACATTATGTTTGCAGACTGGGAAAGGTTATGGAACACCGGTTTGAAATTCACGGCATGTACTGCCTTGAAGGAAAATATTATGAAAATGGCATACCGGTGGTACATGACCCCAGTCAAGTTAGCCAAGATATATCATCTGTCTGACAACAAATGTTGGAAATGTGGAGAGGCGGAAGGGACATTCTTTCATCTCTGGTGGACCTGCCCGAAAGTGAAGGCCTTCTGGGAAATGATCCATAATGAACTAAAAAAGGTATTGAGATTTACCTTACCTAAAAAACCAGAGGCCTTCCTTCTGGGCATGGTGGACCAGAGAGTGCTTAAGAAGGACAGAACCTTTTTTATGTATGCTACCACAGCAGCAAGGATCCTGATTGCAAAATACTGGAAGACACAAGATTTACCCACGCTGGAGGAATGGCAATCGCAGTTGATGGACTATATGGAACTGGCTGAAATGACTGGCAGAATCCGAGACGCGGGAGAAGAAACAACTGAGGAGGATTGGGAAAAGTTTAAGGACTACTTGAAAAAACACTATAAGTTGTATGAATGTTAAAAAAAAATGCACCTTTCAGGAAATTCTAGCTTCAGCAAATGTAAGTTATTGGAATGAAAATTAAGACACAAGAATTCAGAGGTAAAATAATGAAATAACTTTATTGTGTTTAATATAAAACATATAAGAATTGAGCGACAGTAAAATTGAAAATAGGGAACATGATAAAATGGAAGTTACAATAAGTTTTGAAATAAGTTAACAAATTGCTGATGCTTTATAAGACAGAGAACGCAGGGTTCGGAGGATGTGGGGAAGTCCTATAGGTTAGATGGAAAAAGAATATGGAAATTTGTTATTTATATCTTTTTTTCTTATAACCACTCTTTATTCTTTTTTCTGTATTTCTGTACTTTTAAAAAAGCAATAAAAATGTTTTAAAAAAAAATTCTTTCCATGGGGGATCAACAGACCTCATTGTACACATATCCATCACAAACGTGTGCCTGGAACATCTCGTGAATTTTTGCTCTACCCCCATAAAGCCTGTGCCTGTTTTGTCACTTGTGATCTTATCTTCTAAAGAACCACTTAAAAGAACTAGGGTCTCACATCTCAGCCTGAACCTCGTTCAGCTGTCTTGAAATCTGTGGCCTTATCAACATCAACCCAGCATGTGAGGATATTCTGGGAGGCTTAAAATGGCCCCTGCACCCAGCAAAAGCAGGGATCTGTTTCCCCAGCAGCATCAAGACAGGAATCCCCAAGGACAAAATACACAGCTTCTTCTTTCTTCTCCCTTTTCTTCCTTCGTGACTGCCATTTTGTGTGCTTGCTAAGAAGGTCAAATGGCAAATAGTTTGCCAGCTCCTTTCAGTATTTTCGCTACCAGTTTGGTTTCACAGATTTTTCTTGAATAAACCTAAATATTTTAAACTTGGGGGAGGGTCCCCCCCCCCATTTAACAACATCATCACCATCAAAGTTTCGGTTGCCTTCTACAGATATGCCTCAGTGACGTACAACGAAAACAAAACAAGAACTCAGTTAAAAGCGTAAACACAAAATCAGCCAATACATTTAAAACAAAACTGAAACAATGCAAGAGAGACTCTCCTGGCAAAGACCCCTTTATCCAGCTGGGAAAGCCTGTTGGAACAAAAATGTATTCAGTTGTTTCCAGAAAGTGCGGATAGTGGCCACCTGCCATATCTTGAGAAGAATGCTGCTCTACAGAACAGGGAAAGCCACACTAAAAACCCTGCTCCATGTTTATTATTATTATTTGCCCTCCTTTCACCCTAAGGTCCTAGGGCAGGTTACAACATTAAAACACAATATTAAAAACAGTTCAAAACAATTTACAATCACAAAAATCTGGTGGGAGGGTCCTAAAATGTATATGCCTCAAGTGTCAAAAGGTTATGACAGAGATCTTTGGAATTTGCAACAGAAACATTCCTGCATACTCCATAAGATGATCCTTTGCCCCACGAGGTGACAAGAGCAGTCGGGCCTCACCCCTGACCCACCCAAAGCCATTGACTCCACCCCACGGACCCACCTCGTATCTCACTGGGTGCGGCTGAAAGAAGAGTTGACCAGCTGGATGATGTTATCAAGAGAGGCTGTTGAGTTTCTGTTTAGCACCAGACAGTTAGAAAAGAAGGCCTAAGTATTCAAAAGTCAGTTCCTATAAAGTTACAAGCAAAACCTAGACACCCTTGCTATTTATATGTTTGAACCCTTTTCCAGAGAAAGAGAGAGGTAGTTGCAAGGGATAGCCTTTTGTCCAGATGTAGAGCTGGGTCATGTCATCACCAAGGGGCAGCTTTCTGGTGTGGGTTGACTGTCTGGGGGGGCGGGGAGTAGCCTGTTTGGGCGCTGTTAGAAATACATCATTTGTGGGATTCCATTATGTTTTGTTCTGTTATTTATTGTTTGTAAGCGCTTTGGGATTCGTTTGAATTAAATCAAATCAAATCTGAATAGCTCGACGTCCCTGATTCTCCTCCCCCCCCCAAAAAAAAACCCCTCAGGCCCACGCTACTTTGAAGGATAGTACAATAATGGCGCAACTGCTGAAATTCTATGTTCTAAACTGATGGGGTGAGTCAAGTCTAACCTACCTCGCAGGGATGTTATGAAGATGAAATGGGACAGCCCCAAACAAATACCATTGAGCTTTGAATTGTGGTTTGAAATACTAATATGATAATATGAGGTGCCTTCTGATTTCTCCTGTGGTTTCCTCTCCCTTTGTATAGTCTAATGAGGACCAAGCAGCTCATCAGAATGAAGCAACATAATAGAAAGAGACAGATCTACGCCACCCCCTCATCCCCAACAGAGTCTCTTTCCCACAGCGGCTGGCTCTCCGCTCATATTTTATTCCAGTCACTTGTATTAGCATTAAGTAATGGAACAGAAGCTCCGTTTGTGTGTGAAAATCAATGTTTCACACAGTAGTGATTTGGCATCGTGGCTGAAGTGAGAACGTGGCCTGTGTATAACATTTATTGCAAATGGGCTTGCTTGTCTAGTTCCACATTTCAAATGGGCTCTCAGCAGGGATGGCAGATTAAAAGGCCAAGTGTTGTTATAATGCAAACACAGCAGTTCACCTGGGTACAGGGGGAGGTTTCTGAGACCTACAGTGACATCAAATGCCTCCTTATGTAAGGGATATTTGAGGCAACTGCTAAAGGAAGAGTGGTTTTGAACCCTGTTTGCTTTTGGTTGACCCTTCTCTGCAGAGAAATACAGCCCTGCACGGGACCTTGGGCGGCGGCGGGGGATGGGAGAGAGCGGCTGGGGTGGCAAAGCTTAAGTTCTTTTATTTAGCGTATACTTGGGGTTTTTGTGTCAGCATCACTTGGGAAAGTTCTCTTTCTATTCACTTGTTATGTTTCCTTGGTGGTGAGAGAGGTTGAGGTGGGCTAGGGTGTGGCTGATCATCTTTGGCTGGCTGAAGTGGGATTTGTTTGTGCTTGGGTGAGGGGGTTTGTTGGGTTAAGTTAGCCATATTGAATCGTATGCTGTCGGTGGGTTATGAGCTCTTTCTAGTGTGAGTGGGCATTGTTATCTTGGAAGGTGTTCAGTAGGGCCAGTTCTGGGTGTCTTCTAGTACCTGTTTACAGTAGTTCTTTTGCTTATTTCTGGTGTGACTGTGCACACTACTTTTCTGACTGGGTCCTCGATTACTTGGTTTGGTGGGATCTGCTGGTTCAGACACAGCATACAGTATGTCTGAGAAAGCCCCACAAGGGATCATGGGGAAGAGGTGCAAGGAAAAAACTGTTGTGTCCATGGTCCTGAATGGGGTAACTGTGCCCCTGAAGGACCAGGTGCGCAGCCTGGGAGTCATTTTGGACTCACAGCTGTCCATGGAGGCGCAGGTCAATTCTGTGTCCAGGGCAGCTGCTTACCAGCTCCATCTGGTACGCAGGCTGAGACCCTATCTGCCTGCGGACTGTCTCGCCAGAGTGGTGTATGCTTTAGTTATCTCACACTTGGATTACTGCAATGCGCTCTATGTGGGGCTACCTTTGAAGGTGACCCAGAAACTACAACTAATCCAGAATGCAGCAGCTAGACTGGTGACTGGGAGTGGCCGCTGAGACCACATAACACCGGTCTTGAAAGACCTATATTGGCTCCCAGTACATTTCCGAGCACAATTCAAAGTGTCGGTGCTGACCTTTAAAGCCCTAAACGGCCTCAGTCCAGTATACCTGAAGGAGCATCTCCACCCCCATTGTTCTGCCTGGACGCTGAGGTCCAGCATCGAGGGCCTTCTGGTGGTTCCCTCACTGTGAGAAGCCAAGTTACAGGGAACCAGGCAGAGGGCTTCACAAGGACCCCTTCCTTCCTTCTGCCCCAGTACCTGAGGGTCGTCACGTCTCTCCAGGGATCTGGCCAGAACAAAGTGTATGTTTGGGAAAGGCCCCCCTGCAAAGAAAATGGAGGAATCAGCAGGCGCTTGGCTCCCAGCCATGCTAGCACCAGTCTGGCACATGAGGGTGGGGGACACGGGAAGGAAGCATTCCTGTAGTATAGGGCACTCAAGTGACATTTCAACCTACCTGAACTCTGAGCCTTTCCCCCCTTGTTCTGGACTGCCTCTCTCCTAAGGAAGATGCAAGCTCTTGCTGGAACCTACTGGTGGGGAGAGTGTTCCTATGATTCCCAAATGTTTCAGAAGCATCTTTTTGTTCCTTTAGCTGCTTGATATAATCATAGCATGGCAGAGGTGGAAGGGATCCCAAGGGTCATCTAGTGAAACCCCCGGCAATGCAAGGATCCTGCCCACAGCCAGCCCTAGCTGGGCTTCAAACTCCAGCCTTCTGGTTACCATTGCAATTCTGCATGGTGTGGAGAAAGGGGAGAGAGAAATGTGTTGCTTACACTCTCATAACACTGATACGAAATCCACACCATGCAGCCCTTTCAGTAACTAAAGTCTAAAGGGCTGTCACATGGAGGATGGAGCAAGCTTGTTTTCTCCTGCTCCAGAGGCCCTTAGGGCCTGAAGCAGTGACTCTCCTTCCTTGGAGGTTTTTAAGCAGCGCTTGGATGGCCATCAGCCATGGATCACCTAGTTGAGATTCCTTCATCGCAGGGGGTTGGACTAGATCAGTGTTTCCCAACCTTTTTTGGGCAAAGGCACACTTGTTTCATGAAAAAAATCTCGAGGCACACCACCATTAGAAAATGTTTAAAAAATTAACTCTGTGCCTATATTGACTATATATAAAGTAACTCTCTTTAATAGGCATCAAATAAACACAAAGAAAGTATTTTATAATTACTTTATTATGAAATAGTAAGTACCGTATTTTTCGTCCCATAGGACGCTCCGTCCCATAGGACGCACCTACTTTTTTTGGGGGGGGGGGGAAATAAAGGAAAAATTTTTTTCCTTTATTTCCCCCCCCAAAACCAGGTCGGAGAACAGTGGGATGGCGGTGCTGCGCCTCCCCGCTGTCCCCCGAGCTTGTGGGACTGGCCCATGTCTGCCTGGCACGAGGGGCGCTCTGCTTCAGGGCGCCCCGCGCATCGGGCGGCAGGCTACAGTCCGCAGCATGGGGAACCCTCTGTTTCAGGGCGCCCCACGCGCCCCCCGGGTGCGCAAGGCTTGCCAACACGAGCGCGGAGCACGGGGCGTCCTCCGAAGGGTGCCCCGTGCTCCGCGCTGCCAGCTGCCGCCCGCAAGCCTTGCGCTCTCGGGGGGAGGTCCCCTGGGTGCGCAAGGCTGGCCAACACCAGCAGGGAGCATGGGGCGTCCTCCGAAGGGTGCCCCGTGCTCCGCTGCCAGCTGCCGCCCGCAAGCCTTGCGCTCTCGGGGGGAGGTCCCCCGGGTGCGCAAGGTGGGCCAACACCAGCGCGGAGCACGGGGCGTCCTCCGAAGGGTGCCCCGTGCTCCGCGCTGCCAGCTGCTGCCCGCAAGCCTTGCGCTCTCGGGGGGAGGTCCCCCGGGTGCGCAAGGCTGGCCAACACCAGCGCGGAGCACGGGGCGTCCTCCGAAGGGTGCCCCGTGCTCCGCGCTGCCAGCTGCTGCCCGCAAGCCTTGCGCTCTCGGGGGGAGGTCCCCGGGTGCGCAAGGCTGGCCAACACCAGCGCGGAGCACGGGGCGTCCTCCGAAGGGTGCCCCGTGCTCCGCTGCCAGCTGCCGCCCGCAAGCCTTGCGCTCTCGGGGGGAGGTCCCCCGGGTGCGCAAGGCTGGCCAACACCAGCGCGGAGCACGGGGCGTCCTCCGAAGGGTGCCCCGTGCTCCGCGCTGCCAGCTGCTGCCCGCAAGCCTTGCGCTCTCGGGGGGAGGTCCCCGGGTGCGCAAGGCTGGCCAACACCAGCGCCGAGCACGGGGCGTCCTCCAAAGGGCGCGCAAGGCTTGCCGACACCAGCGCGGAGCACGGGGCGGCCGACCGAAGCGAGCGGCGATGGGATGTGGGAGGGAGCTCGCTCGCCGCCCCGCGTGTGCTCACCGCCGCCGCCCCGCCTCTCGCCGCCCGCCTCGCCCGCCTCCCTCCCACGGCACACCAGGCAACATCTCGCGGCACACTAGTGTGCCGCGGAACACCGGTTGGGAAACACTGGACTAGATGACCCAAAGGATCCCTTCCAACTCTACATTTCTATGATGCTATGTGTTTTGTTTTTTAAGTAAAACTTTATTAATTTTCACATAAACAAATATACATGGATTACATAACATATAAAACAGAAAACAATACAAAATAATAGAAACAATGAAATAAGAAAAGATAAAGAAACAAACATAAACAAATACAATATATTACACTTACATGACAGATTAAAATATATAACTTCCAATAATTCTCATCATACTACTTGTATTATCTGTATTCCTTGCACAGATTCGTATTATTGTGTTTTGTATATAGATATATAATCCACTGTTGTATTTTATGTAATTCTTGGTTACCAGTATCACTCTATTTCTGCAAGTATCTTACTGTTCGTACAGTACATTTTTAAGTATTCTTTAAATATTTTCCATACCCTATATACCTTTTGATTTGACACTTGATGCTATGTTTTAAAGAGCATCCAATGCACCTTTAAAGCACATGACTTTCCCCGAAATAATTCGTGCCATTGTGGCTTCCCTCTCACAGACCTACAATCCCCAGAACCCCTAACAAACTACAATTCCTAGGATCGTTTGGGGGAAGACACCTGGTTTTTAGAACAGGGATGCAGAACCTGAAGTTTGCTCACCCCCATTTCCTAGGAACCAGAAATGGGAAGCGCAAGTTCTTCTAACAGTATAGTTACAGGGAGCAGCATGTATAAAATATTGAATGTAATAGGGTTATTAAGGTAACTGTATCAGAATTATCATAGGAATGTTAAGGAGGGAAGGAGGGAGGGAGGGAGGGGGAAAGAGAGATTGTGGAATTCTGGTGGTGAGTGATGATTGGATGAGGAGTTGAAAGGGAGTTTGAATGTGAGGCAGTTGAGAGTCAGTTGAGAGCAGTGGGTTCTGGAGGGGGTGGCTGAACAACTAACTACCATATTAGGATCAGTAGTCTCTAGTCATCATTTTTGTAATAAAGCAGCATGTACAATAAAGAGAATTTGAGGCCATAAGCTCAGGTACACACGCCATCCTACAATCATTTAGAGAATCATCCATACAGTCTCCTTTAGTGAGGGTGCACTACCTAGGATCTGGACCAAACATTGATATTTTTATTTTGATTTTTATTTGCTCTTTTCTAGTTTCATAGGTTTATGTTCTAGTTCTAATGATGTAATAGAGGTTGGGGCTCTTTAAATACTGGGGGCTGCCACACACTCCTTTTCTTCTTAAAAAAATAATAATTTCCCCTCGTTTTCAAAAGCACATGCATTGTCTCTTTCTTCAGGTTCTTCAGTTACATTTCTTGTGAGACATTGGTGTTATGTGCAGTATAGGGTTGGGGAGAAAGGGGGGCCTCATTGTGCAGATTATCATGAACTGAGATTTCAGTTTGCAAGTGGAGTATGAAAGCAAACACAGATGGGAAAGAAGTCTGATGCTGCCTCAATAAACCTCAGTTAGCCATAAAAAGCTGATGGGAAGCCATCACAATGCAGTGTATGCAGCAAAACCTGAAAGGAAACTCAGTTTGCCACTGTGAGGCACTTCTTAGCTTAGTCTTATCAATAATTCTCTGCAAATACTAAAAAATAAACAAAAAAACCCCCAACAATTGTCTAAAGAAAGTTGACCAAATCAAACTCTTTCCTCCCTCTTTTGTGGCCAATGAATCTACACCTTGAAAGAGAGAAAGAAGAAGAAAGAAAGAAAGAAAGAAAGAAAGAAAGAAAGAAAGAAAGAAAGATCGCAGGGAAGAGAGTTGGCTATTTTTTTATGGCTAGTTTAAATGAGGTCTTTGGTACTGTTATCACACATTGCTTTTTTAAATTTTTCAGATGGAATTGCAATACTCTCTGTCATGTTTCCTCCTCGCAACAAACCTGCAAACCATTTTTCAGATGGGAAACTAAGGTCTAGAGATAGCAAGTGGTCCAAGACCTCACAAAGAGCATATGGAAGAGGGAAGACTTGAAAACAGCTCTCCCAAATGGACAGTTTTCTAATTCTTGGCTCTTGAGGTGCAGCAGAGCCTCAAGCCAAAATCTGCTCATTTCTTTGTGCAATCATATTTCTGGAGTGTCCATTTTTATGTGTGCTGTGGACAAGGGCCAGAATAGCGGTTATTCAGTCTTAGCTCCACCATTAGATCTTGTAAACATTGAGATCAGATGTGTTTACACTGTCTGTACTCCAAAAAGCGGGTCTTTGGGATGTAAATGACTATTGCTGCCTGTAATTGTATACCTAACCCTGTAAGGAACTGCATGTTAGATGCTACTAAAATAGATCAGTTTTGTTAATCTTTCTCTACAGTTCCTAACTTCTTAATATTTGATGAGATTTCAAGGGCCAGCAGCCTTACACTTATTTAATTTAATTTTGTTTAGTTTTATATCCATGATGGGAGAAGTGGAAATCGGCATGTAAGACTTAGCTAATAATATTTCCTCCCTAGCTCTCATTTCTTCATATTTTTTCCTTATCCATTGACATTGTTATCATACACCCTGTTGAACAGGCAAATGACCCTGGCTTTATCTTCAACTGTCTCTGGGCTGAATCTGTCTGTCTGTCTGTCTGTCTGTCTGTCTGTCTGTCTCTCTCTCTCTCTCTCTCTCTCTCTCTCTCTCTCTCTCTCCCTCCTTTGTTCTCCATAGTCAGTCCCTTGCCAAGTGATGTTGCTTCTCCCGTTACAACTTGTACAAAATGGCTGAATAGTTTCATTTCATCATATGAGGTATAAAAACATCCTTATGATCAGGTCTGTTTTCCCTGAGACTATAGTTGTTAACTGACATCCATTCATATTTGGATCCTTTTTATCAGATAGGTACATAAAATCCTATTTTATTCTTAGTAAGCAATGCTTAATTTCTAAAATAAGATATGCTGGACCTCAAGACTTTCAAGAAATAATGTATTTTGATTTAGAGTCATTTCTCCATAAACTGAGATGTGTGATGATTAGTTCTATTTTTAATCAAGGATAAGCTAAAAGAATGGCACACTGCACATGCTCAAAGTCACTCTTTAGAACTGTTTCTCACATTGCAGGGTTGAAGTGCTACACAGAAAAAAAAATCAGGTTCTGTAGGCCTCCTGTCCCAAATGGCCATTTGACGCATTATGTTGTCTTTGATGAGTATCTATTATGAAAAGAAACATGAGGAACACATGAAATGTGACTAACCCCTAAATTTGTAAAAATATGTGCTTCTTACAGAAAGCCAGGTTTAGATGCAACTTTCCTTCATGCCTATATTGGGTCTGTATTTTGGATTACTTATTGGTATTTATTGATTTGTTCTGATTTGTTGCTCTTTTATGGTATGTATTTCAGGTTCTATTTTATAAGATACTCTTGAATAATTTGGGTGCTTCTAGATAGGGATTTACTGTGAGCTCAGTGCTTATCAAGGATGCATATATATTTTTTGCAGCAACATTTTGATGGTATCATTGCCATCAAAATGTCAGCCTGTAATCTCCCACTCCCTCATTTAATCCAGATTTATTTTTTCCAGAGAAAACAGGGTGGGTGGGATGATTAGTTAACACACACACCTGTTGACAGCAACCTGTTTATAACATCTGAATGGCCTGTTTGCAGTATTAAGCTCCTCATTGGAAACACCCTTTGTGTAGAGAAATGAGATAAAAGTAATTAACTAAACCACATTAAACATCTCATTTCTTCTGAAAAGGGTCCTGGGATGCTCTGGAATAAGCTTTAGAATGATATTCAAACTAATTTATTACAATTATTAATTGCTTCCTATGAAGCATCTCAAAGCAATGCCACAATAAAGGACAATGAAACATAGAGGGGGCAACAACCATTTTACATATAAAAACAATTTAAACAATTTCAAGTCAAGTACACAAGCTCTTTTGTGTTATTCTAAATATGCATGTGTGTGATTTATTTTTTAACTCTACACATGCACGATTAATATGAATACCTGTAATAACAAATAGTAAAAGTGCCCTAACCAGTTCTCACAGTCTACTTTCCCTAAGTTCCTGGTCACTTTCTGGGGCGGACCTAGCATCTCTTGTCACCTGGATACTGTTTCGATGGTACCTTCAACCACTCGCTTCGACTCCGTTACTCCCCTCGACCCCAGGGCCCAGGCTCCCAAACTGTTTGCTTGTGGGAGTTGGGGGGGCGGGCTTTGGAAGAAACAAACAAACCCATGGAGCTAAACGCCGCATCCATCCTTTCCAGGCTTCTCCTGCCCCTCCGCGCGACTGTGGATGCGGTTGCCGAGGCAACGGATCCCCAGCATCTCTAGTCTCCTAGCAACCGTCGCCCGAGCAGCCGAGCGCGGCTAAGGCGGGCATCTCCCGCTCGCTCCCTCCTTCCCTCCTTCCCTTTCTCTCCTCCCACCCGGCGCTGGGACCTGGCCAGACGGGGAATGCGCAAGCTCCGGCCCGGCCAGGCGGACGGCTTAGTTGCATCCCCATCATGGCGCTCAGGCGGCGGGCGCTCCTTCTCCTGCTGTTGCTTCCCATGTTCCGTGAGTCTCGCTCGGCTGGGGAGCGGGAGAGGTCCGGGGTTTGGGGGCGGCGAGGCTTTGCCAAGAGGGACCCCGGTTTTTATTTGCGGGGGGGATAACGAGGCTGAGCGGTTTGCAGCGGGGTGGGGAGATCATACTTCAGCCCCCTCCCCCGCCCATCATTGTTTTCAGCAGCCACGAGTTGGAAATTTGAAGGGGCGGGGGTGCCTGGCTGCTGTGCAAGCAGGGCGGGGGGCATGCGTGAGCTTTGCACCCTTCCCATCATCAAGGAGCGAAAGCTGCCTGGGACAATAGATGCTATTGAGGGTGGCTTTTGCATTCACAAATGTGTGGCTTGGGGAGGGTTTTTTTTAGGGTGGGGGGGATGTTGAGTTTTGCAACGGAGAGGGCAGCAACATGTATTCAAACTAGAAGGGAGGGATGAAAGGGAAAGTTTTAGCCCACTTTCTTAAAGTGGTGAGAGAAAGTCTTCCCCCTTTTTTTTTGGTGGTGCTCTGTGCTGATAAGACTGTACTTAAAAATAAGATGTTGATGTCTGTGTGGTATGGAACCTCACAGCAGCCTTGGAGCAAAAGACATTGTACTAACAAAGTATTTAAAAGTGAATGGGGTGTAAGGTTTGGAAACATTTCCGCAGCTGAGAGTCCCCTGTCCCTCCGCATATTTATTACACTTAAAAATGTGTTTATCTATTCCCAGAGCTGCTTACAAATGTCAAGGATGAGATAGTCTGCCCTTGGGTTTATAATCTGAAAAACACTGAGACAAAAGGGAAAGGGTTTGTTTTTTTTTGGGGGGGGGGGGTTCCCTGCACTTAGAATAAAGTACTAACAAAGATTCTCCCTAGCTCAGTCCATCCCATCCAAGTAAACAGATATCTGAAGAAGTGTGCATGCACACGAAAGCTCATACCAAGTTGATCTCTAAGGTGCTACTGGAAGGATTTTTTTAAATTTTGTTTTGACTATGGCAGACCAGCAGGCTACCTACCTGTAGTTATTTTAGGGTTGGGGTAGGGGGTATGATGAAAGTGACTAGACTTTGTTTTAGTACAATACAGGTAGAAAAAAGTAAATTGTGGGTCACCATTTTTATAAAAGTTACGTGTCCCTTTTAAAAATTGGTATTAGTACTCATTACTCCCATCTGCATGTAATTTTTTTTGTATGTGTATTCAAAATATATGCACACACACAAAACCCCCAAGATTTAATTATAAAATAAGAGGGAAAGGCGTGTTTTTCCCCCTCCCCAATCCGATGACTTGTTTTTTGTCTTGGTACCTTTGAAGAATATGACAGTGAACCCCACCCCAATAAGAAATAAGGGAACTTGCTTCCCTAAAACTCTCTCCATAACTCAAGCACCACCCCCACCTTTCCAGAGGATGAGGGAATCAGGAATGTGATGGTTGGCCAGGCAGGCAGAGTTGATACTGGATCCTATTCACTTGGCAACAGAGACACCCTTTGTTCCTGGAGCCCCACGCAAATGTTTGCAGCTTTAATTGCAAAAACATTTGTTAATTCCATTCACGAATGAGTTGGGACTTGCTTGTCGTCTGGCTATTAATAAAGGCCCCAGGGAGGGAGTAGGAGAGTGGCAGTCACTGTTTGGGGGAGGGGGGGTCTCTCTCAACCATTTGTGTCCTCACCCCCAGACAGACAGACAAAATAGAGATAAATGTGTTTTTAATCCTGCTTCTTACATCGAAATCATTCTGTGTAGGAAGTAATACTTATCTCCTGTGTAAATTATTGCTTGCGATATCCACACACAAATGTGCGTCTTCTCTTGCAACTGCCAGAAAAACACACAATCTCACATAGGTTTCTTTCTACAAAGAAATGCCCCTCTGGAGTAGGCATTTTGAAGGGTAGCGCTCAAAGATCTTCTGATACCACTTTTGCAAACTTTACTTCAGTTTGTACAGTCTGTTATGCCTTTGGTCTGGGATAGTAACAACAGTTTAAATAACACATCTGAGCTTATTTGCAAAACAGCTGTGAAATACGAAAATGTGTCTGTTACAGACTGTGGAACAAGTTATAAAAATTCTGACTGATGCCAGATTGGCGCATATAGCATTCAGCACTCATAGTTCTTTACAGAGTGGCATTAAAAGATTCCTGCCCTAAGCTCTTCACAGTGTGAATTGCAAACATCAGTAAACGTCAGGCAGTTACTGAACATGGGACCCACATTTGCCATTATTTGAAGATCTTCACTAGCTTTTTTTCTGGACAGAATTAGAGGTGCTAGTTTTAACTGCCCCCATGATCTTCAGATGAAGGCCAGTATACAAATTTAATAAATAAAATAAATAAAAATAAAACCAATGCAGCTCTAAATAAATCTAAAACCAGTTTTTCTAAACAACTACCTTCTCCCATAAAACTTGCATTTTGCTAGAATCATCGCTCCTGCCCTGGAGGATATTGGAGACAGAGCATTCCCTGAATCTTCCAATTTTAATTGGAAAAAAGTCTGGGGAGGGGGTTTATCTCTGTGTACGTAAATTAGAATGATTTGCCTAGGGTAATTTGCAGCAAAATATTTTCAGTTTGCTTCAAAACAGATTCTGATACCACGGTTGTCTAATATTGCATTTGAAGCCTTTCCTTGTCACTGCTGACCTTATGAAATGGGAGAAAAATCAATGGAAAAATAAAGGACTGGCGGGGGGAACCCCCTCAATAATTCTATGCCACATTACTGAATCGTTTTTAGTTTGTTAATTCTGGAATTTAGGATTCTTTTTTGTTAGCTGCCTTGAAGACTGAATCTGACAAAAAGACAAGAAATGTGGGTCTGTGTGTATTATCTATGTGCATACTAAACATGTATGTATTTTAAACAAAACATCTACATTCCCAACAAAGGACAGTGACAGAGAGGAAAGAGAAGATAAGGGATGAATCCAAGAAAATTTATAAATTGAAATAGGTATACTGTATACTAATTTTCTGCTTACCAGTCTAAAAAACCAGTTCACAACAATAAAACAAATAGCACTCTAACAGTGGAATCTTATACATGTCTGTGGAGAAGCAACACCCACTGAATTCAATAAGTTTTACTTCCAAGTAACTATGCATAAGATTGCAGCCTAAATCACAGTGTGCTATAATAATCAAAACAGCAAAATACAGACCGCAGCAATAAAACAATAAAGTAACCAACATCATCTAAAAATCTATAGCTGCAGCAGGCCTTTACATAGAAGCTTGATAAAAACAATTGAAATAAATTTAAATATGGACAGCCAGCAAAACCATTAAAAATAATAGGTGAAATAATTATTTTTTAATTAGGATACTAGTGTAGTCACTTACTTTAATGCTAGATTTTTTATTTATTTTTTAGATATGCTGTAAGCCACCCAGAGTGGGTGGGGAAACCCAGCCCAGATGGACAGGGTATAAATAAATTATTATTATTATTATTATTATTATTATTATTATTATTATTATTATTAAGGTGGGGGCTCCTGAAGAAGGCACTACGTTTCAGATCTCAATGGATCAGATGAGTTCACATAGAAGAAGGTCCATGCATATGTCAGGCTTTTGGGTTCAGTTTGGGATAGAGATTATGGATTCACAGAAAAAACAGATTTTGAGGAGGGATTTGAGGGAACAGAGAGACACAACCATATACATAACCATCACAACCATATTAAACCATAAAAGCAATCAAGTGGAGGAGGACTTTGTGTCACCGTGTCCAAGAGGAATTCTGGGTTATCAAGCTAGATCTGATGAAGCTGGTTTATATATTTCCTCCCATATGGGGGATCAGCCAGTGTATGCTCCTCATTTCCAGCAGGTTCTGCAAAGCGCTGAACAGAGCCTCAGTTGAATGTCTGCTACCTCTCCCACATTCCATCTTGTGACTAAATGCAGACGCCATCCATGGCTCCAATTGTCACATTCTTTTCCAGCATCTCACCCTTGTTTTATATAGCACCTAGCCAAATTAAGAGTTCTGGAGAACTTGAAAGCTTGCATATATTATTCTGTCACAATTTGGTCAGCCAGACAAAAAAATACAGCCCTAATGTGGGTTTTGGAATTTTACCTAAATTCTGTCTCTCCTCTGTCAAGATTCTTTAAAAATGTTGAGTACTACTAGAACTACTACATCCTCTACTCCATGGGAGTAAATTTTACTGAATCCGTGAGACTCATCTCCAAGTCAACATGTGCAATGTTCAAATTGCTTTACTGTTCTTTGCTTCTTTATAACCGCAAGACAGATAATTCAAGCCAAAAAGTGAGTGACTTGCTATAGCCCATTCCATACAACTTCTAAATGAAGTACAGTGGTACCTCGGGTTAAGAACTTAATTCGTTCCAGAGGTCCGTTCTTAACCTGAAACTGTTCTTAACCTGAAGCACCACTTTAGCTAATGGGGCCTCCTGCTGCTGCCGCGCCGCCGGAGCACGATTTCTGTTCTCATCCTGAAGCAAAGTTCTTAACCTGAGGTACGATTTCTGGGTTAGCGGAGTCTGTAACCTGAAGCGTATGTAACCTGAAGCGTATGTAACCCGAGGTACCACTGTAGTGATTTATATGGGGTGTGCTATACTTAAAACCAGCTGTTTGGCCACTGCCCTGCACTCCTAATTTCTTATAACCCCACCAACTCCTCAACCTTGGGACAGAATCGTCAGTGAGGATTTGCATCCTATGGTGTGCTAAGATAGTTGAGAGTCATGAAATTCTCCAGAGTCACAAGTGGGGTTTGTGCCTACAAAGGTCTTTTTGTAGCGTTATAGTAAGGATATCTTGAGAGTCCCTGCAACCACCCCCTTTTTTAAATAAGTAACATCCAGCTGTCGTTCAAGCAAGCAAATGCTCCAAGCCAGCTGTCTAGGCCCGTGGAAGCTTTTTGTGGGGTTGTAGATTTTAGACTTTCAGACTTCTCAATTGGGAAGGGGGACTTGAATGCCAAGAATGTCATTAGGGCAAGGAGCTGCATGCATCATTAAGGTGCAGTAACCAGGGCAGTTGCATGCAAATACAAACTCATCGAGCTGAGCCAAAATTGGGCGTTTCAAATGGCAAGTTCAGTAACATCCTTTAGGCAGGATTTGGTGTTTTTCATCCAGCAGTAAATAACCAGCAACTCCGTCAAACCGTAAGAGAAGCATCTGTGCGTTCCTCTTGCCTGGGTCCACTCTACAGCTGTTGGCAAAGAATGTGTGATACTAGCAAGCTGCCTCTCCCTCTTGACATTTATCGCAACTGTTTTTTGTTGCTCAAATACGCCTCGATTCGTGGAGAGGTGTGTGTAAGTGTGTGTAAACACTGCCCATGTCTCTTTCCTTCTCTGTGCTGAAAGTCAAGTGACCCAGCTATGAACTTTGATTCCTTTCTTCTTCTTCTTTTGACCCGTCTTTATTAATATTGCCCAGGATTAATGTTGCATTGTCTGGATCCCAGTGGTGGTGGGTCTACCTCCTTGATGATTCCATTGGCGTGCTTATAATTTGAGCTATAAATAACCGCTGCTTTGCTTACAAAACAAAGTCTGTGAGGTTTTGAAGTATAAATATACTTCTTTCCAATTCCCAAGTTCATTTGGGTCAACTGTGGTTCACTTAAGGCTCTTCTGCTGTCCATTTAGCCGTCCCTTTTTCAAGTTTTAAAAGTGGTTTTCAGATTTTCTCTTTTCAAGTCAATTTTCCCCACATCACATCCCAGTGAGGAGTTTCTCTGGATAGTACTAGAAATCCCCAGTTCTGTTCACAGCTGTCCTTTGTGATGATCCATCAAGGCTATAGGGTGCAGTGTCCTCCTGAGCAGCAAAGTGTTGCCATGAGGGATGTAAGAAGGCAGCAGTTTCCATTCTGACCTGTATTTGTCACAACTGGCGCTGTTTCCCTTCGGGCCTCATAGATCTCATCAAAATAATAGTGCACCTAGTAGGCACCCAACACTGCCAAACCACTGTGTACAGTGGAACCTCGGTTGTTGCACGTAATCCATTCCAGAAGACCTTTCGACTTCTGAAACATTTGACAACCAAGCTGCAAAGGGCTGCCTGCAATGTCCATTGAGAAAATTGAAAAACATGCAGCGGAAGCCATTCAACTTCCGAGGCTTGCTCAAAAACGGAAATGTTTGGCTTCCAAGATGCTCAAAAACCTAGGTACCACTGTATTGGGGCACGTTGGTAACAATGAGCATGAGTTGTTGTAGTCAGTGGTGGGAGAGTGTCTACCATCACTAATCTTCTCGTTGAGTAACCCTTGATACACTGCCAAGCAACACCAGCATTCTCTGGGACACAGTTTGAAAAACCACTGGGGTAGAACAATGGTGAGTTGTTTGTACTAACTTTTGCTCTTTAGCAAACCACATCTCTTCTTTGGCATTCTTTGCAAACCCCCTTTATTTTTGTGCATGTGTGTTGAGGCAGAACTGGATGCTGCTGTAAATTTAGAAGTAATGTTTCACAGCTGATTGCACCCATCCCCAGTAATCCAAGGAATGTCAGTGAATCATTCCCACCCCCACCCCGCAAAGCAGGGGTGAGCTGTAGTGTGGGGTTGGGGTGGGGGGGAAGAGATAGGACACTCGATTCCCATAGGCTAGTAAGTGCTGATTCAGAATCCCCCACATTTTCTGTCTTCCCGTTATGCGAAACCATTTGTTGCAAAATGGTTTGGGGTAAACTAAATCTCTCTCTGCCTGAGATGCTGAACATTTAATGCTGTCTGGAGGCTTGTTTAGAAGTCGCATCCTATAAAAGCTGATGAAGCAAAGACACAAAATTAATTAACGTGGTTCCATTCTCAATCTGTTTCCTCTTCCAGCAGGAAGATTAAAAGCATAAGGCATATTTCTGTTGGAGAGGAAAACAACAACTCTGTGATAGGTTATCCCTAACCCAAACAATCTTCACAAGAGATTGCCACCACTTGTCTTCACAGATTATGGGTGCCACAGCCGTTTGACCTATCAGACGAACAAAACAAGTAGAATAGCAAGGGGCTTATTGTAACTGTAATTTAATCATAGGTACATCATTCCATTGAAATAATTACACTAGGTATCTTATTTGTTTAAGCCAAAGCCAGCACAAGCACTTCTGGAAAAGACAATGTCAACGCACTATTGCCAAAGTACAACATAGGCCGATAGCAAAATGAGTTGCAGAATACTGAACGAGGATGTACTGATTAATTCAGGCTACTAAGTGGCAAAAATACATCATCTCAGATTTGCCATTCATGTGAAGCTCCTTTTGTTCATTGTGACGGACAAAACACTTCCCATAATGCTTTCTGATTATTATGGTCAAAGCTTCTGAAATATGGGTGATTCGTAGAATGCAGAAGCAGGTGGCAGCTGAGCTTTCAGAGGCATGGAGAGCGGCTTCGGCTGTTCCTTGCTGATCAGGAGGACAAGAAAGCATAAGTTGTCTGTACTTTGTTTCCCTGCTAACTGCATCAGAAATGTATGCCCAAGCATCACTGCTGCCCAGTCAGTGTTCAAAACTCCCATTTTTCTAGGCGCATTTTGCAACAGGGAATATCATTAGTTCGAGCAGTTTCTGAGCTCTGGGCGTGATACTGCGCCTAAGATTTCATATTAAAACTGCAGAGTGAAAGGAAAGGAGGACCTTCTCTGCCTCTCCACTACCAAAAAAGAGAAGTTTTAAACCTATTTATTTAGGGGAAATCGCCAAAAAAATCAACACTTCCGATACGGGCTGCCATACGCCCGGGGTTTCCTGGACATTTTAGCTGGTTTTCAAAAATTCTGCCTGGACGCCATTTTCAATGGACGAATCCCAGCTATGTCCAGGAAATTCCAGATATGTGGCAGCACTAGCCAAAATATAATTTAGAACATATTTTACTTTGGAAGCCAATGAGGCATTTATGATTTCTGAGTAACAACTAGTCCAATCCACTAGTCAGAGGCATAGAGAGACCTCTGAGGCCTTTCCTAGTGAACAGATAAGCAGCAGCCTTTGCCTGCCAGGGCTGGATTCTTTGCCCTGTTATGGAGGAAGGCCGAGACCAGCAATTCCTTGTTCAGATGGGCGCTGTTTGCCCTGCTGTAAAGGCTCTACTTCTTGTTGAGAAGTACAAGGTCTGGACACCCCATAAATGCAATTACACCCACCCCCCACATGTGGTGGGGGATAAGTTTGCATAAGCACTCTTAAGCATGATCTGCTGCAATTTAGCTTCAGCCTATCTGTGCACCCTGAATGTTGGTGGCCTTGTTTGCAATTACCCATCTTGGTTTACCCTGGTCTCCCTACTCAAGTGTGTCTGGTTTTTTCTCTATCCCCCTGTCAAAGTACACACCCCTATGAGGAACAGTCGCAGTGGATGCAACCTTTCAGTTTTGAGAAAAGATGAGTAAGACAGGACACGATAGAAGACTATAAAATTCTTCATGGCGTGGAGAAAACGGATAGGGAAAAGTTATTCTCCCTCTCCCATAATGCTAGTACTTGGGGACATCTGGCGAGGCCAAATGTTGGAAGGTTCAGAACAGACAAAGGAATGTACTTCTTAATGCAGCTCATAGTTAAACTATGGAAGTTCCTCACACAAGAGACAGTGATGACCACCAACTTGGATGGCTTTGAAAGGAGATTAGACAAATTCATGAAGGATAAAGGCCGTCAGTGGCTACTGGCCACAGTGGCAATGCTCTACCTCCAAGTCGGAAGCAGCAATGCTGGAAGCCACAGGAGCAGGGAGTGCCCTTGTGCTCAGAACCTGCTTGTAGCTTTCTCAGAAGCATTGGGTTGGCCTCTGGGAGAACAGGATGCTGGACTGCATGGACCCCTGGCCTGATCCAGCAGGCTCTTCTTATGTTTTCACGTTCTCTATTTGAAGGGATCTCCAGTCATAGTCTATACAGGAAGACTTCCCAAATATTATTTCCTGCACAGTGACTAAAGGTACTGCAAAACCATCCCTATTGCGAATTTTTTTGGGGAAATACTTTTCTCCTCCCACCTCTAAGGCTGTAGTGTTTCTACACATCTTCCCCGGCCGTTTTTGAGTCCCCAAAGTATAATCCTCCAGAGCTTGGAAAAAAAAAAAAAGACTGATAGGCTCAGCTTGGGGACATTTAAACAATCAGACATATGGTTACAAGCAGAATTTCTTAAGTCCTGCCAATGGCAGATGTAGGCACAAAGCCCCTGCTCCCTAGCTGGGATTTCAATGTCAGGAAATGACAACGCGTGCTGGACGTTCCTTCCTTCTCTCTTCCAGTGCAAATTATTAGTTTGCTTAACAATGCACACGGGGGGGGGGGGGGGGGGGCTTACATTGCAATATTGTAAGGGTCTGCTCAGAGGTGAGTTCCATTTAATTAAACGCGACTTACTCTGCTGTCCGACTGTTGCTCTCTAGGTCTTCATTTTTTAAAAAAATAATATTTATTAAATTTTTCAATAAGAACATACAAATACAAAACAACTACAATAAAAACAAACACAAACAAAAAACAACAAGTATAATTTCAAAACTTATTTTCTCAACCTTATTTCCCCGACTTCCTCATACCTCACCGTTTTGTATTCTAGTTTCATTATCCCGTCAGCAACTCCATTCCCTTATTTCCCAAAAGTTTCTTACTAATTCCATTCCTTTTCTTACTCTAATGTCTCTGAAAACCAATATTTTTAAATCCATGTCAATCTAGCATTCTTTAATCTTATAATAATTGTTAAGTTAGTCCTTAAATTTCTTCCAATCTTCTTCCACTGTCTCTTTCTCCTGGTCTCGGATTCTGCCCGTCATCTCTGCAAGTCCCATGTAGTCTGTCATCTTCATCTGCCATTCTTCCAGAGTGGGTAGATCTGATGTCTTCCAATACTTTGCGATAAGGATCCTTGCTGCTGTTGTGGCATACAAAAACAAAGTTCTGTCCTTCTTTAACACCACATGGCTGACCATACCCAGGAGAAAGGCCTCTGGGCTCTCTAGGTCTTCAAGCAGGAATCTTTTCCAGTCCTTCCTGGAGATGTTGGGGCCTGCACCTGGGACCATCCCCATGCAAAACAGATGCTTTGCCACTGAGCTACACCCAGCCTCATGCTGTGTGTGCAGTGTGCTGGCAACTCATCCACAGCAGTGGTTAAAATTAGCATTTCAAAATAAACACCCCTTTAACATTTGCAAATCAGTAGCGGCTGTTTTTATCCTTCATCTCAGAGAAATGACAACCTTTTCAACATGCATATAATTGCCTCCCAGTCGTTTTCCTCTAAAAGATCTACTGAGTATTATACTTAGATGTTAGCTATGGCCACATCCCATTATCCGTTCCTTTATTGTGTTTTGCAGCCAAAATCTAGCTATATGGCGTGTCCAGATCTAGAGGCAGCAAAAACCTCTGAATACTAGGTGCAGAGACAGCCAATAGGAGAGGGCTGTTGCCTTCCTGTCCTGGTTGTAGGTGTTCAGATATATTTGGCATCTACTGTTGAATACAGAACTGCCACATTTGCACATTACACTAAACCAGAATTACTGGCTTACCCTGGTTTATTGTGAACATGCAACCCAATGGGAGTTGGGTGTGTTTAGGCTGGCAAAGAGAAGACTGGAGCTGATACGACAGCCATTTTCAAATATCTGAAAGGCTGTCACATGGAAGAAGGAGCATGCTTGTTTTCTGCTGCTCCAGAAAACAGAAAATGCTTACATCCATTGGGTGCAAACCAGTGGATTCAAATGACAAGAAGTGAGATTTTGACTAAATAGTAGGAAAGAATTTCTGATACCAAGTGCTGTTTGACAGTGGAACATACTCCCCTGAAAGGTGGTAGTTTTTAAACAAGCGTTGGATGACCGTCTGCCTGAGATTCTTTAGCTGTGATTCCTGCATTGCAGGGGTTGGATTAGATGGCCTTTGGGGTGCCCTCCAGCCCTATGATTCCATGAAATCATACCCACTTTGCTGCTTAGAATGAGCAAGAGAAACAAAACCAGAAGTTGCAGTCAAGTTTGGTTTCCTATCACATCTGGACCTGATGTCATGATTTGGTTCAAGCTAGGATTTGTAAGCCAATAACAAACTGGCTCAAGGCTGGCTGGCGATCCTTCCTGACTTGTTAAAGGAATAACAAAATGTGAACATCATAGTGACTCTATCTTAAATGCAGTTTCCTGGTTTATTTCTCCTTGTGCTCGTGAGAAAAAAAGCAGGAACGATTGGATTATGTATACAACCGTAGTGCTCATTTACTAGTGATGTGTGAGGGTTTTTTTTTTTGAAAATCTTCCATTGTTCATATTTAAGAAAATGCAAATCATTGAAAATTGTTGGCACACCAATATATTTTAGCAACCTGAAGAATTGTGCATATACGCTGACTCACATCCTTCTTGTGATAATCACCTGGGGAAAGAAACATTAATTACAGCTTTGGAAATGTTAATCTTTCCTAATAATTGTATTTGTAATTGACAGCCATTCATTGTTATGAATGAACTTAAGACATAGCAAATCTTCTGTGTCAAAATTCAAGCAATGGAAAATTTTCTTCCCCAAATCACTGTCATTCACAAGAAGCCAGCAACCCTGACTTATCGCATGATGTGTGAACATACCCAGTGATGGACTTTGGTCTGATTCATCAAGGCTGTTCTTACATTTGTGACCTCCTGCGATGTGTGAACAAACAGTTTTTTTTAGTGTGATATTTCATGTGGGTAGGTGTGGTTTTCTTTTCTTTTCCATAATAATACCTTGGCCTCTCATCTCTTGCAAAAGATCAGATTTCTGGAATAATTTCCCATCCTGGAACAGAGGAGTGGCGGCATAAAACTAATTATATTTTATTTGCCTCTCTTAAAATAAAAAGAGCACCAGAACTCTGTCCAATATATATATATATCCTCTAGGCAGACAGGTATTTTAAAATTAACAAAGCTGTATTTATATATAACAGAGCAAATTTAGCCTGGGGAAAGATTTCATAGCTGGGTTGTCAACTCTAGGAAACAAGGCCTTGATCCTGCAGGTGCTTAAGAACATATGCCACAGTTAGTCATACAAGTTAATCTCAAAGGGGAACTGGTTACAGATAGGTAGCCGTGTTGGTCTGCCATAGTCAAAACAAAAAAAAATCCTTCCAGTAGCACCTTAAAGACCAACTAAGTCAGTTCTTGGTATGAACTTTCGTGTGCATGCACACTTCTTCAGATACAGGGGAACTATTCACTTAAGACTCACAAATTACCCCAAGACATCAGGCATGCAGATGAAAGTGAGGAGCATCTTGTGCTTAATTTCTGCATTCTGGGATGCTGCTGTAGTAACAAATAAAATTTTAGCGACTGTGGACATTTACCGTATTTTTCGCACCATAGGGCGCACTGGACCATAGGGCGCACCCAGTTTTTTTGGGGGGAAATAAAGGGGAAAAAATTATTTCCCCCCCAGACGCGGGGCTGGGGTGGGGGAAGCTCGAGCTTCCCCCGACCCCAGCCCCCAAACAGGCAGCTCTCTGCAAGCCGTGGGAGCGCTCCCGCTGCTTGCGGAGAGGTCCGCGAAGCCTGGGCGCGCTGAGCTCAGCCCGCGCAGGCTTCGGCATGCAGGCAAGTCTCCGCAAGCAGCGGGAGCCCAGCGCTGGGCTCCCGCTGCTTGCGGAGAGGTGTGCGAAGCCTGGAGAGCGTGAGGGGTCTGTGTGCACCGACCCCTCTCACTCTCCAGGCTTCAGCGAAAGCCTGCATTCGCACCATAGGACGCACAAACATTTCCCCTTCATTTTTGGAGGGGAAAAAGTGTGTCCTATGGTGCGAAAAATACGGTATTTGTTATACAGGCGTCTCCGTCCTCCCATGCACAACCAACTCATGCGCAACTGCATATATGTGTGGTGCCAGGAAGAAAACAAATTGATAGATTCAAACGAGGAAATGGCGGGAGACAGACAGCTGGAGAGTCTGAATGGCTCATGAGGAGACCCTCCCTGTAGCCTTAGGAGGACTTCAGTGAGGGCAAAGGAAACCCCAGAGAGACTGGAGGTACATCAGGGCTTTGTTTAGGCTGCTCAGCCTCCCTGCCTAGCAGCTGGCATGTGGGGTAGCGCAGGAGCAGCCACTTTTCTGTGAGTCCTCCAGCCAGCCCCAGATCTTCAACTCTAGAGAGTTGTGTGGAGAGAAAGTTGGAGAGCAGGAGGAAAATGGTGTTTTGGAGGCTTTTTAGAGGGTGTTCCCCACTTACACGGTTTTTGTTTATGCATGTGGGGCCTCAGAATGTAACCCTCACTATTCTCAAGCAAACGGAGCAGCAGAGGGAACTAGTGAAGACTGCAAGGACTTGTTTCGGGTCATGGTGACCCACATATATTGCTCTTTTAAATTACGGGCCAACACCACTGATAACTATAAAACACTAATGGGAAAACAAATTGGAAGATCAATTTCAATTCTGGGGCAAATCCAGGGGTTTTTTCCCCCAGCCAGAACTCACTGGAACTCAGTTCTAGCACCTCTCAGGTAGGTGCCATTGCTATTTTAAGAGAAAAAAATGAGACATTTATGGTGAGTTTTGGCACCTCTTTTTTCTAGAAAAATACCAGTAGCACTGAATAGATCCTTATTCCCAAGTGGCCTGACCTGGAAAATGTTGCCTCTTCAACTTTACCAAGCCAAATCAAAAACCTCTACCTCTTAAACAGTTGGAAGAGTAACCCTAAGGGCTTTTATACCCATGGTGGTTATGGCCTTCTGTTCTTTTGAAAAAAATAGTTGGGCTTTAGGTGGTCTGAGAACAGAAAATCCACAATAGCAATGACTGAATGACGGTGTTTTGTCAGGGATGATGGACACCTTGCGACCCTCCCAACTCCCATCAGCACCAGCCAGCCTGGCCAGCGGTCAGAACTGATGGGAACTGAAGGACAATAGCAGATGGAGGGTTGCAGGTTCTGCATCCTGGAGTCACCAAAAAAAAGAAAGGAAGGTGAACGGCGGATAGCAATCCCACTAGAGTGGAAGCACCTTAGCTGCCGCTGGACTTAATTTTATTGAGGTGAAATCGGGAGTTTTCCCTGCTCCTGTCCTGCTCTTGTTTTGAGGGAGGCAACAGAAGTTCTTGTCTAGCTTGCTGACTGGTATGTCCTCTAAGCCTTCCGTGGCCCAGGCCCTTTGTAATCCTTCCAGATGGAAGCTGTTTATCTTTGGAAAGCCTTGACTTTACAATGTAATGCTTTTGTTCTGCCATCAAGGAGGTGTAGAGGAATACCAGACTAGATTATCTCACTTGGCTGCTGAGGTAGCCTTCTGTGTGTTGCCTGCCTGGGGCCAGAGCGTGCCTCCCTTCTGTGGGTGTGTTGTGCATGACTCTCTGTGCGTGCTTGATGCTGGTTGCTAACGTGTTCCTCCTCTCTCTATAAAGGCTCTTCTGATATGCCAGACTCAAGGCCAGCTGTCCTCACCCAAAGTCCCAGCGTGATTTAATAAGCTTCTCTCCCACTTGGGGTTGGGAGAAGGGGGGTGGATAAGCCCTTTGAAGTTTTCTTAAAAGAAAGGGGGGGGGGCTGGAGAATTTTTTTTTAAAAAAATGAAACGCACACACTTCTGCTTTTCTGTGTCTGGTACAGAACACTTTGTACTGCATTCCCTCAAGCTCCGATTTGGTATCTGTGGGCTACTTTTTCACCGTTTTTCCTACTCTAGACTTCCTTTGCTTGTGGTTTGGTTACTAGCCCTGAGATAAGCAAGGGGTGGGTGCGAAGAATTACAAAAACCCCTTACTTATTCCTCTCTGCCAGATGGCCTCTTAACCAGAGAGGCCATCCTTATTTTATTTAAAGTGTGTGTACACTACGTTTCAGTCTAAAAACGGCCACACCACTAAGGTGGAGATAGGAACATAGAAAGCTGCCAGACCGTTGATCCATTTTGCCCAGTATTGTGTGCACTGACTAGTAGCCACTCCCCAGGGTTTCAGTGCTACCTGGAGGTGCTGCCAGGGCCCGAACCTGGGACCATCAGCATGTGCCACTGAGCTGCAGCCCTTCTCGCAAGCAAAATAGGAAGCTGCCTTCATACGGAGTCTGTTTGCTTATCCATCTAACTCAGAATTATGTAAATTGGCAGGCAGGCTTTTTAGGGCTTCATAGCCCTACCTGGGGAATAATAACAACAACAACAACAACAACAACAACAACAATAATAATAATAATAATAATAATAATAATAATAATAATAATAATTTTATTATTTGTACCCCACCCATCTGACTGGGTTTCCCCAGCCATTCTGGGCTGTTTCCAACAGATATAAGAACACAACAAAACATCAAACATTAAACACTTCCCTATACAGGGCTGCCTCCAGATGTCTTCTCAAAGTTGTGTAGTTACTTATCTCATTGACATCTCCAATGGGCAGCTGATGGGTGGCTAAGAGAGGGACACCCAGTTTAGAGCAGTGATTCCTTGAGTCGTTGCATTGTTTCTGTATAATGGAGCCTCACAGCATCCCCTGTGAAAGGAAGATGGTGGAATGTTGCTACCTTACTGCGTTGCTTAATTCCACCACCACGACCCCTTTGCCGTTTGACTGCAATATTCCCACCCCTTTCCTAACTGGGCTCCTGTACTTTTGAACAGCTGCCTGACTGGGAGAAAGGCAGCAGCTGAAACATTCCCATTGCACCATCTGCATTCTGGAGATGGTTATTTTTTCAAAATAAAGACTTGCCCCATCACCCACTTTCATATTTTCCCATGAGCAATGGAATGTAAGATCTGCTGCTAAATCCTCTGTGGCAGCCCCTTGCTACTCCTTCAATGCCCTGCCCTGCTTTGTGCCACCTAACCCCAAATTTCCCTTTTATTTCACCAGATACAGCCAGTAGCTGCATTGCACTGGCGTGCAGTTCTTTTATGTAGTGAGAATGCAGCTGTTTTGACATAATTTCTGTGTTAGTGCTAGGAGGAACTCCTGCTCCAGCGAAGGAAGGGTTGCCAACATTTTCCTAGCTCTTCAGCTTGGTTTTTAACAGCAGCCTGCAACATAGAAGTTTATAGAACAAAGCTTTTCCTGGCATGAGGATAAAATAATAAGGAAAGCTTAAAGTTCCTTAATTTTTGTGTGTTGAGCGAGTGTTGAAGGCCCTGGAACAGTTAAAACATGACAGCCCTTCCTTACCCACAGACTTGCTAAATGGCCTTGAGTAAGCCATGATCAACCTCCCTCTTGCAATGTGGAGATCATAATACTAGTTTGTACATTACAGGGTTGTTGTGCAGATCGCTTGAGAGAAAGTATGTGAAGTGCTTTAGCACCTTGAGACATAACTGCTATTATAATTTTTGGGGGAGAAAGAAGGGAGGGTATGAGAACTACTACCTTGGGGGGCCTAAGAAAGGCGCCCAGGCACAATTGAATTAGCGCTAATCAAGTTGGGCTCCTTGGCCATATGACCTGCTGAGCTGTCCTGCTATTCCAGGTCAGGTGCCCTGATTGTACCGCGAGTGCCGTGGAGTCAGCCTTGGGTATCTTAAGGGCAGGTCGGTTCTCATTAGCTCCTCATAATTAGATTGAGCTTCCCAGATCTGCTCGCTTTCCTAGGAGGGCTCCAAGTAGAGAAGAGCTCCGACATGTGACAGGCCATCGGAAGGAGAGGACGTCCCTTACCAGATGAGCTCATGCATTATTCACATGGCCTGCTTTGCCCATTTCGCTTTGGAGTGCATCTTTGGTGATGCCCACAGTGGATTCTGTCCAGTAGCATCTGAGCTCAGACTGTTTGGAATGTCACCTTCCATATGGGACAGAGATCGCTCAGTGGAGCAGAAGTGAGAATGTTGGCACGTGCCACTTCTCACCATGGAGAACTGCACTCATGGGAAAAGCTGAGCCTGCCCAAACAATGCCTTATTGTTGATCTTGTTATCAGAGAACCCATACAGACCATCGACCTGGTTACCTCCGGGGTTAACTTGGTTGTCTGAATCACCACCCTGAATGTTACCCCACAGCAGGTGCAGCCGTGTGGCAGAACTTGTGGTGAAATGTTCTTCTTTATGCGGCCCAAGAGGGCCGTGATTCCCCACACAGTGCACGTTGCCATCTCTGCAAAACTGCTAAACTCTCTCACACCACCCTGTGAGGCGGAAGTGACGTTATGATCCGACGCCAGATAGAAGGCCCCATTGTTGTCCTTAGTTCCTTGGCCAAGGGAGATGTGGCATAAGGGCATCCCTTTGTGTTAGATTGCAGAAAATGCCACACAGAAGGACATGTCGGTCCTTCAAGCCTCGCAGCTGCGGAGGCTGCAAAGGAAACCGAAAGGGAGAGGTGCCCACATTCCCAGCTGTGTGCATCTCTGCCGTCAAAGACAGATGTCAAATATTGCGTGGTGATTTCACACGGTCGAGACCTCTGCTGAACTTGATGCTGTGAGAGAGAGCAAGGGCGGGCCCAGCCCTGTCAAAGCGATCGCTCCCAGCGCGGACTGCAAACAAGTCTTCGACTGTGCTGCATTGTCTTCTTATTTTATTTTATTTTATTTTATTTTACAGTCATATCCAACACGTTTTATAGAACACAGTCCTATAAAATTATGCAAGGGATGGAGGAAGTGAATTGAGAATAGTTTTTCTCCCTTTCTCGTAGCACTGGAACTCAATGGACATCCAATGAAGATGAAAGTTGGAAGATTCAGGATGGATCAAAGAAATAATAATAATAATAATAATAATAATAATAATAATAATAATAATAATAATAATTTAATATTTATACCCCACCCATCTGGCTGGGTTTCACTAGCCACTCTGGGCGGCTTCCAACAGAACACTAAAATACAATAACCTATTAAACATTAAAAGCTTCCCTAAACAGGGCTGCCTTCAGATGTCTTCTAAAAGTTTGGTACAGTGCTGCCTTGCAATACGAAATTAATTTGTTCCGCAAGTCTTTTCGTCTTGCGAGTTTTTCGTCTTGCGAAGCACGGTTTCCCATAGGAATGCATTAAAAATCAATTAATGCGTTCCTATGGAAACCGCCTTCAGACCAGGTCCGGGGACAGTCTGTCCCCCGACCTCTTCTGAAGGCCGGCGGGGGCGAAAGTCTTTGTCCCCCCTGCCTGCCTTCCCGGGAGAGCGGAGAAACGCAGTGCTGCGTTTCTCCGCTCTCCCGGGAAGGCAGGCAGGGGGGAGCAAAGACTTTTGCCCCCCTGCCAGCCTTCAGAAGAGGTCCAGGACCTCTTCTGAAGGCGGGCGGGGGGCAAAAGTCTTTGCTCCCCCCCCGCCTGCCTTCAAAAGCCATCCGGGATAGCGGGAAGCGCTTCCCTGCTATCCCGGACTGCTTTTAAAATGCTGGCGGTGGGGAGCAAAGCCTTTCGGCCCCCGCCGGCCTTCCTGGACCTCTTCTGAAGGCCGGAAGGGGGGGGAAGGCTTTGCTCCCCACCGCTAGCATTTAAAAGAGGTCCCCGGAGATTTCCCTATGGGCTTTCTTCTTGCGAAGCAAGCCCATAGGGAAATTCGTTTTGCGAAGCGCCTCCAAAACGGAAAACCCTTTCGTCTAGCGGGTTTTTCGTCTTGCGAGGCGTTCGTCTTGCAGGGCACCACTGTAGTTATTTTTCTCTTTGACATCTGGTGGAAGGGCGTTCCACAGGGTGGGTACCACTACCAAGAATGCCCTCTGCCTTGTTCCCTGTAACTTGGCTTCTCGTAGCGAGGGAACTGCCAGAAGGCCTTCGGCGCTGGACCTCAGTTTCCGGGCAGAACAATGAAAGTGGAGACGCTTCAAGCTTTCTTCAAGCTCCCATGGGAAGCAGTGATGGCCACCAACTTGGATGGCTTTAAAAGGGGATGAGACAAATGTCACGAAGGCGAAGGATGTCAATGGCTACTAGCCACAGTAGCTATGCTTTGCCTCCTGCCTCCACAGTTGGAGGCAGCAATGCTTCTGAAGACCAGTTGCTGGACACGATGGGAGAGGACTCTTGTGCTCTGGTCCTGCTTGCAGGTTTTGCCACAGGCATCTGGTTGGCCGCTGTGAGAACAAGATGCTGTTTACAAGCCTCCATAGCTGTGATGCACACAGCAGGGAGGGAGGCCTCTGTGCCAAAACCACTGTTGCTGTTCGTGGGGAGTTGAAGAGTCCTTTTGTGCCACTTCAGTTTGTGTGAGAATGACTCAGTTGGCAGCTGTGTCTGCTCTTCAGCTGTCCCGAGGAAGGCTGCAACTTAGTGCTTTTAATGCAGGAAGTCCCAGGTTTGATCTCTGGCATCTCCAGAGATGCAGTGTGAAGTAGTGGTTAAAGTCCTGGGAGACCAGAGCTCAGATCTCCACTCTGGCCACGAAGCTCAGCGGGTGACCTTGGGTCAGTCACTGTCTCTCGGCCTAACTTACGTCACAGGGTTGTTGTGGGGATTAAATGAGGAGGGAAGGACCACGTACATCGCCTTGAGGTCCTTGGAGGAAAAAGGTGCAATGCAATGCAATAAATTAATAAGATAGGAATAGGAAGGTCCCTTGCCTGAAATCCTGGAGAGCGGCTGCCAATCAGTGTGGGCAGTACTGGTCTAGATAGATCAGTGGTCTTGCTCAGTATAATGCAGCTTCCTACAATCCCTTTACAATTCAAAACATGGCCAGGTTAATAATTAGTTGCTGACTGGGGTTATGCATGCATTTAGAATTAACTGTCAAATAAACGTGATCAAATCGCTGATGTGGATTTGCTGAAATGCCCTTTGCTCACAATGAAGGAATGACGGCACCTCAACATTTGAGGCTGAACCATGAATGCAGGGGTAGTTTTGCTTCATCCCAGGGCACGAGCCGAGTGACTGTGGGAAAAGGGGGCCTCTGACAGTGATAACATAAGGAACACTTGGCACATTTGGAAAACACTAGGCTAAAAATAGCAGGAGAGAGCAAGGGGACAAGGAGCTTGAGGATTTGGAAGAATTTGTCTCTATTGCTAAATGCTCTGTTTTGACTTCGCTTTGGTGAGGCAGTTTTTAACTCCTTTCATGCTAGACTAATGGGATTTCTGGCAGGGAACACAGCCCTAATATAGGAGTGTCAGGCGGGTGGGGTCCACAACTGAGTAGGAAATACTTTTCATTTTCCCAAGTTCTTTCAGTTTGAAAGCTCTTTTTGTTTCCTAACAATTTCTTTTCCTGCTGTTGATGTTCCTATCATAGATTATTCTGATGGATTTCTGGTTCTTGGCATGAATATCTGATTTGTAATATTTTCCAGACAACAAAAGAGCCCAGAAAAGATCTTTGCATGCGTGTGTGTGTGTGTGCGCGCCCTTCCTCTTCCCTTCAATATGATTTTGTACAGTGGTACCTCAGGTTACATACGCTTCAGGTTACATACACTTCAGGTTACAGACTCCGCTAACCCAGAAATAGTACCTCGGGTTAAGAACTTTGCTTCAGGATGAGAACAGAAATCGTGCTCCGGCGGTGCAATGGCAGCAGGAGGCCCCATTAGCTAAAGTGGTGCTTCAGGTTAAGAACAGTTTCAAGTTAAGAATGGACCTCCAGAACGAATTAAGTTCTTAACCCGAGGTACCACTGTATTTGCGGGAGGCTTGGGGGAGGGGCATGTAACTTTGCAGTGCAAACCCCAAGACCTGTGTTTTTTACCACCTCACATGAGAATGGGCCAGCTTTGATTCCCACACTACAAAATGTGTATGTGCATGTGTGCACAGTTATTTGAACATGATTAATGCCAGTGAGTATTGCCACTCTTGATTTAAAGTAATAATAATGCTGCGGACTCTGGGTAAACTTACCTTTGGTAGCCTTACCTGCAGGGGGTGGCAGCTTTACTAATGCACCAGAGTGATGCTAGGACAGGGACATTGTGGGAAATGGAAAGGTGGCTAGACCCAGCTGCCTCACGCTGATTGGATTTAAGGGTTAGAAAAAAGTAACAAGAGGGGGGCTTGGGGGCAGGCATTGGCAGATGCCCAAGAATGCTGACCCCTTTAAGCTTTGCATCTTGTATTTTACCCCAGAGAGGGAGAAGTTGCAGCCTTGCAGTCCGGCACTGACACTTTGCGATTCCATCATTGTGATGGGTAGAAAAAGGGATGCAGGAGGTTAGTACGCATAGGAATTGGGGATTAAACGTTGACATTTTAGTCCTCCGTTATTGCTTGGAACTCAGGCACACACTAACGAATATTGAAAAGCCAGAAGTGTACAGGATCATTGTCCTTGAACTGAAGACATTCCGCTTTCGCATTTTGCTGTGTGTGAGACCAGGCAGGAATGCATTTTGCCCATCTGAGCTGAAGCAGACTAATGACATCTTTTGCAGTTTATAATGGATAAAACTTCCAAAATCCGCAACTGGGCAAGAAAACATCGCCCAACTGTTGATTTTGGGTTTTCCCCCCCTTATGGGACAACATGGCTACCTTTGCTTTTTATAGTTCACACTTGATTTCTCTGTCCTTCATGATGCATTTGGTGATTGGCAGATGAATGCATAAGCTACCTTAATCAAAAAGCCTTGCTTAGAAGGTAACATGAAAGTTTCGTTTCGTTTATGGTGTTTGAACTGTGATGGCCGATGGTATATTGGATTGCAATCGCAAGACTGGGGGTGGGGATACTGATTCCAGGACGTGTTTTTTTCAGAGCATCTTCTGGAATATCAGGATGAATTACAGACTTCCTGGGCCCTGGAAAATGAGTGAGGTGATAATGAGGCTTTCAGGTTTTACTGTTATTTGTGAGATGAGCGTAGAACACATAGGGAGAATGGAGAAAATAGTAATCGGAGGCTGTACATTTATTTCCTTTTGTGCTACCAACTTAAATAGTAACAGTCTTTGCAAGATGGTTTGCATTTCCAATTAAAAGCTAAAGGTTACATTTGAAGCTCCATGTGTTTTTTCAAGTTGAACCTATGGCAGCCCAGAAGTAAGCACCATTGTGTTTAAGATTGCAGTCTACTGACCCTAATAAACTGGATATTGTGCTATGTGCTGCTGTGCTTTGGGTGTGTATCTTGTTTGTGTGCATGCATCAACATATCAGCACATCTGCCTAATTTTTTTTGGACTCTCTTTAGCGGCCTGGCTGTGGGGGCTGGCATGATGAGCACTTGGAAATTTACCACTACACCACAGGGATGGTTTACATATATAAGGCACCACTGAATGTTGCAAACCACAAGGAATTTACATATATGTGTGTGAACCAGCAAAAAGGGTGGAGAGAAAAGTGCCACCATTATCTTTGTTTCCCCCCCTCTAGGTTTTTCACTGGCTGGGGGTCTGAATAGTGAAAGAAGCCCCTCCCCAAATATCCCCCCCACAGATTTCCACCAAGAGCTACTAGCCCCATTTCAGACCCTGTCAGGTGTGACCCAAAACTGATACTCATCTGGTCGATTTCTCTTGCATGTAATTGGAATTTTCCTTTCTCCTGATCCTAGCTGTTCAGATTCCCCCTCCCCCCCAGTACAAAAAGAAACCAGTGAGCCCGGTTGGTGGGATGCTGTGTTTGCATGTGAGAAAACTAAATAAAACTGGGGGGAAATCCATTGTCTCCCTTGATGTTTCCGGCCACTGACCCTTATTGTTGCCATCTGCCCAATCCCTCCTGCTTCCCATCAGCAACCCTAGTGCATGGGTGGGGGGGGGGAGGAGGCAGGAGCATTAGCAAAATAAAGAAAGCAAAAAACGGAGGGTGGACAGTACAAGATGTGCTGGTAGAGGAGTTTCTGCTTGCAAAAGGAGAGTTAGATGAGGCTGGTGTAGTGCCTGTTGCCCGCATGCCTTACTAATAGGCTTTCGGAGCATCTGGCCAGCTGTATTTGGAGATCTAACCTGGTGGGCTCAGCAAGGCAGTTTTTTGGGGGGTTTTACATATGTATGTGAAAAGGGAAGGATGGGAGAAGGAGCAGAGGAGGATGCCACAACAAACTTTTTGCTCATTGCTTGGCAGGTTCTTGCCCTCTCTTGTTGCATGCGTGTCTTGCCACCTGTTGACAGGTTTTTGTTTTTTTAATTGTTTGGCAGGGCCCTGTGGGGCCCTTGCCTCCATCACAAGCAAGCAGAGAGAAACGCGTGCCTCTGATTGTGTCCTGCTGCTGCGTGTGGGTGGTAAAAATAAAAATCTTGCAAGTGTGGGTGTCCTGTAATTGCAGCAAAGATGGATGGGGTGTTTTCTTGAAGCTGCTGGGCTGTAGTGGGAGGGTGGGCTTTTTATAACTCCTTATCAGTCTACAGGGTGACTGTCTGTTTCCTATGTGGTTCTTCTTTTGTAAGCGCTAGTCCTTTATTCTTGCTGAGCAAGGGGTGATTCAGTCCATAGTGAGAATTTTTAATTTATGTATTACATTAATTTATGTATTGCATCTTATATTTCAAGGTGGGTCCCCCGACTTTCATCCTTGCCACGACCCTGAACAAGGGATCCATCCTGTAATCTTTGCAGTGCACCCAATACCCAGATGGGATCTGATAGGAGGGGCTGCAACACACTTCTTATTTGCTGGGTGCTGTCAGTACTAAGCTTAGATAGTACCTCTGGGAGCAGGTAAGAGCTGGCCTGCTCAACAGTGTAGAGTAATTGAATTTAAAATGTAGTGCCATGCAAGAGCTGGTTCAAAAACTTTTGCGTTCTGGGCATAGCTGTCAACTTTCAAATTTGAAAATAAGGGACCAGCAGCCTTGAAAATAAGGGATCAGCAGCCTCACCTGTTCCGGGGACAGTCTACGGGATATCTAACAATCTGGGATAGCAACAGGAAATGGCACTGGAATAAGGGAATTTCCCGCAAAAAAAGGGAAGGTTGACAGCTATGGTTCTGGGGTGGATCCAGGCAGAAAGGGACAAGTCTGTGTTCTTGTTCCAGTGCTTTCAATGCCACAGGGCAGTTGCTGGAGCAAGCTGCCGCAAAAAACCTCGATGTCCACGTGTGTCCACTTTGACACAGCCTGGATGCCTTGATTTGTATCACTCACTCTTTCTGAAAGGCGCTTGCGCTGCCCACAGAGCAGCAGCCAAAAGAGCAATGAGCTGCACTGTGTCCAGTGATCCTGTGACCCTGTCACACTTTGGGTGTGCTCTAAACTGAAGCAACCGGAGATCGAGCAGCGCTAGACTCCCTTGCCTTAGAGGTTCTCAGGTTGCGCTAAGTAGGACTTGGGGTGTTCTGCAGTAGTGGCTCTTCACTCCCTCCTCACAGCTATTGGATAATGAATATATTATTACTGGAGAATAAGTCATATTGGACTTAGAATCATAGAGTTGGAAGAGACCACAAGGGCCATCGAGTCCAACCCCCTGCCAAGCAGGAAACACCATCAGAGCATTCCTGACATATGACTGACTGTTCGTGGCAAAAATAAAAAAGAGACTTGTGGCGTTTGAAAGGTGCAGGCAGGCAGACGGAGTCCGCGAAGGTGCTCGCCCACAACCTTCTCAGGCTCCGTCTGTCTGTCTGTCTGTCTGTCTGTCTTTCTGCACCTTTGTCATCTGCAGGCCATTTGAGCTGGCGCAATCCATTGCCAGTTCAAATTGCCTGACAACCAGTATCGCGATCTGAAAGCCATACCAGATTCAGACAATTTATCAATACATTGCCCAGCTCTACTCCTCACCTAATTTACCTCACACAAGGGTATTGTGAAAATAAATAGAGGGAAAGAGGGGGAAGATAACCCAGCTAGGCTGCCTTGAGCTTCTTAGGAGGAAATGCCGGACACAAATCTCCTGTCCCCCTTGCTGGGATTTCACCACAGATTCACCACCAGAGTTGGCAAGTTGCTCAAGCTCTCCAAAAAGCACTATGTAACCCTTTAGGTCAGAAGAGTGTTTGCTTGGCAGCCTCACTCCGGGAGAGGGCATGTGGAATACAGTGAGCGAAACGGCCTCCCTCCTTGCCCGATCTCTGTGGTGACATCTTTGTAAAAATGTCAGGAGGAGTTCAGAGGGATTTTCGTCTGCTTACTCTGGGGCTTCTTTTCAGCGAGTTGCTTTAATGCCTTGGATTTTTGCTGGGATTAGCGAGATGTATTTACCTCAGAAGGGGGAGGAAAGTGAGTGTATAAAAAAAGACAGATTCTCTTAAGTCGTAGATTGGAATCAAAGCTGGAGGAATGAAAGGAGCTTCTGTGTGGCCTGGAGCCTGTTTTTGAAGTGCTGAGCCTACAATAATACAGTGTTGGCTGCCTTCTTTGCTTCCATCTTCTAATTCATTTTTTTCATTTGTTACATTTACACCCCACTTCTACCACAATGGAACAAAAGGGTGGTATACTTGGGGTTCCTAGATAAGCAGATTTAGACCTGCTTAGCTTCAGTGAGGTATCTACATCAGGTTCCTGTAACCAAGGGATGAGGAGCCTGTGACCTTCTAGATGTTATTGGATGCCAACAGCTATCAATCCCAACCACCTTTTCCAGCCAAAAGCCTGGCTTGAATGCTGTGATCAAGCCTTGCTTGGATCAGCTGGGATCCTCCTTTGCAGCATGGCTTAAACTTAAGTTGCACAGCAAAGGAAGCAAGTTTCCTGATGTCCCGTTGGGGAGCTAAAGACCTGGTCTGCCAGGCTAAACAACATTTCACACCCAATATAAATGCACATGCATGACCACCTAAGGCATCATGCAGTGCACAGACTGCTATTTCACACCCTGCAGGTGCTGAGGTCTAATTTGAACTGTTGATGACATATTGTAGAACAATTATTTTCCTGCTACTATATCTTTAAGTGGAAGAGAAGTCAATCATTTATCTTCCATTAAATTAGTATTGGGCCACCTGTTGCAGAGCAGAATCATATAATTGTACATTACTACCACCACCCTAACCCTGCTAAATATAAATCTGAGTAGGTGGTTCAGCAAGGATTACAACAGATTTTGCTAAACTCGCCCCTTTTTTTATTTCTAAGGATTTGATGGGGTGGTGCAGAGCTTCAAGTGAATGTTTCCAGGCCAGAAATGTATGATGTGCCTTTCTTGTTTCTTATGCTGCCGCTTGTTTGTTTTTCATAGGCTACAGAATCTTGGCCGTAGAGCTGTTTTCCACTGACTTGAACCCTGTGGTGCAGGAATTTTACCGTAAGTGTGGCAAGGCAAAGAAACATTGGAAGTTACTTTTTGCGGTCAATACTTTTGTTCCATATAGCTTAATATTGTCTGCACTGAATGGCAGAGGCTGTTCACAGTCTCTGAAAGAATGTTGAAACACAGCTTAGTACGAACGTGGGGGCTCTTGGAGAGGAGATAGTGGCCGCTTTGCTCCCCTTTTGGTCCTGCTACTGCTGTGAGCCACGCCATGGCTTGGCTTGGCTTAGCGCAGGGGTCTGCAACCCGCGGCTCCGGAGCCGCATGTGGCTCTTTTACACCTTTGCCGCGGCTCCGGGGCGGATACTAGCGAGGGGAGGAGGCGCATTGTGCGCCCTGACACTCCCCACTGTGACGGGCGCTGTACTGGCTGTGATGTCGCATGGGGGCGGTGCGTGCGTTAGTCACGCACTGTCCCGACGTCACCTTCCCACCCGCTGTCAGATCGCGGCTCTGGAGATATATTTGTTTTAAATGTCGCAATGGTTTTGCGGCTCCCAGTTTTTTTTCTTCTTCGGAAATGGGTCCAAGTGGCTCTTTTTGTCTTAAAGGTTGCAGACCCCTGGCTTAGCGTGTAGGCCGAAACCAGATTCATGGTTCGTCTTGTTCCCGATAAACCACAAGCTGCAGCCAAAGTTTGCTGTGGGTTGGGGACAAATCATGAGCCTGGGTTCGGATGGCAGCCTTGGCCAAAGCACTGCTTAGCTCACAGCAGTGCAACAGAAGCAGTATTGGAAGAAGGCTGAAGTTACTGTGATCTACTCTCCAGGAGCCCATGCTTCTGCACCAAGTCATGCCTTGGCTTGTGTGTAAACTGAACCAGAAGTCTTCCTCACCCCTGCCTGGATATGAACCTGGGACTTTTTGCATGCAAAACATGTGTTCTGTCACTGAGTTATGACCCTTCTGAAGAACTGGATGGTGAGGAAAGCCAGTCTTCACCTGGATGTTAACCAGGCCTGATCCTGCTTTGCTTCAGTGCCAAACATTGTCAGGTGCCATCAAGCTACTCATTGGGACAGGAGCAGCCAATGTGGTGCCCTCCATATGGACTTCAACCTCCCATCAGCCTCAGCCAGAATTGCCCGTGGAGCTGCAGACCAGCACCACACTGGCCAACCCCGCCAGTGCTTGCAGGAACCAAACAGTCCCGAATTGCAACTTCATCAGGGCTCCTATGCCTTTAAGGGGCAATACATAAATGTTATAATAAAATGAGAGTTCCACCCCACCCCCCGCACACTTTCTCCCAAACCCCAACCCTCTGATTTTTTTAAGAGACACCCCTCTCTGTCACCTCACACCCAGCATGTCCAGCCAGTTGCAATAAATTGTTGGCATGAACTAGACTACTGTTTTTGTATTTTCTCCCTGTAGTTGCTATCTGTGTTGGCTGCTCACTTGCTGGCTCGGGTCCACAATCTCCCGTCCAGCAGCTTCTTAGTTTCAGCAGATTTTTCTCCACTTGGGAGGCAGATGGAAGGCGAGGTTCTTGGCTTCACTGGGCGAGGCTTTTCCTGGAAAGGCTAAGTAAATGACAAGATGTTCCTTCTTAATCTGTGCTTGTGTGTGTTCCTTCTGCAGGTGCTGAGCTTTCCTGCATCATCACTTCCACCAAGACAGTCAATCCTAGGATTGAATGGAAGAAAATTGCGGGCAAGGACACAAGCTACGTGTATTTTGACCACAAGATGCAGGGTAGGAAATGTTTGCAGCTATTTTCTTCTTGAGGTTTCATTTGAACCCCAAGCAACTTTCTGTTCAGAGTTTCAGAAAAGCAGATGGGTGCCTAGAACTTTTTGCCATTTCCACTTAAGGCTTTGTGAGCTATGAAGGCTAACTAAGATTTCCAGGGGGCCGGATGTATCAGGGGACACCTTCCACCCTTCTTCCTTGCCTTTCTGTAGGAGACTGGGTGGACCGTGCAGAGCTCCATGGGAGGACATCACTGATCATCCACAATGTGACCCGTGCAGATAAAGGCATCTACCGGTGCGAGGTTGCGGCTCCTGAAGACACACATATCGGAGCTGAGATCAACATCAACCTGACAGTTCATGGTATAAGCCTAGATATCCTCACACTGTGCACGTACACAGAGATTGGATGCCTTTTGTTCAAATCACTTGGTGCTAGGAATGGCTTTGTTCCATCCTGTTTCATTCCCGCTGGCGCTCAGTCATAGACCTGCACATCCCATTATGTGCAGATTTTTCAAAAGGCACAAAAAGCCTGCATTTAATTGTACACATTTTGTGAGCAATTTTTCCATAAACTGCAGCTTTTCCAGTGCTTTTCAGTGCATTTCCCCTTAAGATGTGCAGCTTTTTTAAAAGTGTAAAATATATTAGCTATAAATTCTTTGGAGAAGGAGAAATATATGAGTACATGAAAGTACCTTTTATCTGTCTCTCTAACTCACTGCTGTCTACTTTAAGCAGAAGAGTCTTCCCAGTCTCAAGGGGAGGTTTCTCCCAGCCCTGTCACCTGAGAAATCTCTTAACCCGAAGTCCCAGGAGCTCAGCTGCAGAACTTCTGCTCTGCCTCTTTGTGATAAGGGCTGATGGATGCCAAATGGACAGTGAGACAGCAGTTGATGCCTGGCAAGCTTGCTATGTTGGTCCCCTATTCAGCCTTGATGTCTGCCTAGCTTCTGAGACCAGGAGCAGGGAGCCATTATTGTTGTTATTATTTAAAGCAGCTTGATCTTATAATGTGCTAAAATTCAACCAATCACCGATTTCCCAGTCCTCTCAGATCATGCTTCTTGAGAGCCGACTTGGTGTGATCTGTGGGGCTAATTACAGTGCAGAGTGAGGCCTGCACCTGTGGCCTGTCTCTGCCTTGCTCTGTCGCTGCCCTGCTCTCTGGCTCATGAGACTGGGGGGCAAAACCACACCCAAGCATTGTGCATGTTTTTTGCAGTGTTCATTGGAGTGGCGCTGCTTTGTGTTTATTTTGTAACTGACTTGGAGCGGTTTAGCTTCTACTCTATTCAGCATGAAGGGATGAATGAAACACATGTTGGGTGGGATGTGAATAGTGGCAAATGATTAACCAGTCTGACTTACCTAGTGGGCATCTCTTTCCCCAACAGTGAAACCAGTGGCCCCAAAGTGCCGAGTGCCCCAGTCAGTGCCCGTGGGTAAATCTGCTACTCTCCACTGCCAGGAAAAGGAAGGCTTCCCCGAACCAACTTACAAATGGTACCGTAATGGTGAAACTTTGCCTCTTGACTCCAAAACCAGCTCCAAATTCCAGAATTCCTCCTTCACTGTGAACACAAAAACAGGCACGTTGGTAAGTCTCACGCGGCAGGCAGGCAGGCAGAGGAAGGGTGGATTGTCCTATCTTTTGGGCAGTGTGTTGGATTGGATCAGGGTTAGCCAATGTTGGTGCCCTCCAGATGTTGTGAAACAAAGATCCTGTCGGTCCTATCAAGCACGGTCAGTGGCCAAGGATTATGGGAGTTGTAGTTCAGCAACATCTGAAGGGGCACAGTTTAGCCACCCCTGAATTGGATGCTCCTCTGTTCACCCCTAACTATAATGCTATTAGCCTGTTCAGACATTCACTGAAATGGAAATTTTCAATGAGGAGTGGGGACATACGGGCATCCCCCTGGACTTAACCGTCCAGGGGCCCTTCACCTTTACCTCTGATGCTCACAATGTCACAAGTAATGTGACTGATGTGCATAAATGTGTACCCAGACATACCTGATTTGCACGATCATTTTTTTTCTTGGAAAAGGTCTCCAAGCGACACCCACACAGAAATAACATAAGGGGTGGGGGTTGTACAATACATCATCAATATATTGCCTAATGTTAACATTTATGAAAGAACACACCCGCCATACAAACCACACTCAGATAATAAACAAACAATGCTCTTGACCCACTAATTAGCAGATAAACAACTATTTTATCCCCCTTTTAACCTCCTGCTCCACCCAAAAGGCTGGTTTCAGGCCAGCTATTGCAAATCAGCTGTGGGTGGGTCCAGCATCCTCCTCCAGGGATACTCCAACATCACTCCACTCCCTTCAGAGGAGAGCTGTAGCAAAGCAAAGCAAAGCAGGGAGATTGTAGCAACTCTTTTTCCTGCTTTGCAGTTGGTCTGGCTTAAGTTTTTGCCTGCTTAATGATGTCTGTGCTGGGTATGTGCACCTGCTTTCTCATATATGGGATGGGAAGTTTGTACATTTATGACTGATGGTTCACGGTTGAAAACGGTCTGCTTCTCCATGCCTGGTGACAGAAACTTGAGGCCAAGCAGGGTTGTTGTTTTAACCAACCACCTGGCCTTTAACACTTAGCTCTCTCTCCACAATATTTTTTTAAAAATCACAAAAAATTGGGCAGACAGCCATTTTAATAGCGCCCCTTCATGCATTTTAGAGGCACCTCAGTTTGTCCTATAAATCCAAAATATATTTTAAGCAGGCGCTTTATGCACAACGTATCATTTGAGTGTGCAAGGGAGCACAGAAGTTTCAAATCCAGAGGCAAATTAGTATCATTAATAAGAAATATGCTTATTCTTAAGAAGCCAGCTCGTTTCAAGCACAAATCCTAAAATATATTATTTTTCGGTGGCTGCAAATTCATTTCTGACTGAATGATGGTATATGGTGTTGCCGCCCACCTTTTTGGGATGGTAGTTACGAACTTTAGAAATAGCACAAATTGCTAGATTAACAGATGCTGGGGGGCGGGAGGAGAGATTATTTCTGTAGAGTTTTTTCCTTTTTCCAGAAATCGTTACCTTTTTAATGCATACCAGAATGCATATTACATTGCTGCAAGACTGGGTGCTGTTATATTTTATGTAGAATACTCATTCAGAAATTAAAAAGAAAAGAAAAAAAAAACCTATTTCTAAAAGAAAGCTCTTTGTACTAATGGCTTATTCTTACGGTTTAGGTCAGCCTTTCACAGACTGGTACCCTCCAGATGTTGTTGCACTCAGGCCCTTTCAGCTCTACCCAGCCCGGCCAAAGAACCATATAGGCACTCAAGTTGCTGCTTTGATGGCTGTCACTCAGAGCAGTGTTTCACTTCTGGAGTAGGGTCGTATCTCAGTGGTAGAGCATCTGTTTTGCATGCGGGAGGCACCAGGTTCAAGCCCCGGCATCTCCAGGTAGTGCTGTCTGAAACACTGGAGAGATGCTGCCGGTCAGTGTAAACTATACAGAGCTAGGTGGACTAGGGGCTGGAATCAGTGTAAGGCAACTTCCTGTGTTCCCAGTGGGAGCTGGTGATGCCAAGCTGGCCAAATCTCAGCAATAATGGCTGATATACATCACACTTGGGGTCTGGAGGGAACTGACAGGGCATTGCCTTGGTGGCTCATAGTGAACTTTTATCTAGTCCAGTATTCTGCTTCAAACAATGAGGACTCCCTGCCCCAGCAGATGCTTTGTGAAAGCTCACAAACAGGATGGCAAAGACCAGCTATCCTCCTCTGTTATTTGTCCCCAGCATCCTGGTATTTGTAGGTAGACTGCCTCTGAGCATGGAGGCTCTGTTAGGCTATCATAGTAGCTAAACGATTGTCCATCCCTCCACTAGTTTGGCCAGTCCTTTTATTTGTAAGCCATCTATGATCACACCTGTTACCTCATTTTGTGGCAGCGACTCCCATAAGTTAATTGTGTATCAAATAAAGGGGAGAAAGATTTCCTTAGTGTCTGCCTGTTTCATTTGGTTACTGTTGAGTTCCAGTCACTAACAAGAGAGGAAAAAATGCCCTCCCTGCTGGCATTCATTTTCTCCATTTTACTAATTGATGCTATAACCCCACTAGCATTTGTAGCGGAGCACCTTTTTCCCAACGTTGCACACGAAGAAAGCGAAGGAGCTGCCAGCCTCTCTTTGATCTTTCCCTCCTTAAAATGTTCAGTAGTTCTTCCAAGTGCTAAATATAGGTACAAAACGTAGGAGACACTTCTGTCCCTTCAGCAGGCACTCACGATGTCCTCTGCCAGCCTCAATTTACACTTTGGCAAGAGAGGGCTTCCTCAGCAGTTTTCTGCCAGGGGAGAACTGGTTGCTGGTTCGTTCCTGGACCACCGGCCTAGCACAGCATGGGGAATGCTTCTATTATTCATATCAAGTAGAGGCAGTCGTAGTGCCAGGTCATTTCTGGGGCTCCCTGCATTCCATGGACCTAGCAGGCTGGGGGGAATGTTCTGCATTCCCTGCAGATCAGCTTTTTATGCTCTCACTCTCAGCCCCATCAATTTTATAATTGTGAACTTGAGTGGCCACTGAGAAACAGGAGGGGGGCATCACCAGCAAGGCTCTGTGGAACCCAGAGGTTTCCAGAAATACAAAAACTGGGGAAAGCATCTGACTGATGACTAAGCATGGTCAGTAGCCCTGGAATGTTGGACATGGAATTGAGTGCCTTGGAAAGGGGGTACAGCTCAATGTCTGGATCCCTGAAAATGAATGCTCCCATTAGGAGGAAGAGTACACACTGCCACATTTCATTTCAGGCCGCGCTTGTAGCTTCTAATTCTCTAGGTAGAGTTCAGAGCCAGTTTACACATTCAGAGGGGGAAAGGCATGTGGTGCAGACATCTGGGACCATGCCATTTCAGAATGCAGAGTGGGGGGGATATTATAGGTATTACTCTGTCATCCATAGGCATGCATTGTGCTTTACAAAATGCAAGAGGACAGCCCCTCCTGGTATATAATTCAGTGGGGAGATGAGAGGAAGGAAACGGAGGCAAAGAAAATGGGAGGGGTATGCATTTATTTCATGCTCTTCATGTAGAAAATGTCCCTGTATGCAGAAAGCATGCTAGGCTTAAAGCTTCCTCTCACTTAAGCACTGCTTTTTCTACATGCAGGGAGTTTTTTTGATGGAAGGAGCCTTCAAATATGTGACCCCCCCCTCCAACCACCCCCCACCCCATTCTGAAAGGGTACAATCTCAAAGGATGTACTGTGCAAGAAACACACTGAGTGCCTGGGGAAAGCTTTCATAAATACCACCTATTACTGGGAATCACAACTTGTATTTGTACAGGTCTTCAGCGAAGTGCAAAAAGGAGACACGGGCCGTTACACCTGTAGAGCGACGAATGCCGTGGGTGATGCCTGGTGCGAGGAGATGGAGATGGAAGTCTGTGAGTCTAGGAAGTGGGGCAGGGGTGGTTTTTTGCTGATGTTCAGGATGCAGTCTTTCCCCTGCAAATAGGGAGGGGTTGGATGTTCATGGCTGTCTTTTCTCCTCCAGATGACCTTAACATTGCTGGCATTGTTGGAGGGGTCATGGTGGTCCTCGCTGTCCTCTTGCTGACTACGGTGGGAATCTGCTGCGCCTACAGGAAGGGGTTATTTGTGAACAACAAGCAAAATGGAAATAGGTAAGCCTAAGCAACTGATTCCTCATCTCACTGCTTTCCCCCCAGGTGATTTTCTCTCAGCAGAGGGAGCGAAAGACCATGTGATTAAAGCCAATCTGCATGCACACATGGGACTGGGTTGCATGTAAGGCCAACTGCTTTAAAGAGCAAATGCCTCAAATCTGGTGCAATGAACTGAGCGCTCATTACACAAGGTAAAAGAATTCTAACAAAGGGGCACTCTCAACGGCTGCAGGACAGTCAGCTCACATAGGCACAAGCAATGGCCTACTCTCCCTACTTTGAATGGAGAGAAACATTAAAGGAAACAGTCCTTGGCAATATTGCTACAGTGGTACTTCTGGTTGTGAGCAAGATCTGTTCCGGAGGCCCGTTTACAACATGAAAAGAGTGCAACCCCCAGCGGCGTGTCTGCACACATGCGGGTTGCGATTCACTGCTTCTGCGCATGCGTGTGACGTCATCTTGCGTTTCTGCGCATGCATGAGCGGCAAAACCCGGAGGTAAGTGTGTTCTTCGGCATGCAGGAAGTCTCGGGTCCAATTCAAAGAATCTCTAGTTTAAAAGGATCTGTTTGCCAGCTGATGGGAAACCCTGGGGAGACACTGCCAGCCAGAGCTGACAATACTAGGTTAGGTGGACAAATTGTCTGACCTGTGATGAAGCATCTCCCTGTGAAGCCAGTACCAGCCTTGTTCTTTGGGTGAGTGTTCACATTCCTTCTTCAAAAGAAATGGGGGTGATGGTGATTTTCGAAGCTGGGGGATAAGCTCTGACTGTAGCAGGTTTGCCCATCCTGAGAGAACCAGGGCTTCTAGAATGCTGCTGGTCAGGATGTGGGGATCACACAAGTGAAATAAGGCAGGATGGAGATGCAGGGCCCATTCTCAACAGGGCCTCTGTGCCCTTTAATCTATGCCTGTGCAGTTTTGCACCATGGCTTCTGAACACAGGAGTTTTAACTTACTGGCACTGGGCAGAAACCTTGTGCTCAGACGCCTGACTTCTTCATTTCTGTCATCTGGTGCTCAGCTTTCCCGTTACTGCATCTGCTGGGTGACGTGAAATGAGGCAACTTTCCTGCGACCAGCTGCAGTAGCGAGTGAGCCCAAAGGGAGCAGATGGCTTAAAATTAGTCACAACAGGAAATGACACCCGAGGAAAAGGAAGGCCCTGGGGCAGTGACCAGAGAAAGATAACGTTGTTCCCATCTGATTTGTTCAAACTGACTCAGGCTTCCGAGCATTTTCTCCTAGCCAAATGCCAAACTACCAAACCACCAAGTTCTGCCTGAAAGGCGACTTAGTGCCCACAGCTTTCTTTCTCCTTCCCGTCCCTCCCAACTTCACTCCTGTAAGCATTTTGTCTTGCCTTCTCCTTGGACTCCTTTAGTATTGCGCCAAATGGGCATTCTCAGAATTCATGTCTGCTTATTTCAGTGCAGTGGAAAGAAACTTTGGCCCTTTTGATTTGCCATCATGGGGAAACCTTTTTGGACCTCCTGGCTTGTAAGAGTTCAAGCCGCAGCTACAGAGCACGGTGCTTCCTTTCTGAGCCCCAAACCAGCCTATGCATTTTACCCTGCGGCTTTGTAATGTTCCCTGCGATCTCTTCTAAATAAATACATAGGTAAAATCATGTGAGGGAGCACACACACAGTCCTCCCAGCAGCAGATGCTTGAAAACCAGTGATCTAAGAGCCTTCTTTCCACGCCGCGAGTAAATTGTTTATTCCTTGTTTCCAGCTACAAGACTCCAGCGAAGCCAGACGGCGTGAACTACATCCGCACAGATGAAGAGGTAAGAAGGTCCCCCGGGGCCCAAAGTCAATAGATAAATTTGAAATAGGTTAGATCTCAGGGCGATGCATTCACTGCGGTGTTTGAGATGAGCCAGGGGAGGCAGCTCCAAATGGTAGATAGATGTTGGTGCTGACTTTGGACGTTGAAGCTTCCTGATTCAATGCTGCTTTTATATATATTTAAAAGGCACCCTCTCCCATAATGCTCATTTAATAATTAGGGCAGAGTGCCAGGGCTTTGTGCCCTCTGGAATTCAACTGCTGGACTGGGAAAAGGTGGATTCTGTGACCTGTATAAATTAAGAAAAATTGGTCTGATTTGCATATTTGTTTCTTATTTATAAATTAAGTGTTTCACTGAACCCCGCCCAGTTGTGCATGAAGTTTTCAGCCTTTGCTAGTAGTGGGTGAGAGAAGGCAATGAGCTGCTTTCCTCCAGAGTTATATAGATTAAATAATTCTATCCCGAGTTATTTTGTTTGCACAAAGTGTAAAGGTTCATTGCATGCAACTTTGGGCTTTTTAAGTGCAGAATAGATGTGAATCCGGGCTTCCCTTCAAAGTGGAATTATTTAGCTTCACAAGGCAGAACAAAGCACCTTGAAAGTTAAATGGAGGAAGCCAGGTCCCTGCCCCAAGCAGCTTGCAATTTAAATCTCAATGGTAGGGGAGCCAACAAAAGAAAGGGAGGAATGTGAGCGAGTGCCGTTAACAAGCACCCTTCCTGCCCATGCACAGCTTGATCTGGTTCCCACTTTCCCATCTGTCTGACCTTCTCAGGCAGGTGAGAAAAACAAAATATCTACCCTGCAGCAGAAACACACACGTGGCTGCTTTAAGGAGCCCTGGAGTCATTCAATCTGCATGCACACATGGGAGTCATTCAGAACCACAAGCTAAAAGGTGAGCTGCAGCCGCCTTCGTATGACTCCACCTATAGGAAGAGGCCAGGGAAGTCTCAGGAGATTGTGCTGGTTGGAGCACTACATGTGGCAGGTGTGAGTGGGAGGCCGAGGAGGAGGAAGAACAGAGTGCTGCTTTTTTGACTCCATCGCCTCCATTCTGAAGCCACAGGGACCAAAGGGATGTGTGAAAACCCAGAACCCCTCATAAGTCTTAAGTGTAGGATACAAAAATGGCCTATAATGACTCCGTTTCATAGAATGACTTTGCTTTAATTTAGGCTGGGGCAAGCAGTTGCAGAAGGTGTACCCTATAGAACTTCTATACCCCCCCCCCACCTGAAAAACTTTGTTTCTCCATTCCAGGGTGACTTCAGGCACAAGTCCTCATTTGTGATATGAAATGGCAGAAGAAATCTGGATTTTGCCCATCAGCAAGAATGGAATATGGATAGAACCTCCTTCTGGAACTCTTTATGAAAGAGCAGATAACAAAGGGCGTGTGCATGGATGCGCTTTAGAGGAAAACTGAACAAATCACCCATGCACACACACTCACACACGTGTGCATACCTGATTTTTATTTTTTTGGCCAAAGTCAAGCGATGATTTCTTTCTTTCTTTTTAAAAATAACCAAACCAATCTCTTATTCCCTGGAAAGTGCCATGTAGATCAGCACGGTCCAGACCCTGTGGACAAGGAAAGGACCTTTGGCAGGAGAAATAACGATTCCCTAAAAGTATCCGTGGGACCACGTTCCTCCATCATTCCTCCATGCCATTGGAGGCTGTGGAGCTGCCTCCTGCCAGCGTTTTACAGATTGCCAGGCTACCAGCACTTAAAAGGGGAAATCTTAGAAATGGGCTTACACTACTTCCTTTTCCATTTCTTCTCTCTCTCTTTTTTAATTCACAGAAGTGTTAACAATGGCAGTAGAACGAAATTCTGCCTAGAGAGATCAGAAAGGCCCTACTGGCCAGCTAAGCATCTGGTGACCTGATGCTTTGAGTTGGGATCCTGCGCTCTTGCAGCAGCTGCGTTGAAAAGCACAGAAGCCGTGTGTGCTTTCGTTTTCCTAAAGCGCAACTAACGGAAACAGCAGACACTTCCAGAGCCCACCAGAAACTACGTTGCTGCCAGTCAATTGCTGTAATTCTTGCCAACGGTGTCCGCTTATTAAACATGCACACAAGGCACCAATCAACACATGGAGATGGCAGGAATTCCAGGATGGTGCAGTAATAATAATAATAATAATAATAGGATGCAGTTCCCATGAAAACACACACTGCACAAATAGGATGCCATGAGCCTTCTGCCATCAAAGCATCCTAGGGCTTAGGAGGCTACCATAGTCTTTATTGATGTCTTTTGTGCACCATTCCCTTTCACAAAAGTACTCTAGGCGTGGGGGCAGCATGGTGTGGCACCCTCTCACAAGTCTAGATATATACAAGCCGCATTCCTTGCTGAGGCTTATATGCTCTTGACACTCTGCTGTGATTTTCTTCTGAGTCAGTTGCAATCCTCCACTGTGTCTAGGAACAGGCAGTGAGGAAGTAAGTGGGACAGCCATTCACTTCTCCCCACTGAGTGTTCGTTAAGGTATGACAAGGTATTTTGTTGTCGTAACTTTATGCTGGCGGAGAAGGCAGATTAAGAGGGTGGGATTTGGTCTAAGGTAGCCATTCCTCTGATTCTACACCATCTCTGGCTCACGCCTCCCCACCTTGTAGTTGACCGTTGTCATGCCATCACCACATTTCACTATAACAACTTAATTTGGGCTTAGGTGATGGACATCAGATTGTAGTTCTGGCAGTTAACCTCTGTACCAGCACTGACAGAACTAAGTGAATGATTCTCACATTGAAAAATAGCATGCTGTTGGGAAGATTAGGCGAAAATCCTTCTTGCTGACATTCTAGTTTTCTCTGTGCGGGGTGTTTTTTTTCCCTGTATGGTGGAGCATCTGGTCACGTGAGCCACCCCTACCTGTATTAGGAAGTGGTACGGCGCACACATAGGTGAACCACCTCGCCTTGGAGTTATCCAGGTGTTAAGGGTTTTCTTGGTGATGCTGCCTTCAGCCAGCCAGTGCAACTTGTGGATTCAGTTATCACGTTGTTAGAAAGGCTGGGATTTGGAGGGTGGTGTTGGCAAAATATATATATATATTTGTGTGTTTGTGTGAATCTGCTTTAACTGCTTGGGAGGATTCTTTGGTCATTCCATCTTTTTTATTATTCAGTAGGCTGATCAGATGTTGCATGGTCAGCTCAGCCTTGTCAGTTTCCAGTGCCACAAGTTGGTTGTGTCATCCTGCTCCTCCACCGCCACCCCCAGTTTGGCCTCTCCAAATTGAGGTTTTGCCCACAGCAAAATTCCCAAGAAACCCACATGAAGCAGGATAGAGTGGGACAGAGAACCTTTGCCGAATTTCCCATTTAATGTCTCCGCAATGTTTCAGCCATTTTCAGGCCAGCATGAGAACATTTCTTCCTCATTTTACATCAAAATGCCCCCTGTGCTCATACAGCACCTAATCCCGCTAATCTGCATGGAGCAATCTTGCCTGTTGTGCACCCCTTTCCATGCCAATCAAAGCATACAGGTGCTTCCCTGGACAGGTAAGCGCAAAACCCAAACCTTCTGTGCAGCAGGGCTGAAATTCCAACTTGGTACCAAGACTGAGGGCAAAGCTTTTCTACCGTTCCTCCTTTTGTAGAATTCCGCATTCTAAAGTTTTTGCAAAGATATATTTTGATTACTTAAAAAAAAAAGTGGGTAATGTTTCTATTTAAAATGTAAATAGGTTGGTAGGCCAAACAGTGTTTAAGTAATAATGTAGCTTTTTTGAAAAAAGGCTTCTTAGGTTTTGTTTAATGACAGGTGGGAGATCCTGTGCTGATTCAAACCATATCAGTATTGTTAACAGAGCACAGAAAACTGTAGAAGACAAGTGGGCAGCTTGTTCTCTTCCTGTTTCCCTTTATTTGGGGTTGGGGGTGGTTGGGGAATAAGACATATTGTAATCTGCAGGAAGAACTGCTTTTATCTCTCAGTATTTCTGCTCTTCCTGCAGCAACAAAATGGACCAGGATGGAAGGAACTGTACAATTAGTTGCAGGAAGGGAAGTGTTTTATCAGATGGCAGCCTTTCGATGTGTCACGCCAAACGGACAGGTTTGTGGTAGAACGTGGCATTAGAAGGAAAAGCCCCAAATGTGGGCAAGACCTTTGGCACACCCAGGGCAGCTCTAACCCTTTGGATGTTCCCTTTGAATCCTGGACACACGTAAAAGCAAAAGAAGAAGAGTTGCCAAATGAATCTGTTAGGTTTTAAGAAGGCTAAAGCCGCCTCTTGGTCTCATGTGATTCATTCAGTTTCAACTCGAATAAACTTGGGTCACAAATTAGAAAAGGAGGTTAGAAAAGTACACAGGGTCCCCCCCTCTTTTTAGCAGTGATGATGGGGGCTGCCAACACATCTAGCTATAAGCTGATAATTCCGAGTTTCTTGCCATGTTTTATTCCGCAGTCTGGAAGGGTGCTGTGGGGCCAGTCATTGTTCTGCAAGAACAATTTCCTGCCGTGGGGTGGGGGTGGGGAAGAGGGGTAAGCGTGTGTTTCTTCTTTTTAAAAAAAGCATAGCATACTTTTGCAGCAACGGTGTTTTTCAACTATCAATTTTATGGTCTTAACTTTGGATGCAGACAGTATTTTATATTATTATTGCATTTTTTGATTTTTTTGGACTGTTTTGTGTTTCCTTTGTTCATGGTCTGTATTAATCTGCCTTGGAATATCAGAAATGGCGAGTGGATTTTTCTTTTCTTTTCTCTTAGGGTGTGTGTGTGTGTGTTTAAAGAGAGTTTGGAGATGTCATTGATGTGTTTCGTTTCTTTGCAGGGGCCCAGATCCCTCCCCTCTCTTTTCAAGCTAAGGTGGCAACAATAAAAGGGAAGATGTACCAGGGCATTTCACTGCCGCTATCTTGTTTTGATTTAACCATGGCTACCTCTAAGAGGCATTCAACCAAAGCATAATTTTCTTCCACTGCCGAAATGCTTCCCCCCCTCTAAACCTCAGTGATAGAATAGGGTTGCCTTCAGAATCAAAACAGCTCTCCTTTCCACTTTTGTTTGTTCATTGTGCTGCTTGGCAGAGAGCGGAGCAAAGGCTTGCAGTATTATAATTTATTAGAAGGAATTGAAATGAAGGGCTAGCAGCACCACCCACCTTTGAGACATGTCTGCACGACTCAAGCCCATCTGGGATTAGCAGTCATGATTTGCAGGCTGGGAAAATGGTAGTTCTGCAAGAGGGATAAGGTCTTAGCACAGGGATGGGGAGCCAGTCGGGTCCTCCTGATTCGGTTGGATTCTAGCTCCTTTTAGCTTCAGCCAACATGGCAAACAGTCAAGGATGATGGGATTTGGAGTCCCCAACAGCATCTGGAGGGCTACAGTTTCTCTCCAGCCCCAAGCAGAAATATAGTCCATCCCCTTTGCAAAGCTGCCACTGTAGGATATTGGGTAGCTGGTGCCTAGGTATAAGGGGAACATGGAGGTTTGGTTCTCAGTAGGCTTGGCAGCAGGGAGAGGACTCTCTGTTAAACAGCAAGCTGGGGATTCAGTGTGTGCTATTAGGGCACCTGGCTAAGGCTGAATTGGTCTTGGGTTCAGTTCTTTTAGTGCCGCCACTTTGCACACAAAGTTGCAGAATTTTGGATGGTGCAGTTTTAAGAATGCAGTTGGAGAAACTATTTTCGAATGGTCCTCTGTGGCTTAAAAAAACAAGCCGCCACCAGTACAGATAATGAAGTCTCACCCAAGGAGGAAAACAATGCAGTTTGGTATACGCAGTTAACTTTCCACTTAGGAAAGTGGTTTTCTCCCTTTTAAATAAATAAATGATTTTTTCACTTATACTCTGAAATGCTACTGTCCATCCTACCACCTCTCAGGACCATACTGTCCCATTCTGCAGCAGGTAACTATGCAGCCCCATATCATGCAAAAGGAGGGGGTAGAGTGGGGGAACATACCACTTCAACTTGCAGGTGGTGCAGGTGGAGTAGAGCATTCATTTTTTGAATGCTCTACTCCACACCGAGCATGCAATAATTTAGCACTTAAGAAATGATTCATACGATCATTTCCTTGAGATGCTTCCTTTATAAGCATGCACTGTTTTAGATGGAAGACAGTTAAAAATGTGACCCTACTAGCTGCAGTCTGAAGTGGCACAAGCCTGCCTTTTTACCACCATAATCTGCTCTTATACAGGAGAGTTGGCTGTGGTTGTTGCCTTCAATGAAGTGTTCTTCCAAAAGGTGAAAAGGGAGAAAGACCTAGATAGGAGGGACCGATTATTCATCTCCTTTTTATTTATACCATGGGAGTTTCTTAGATTGAAGTCATATCAGTTGATCCAGTTTTGTCACATAGATGGGTGCTTGAAAGGCTGATTCCTCATTTTTTACTTGGATACTCCACCCCCGAAGAACATGACTATTCTGGGTTCAGAAATGTACCAGTGGCATCTCTTCCCAGGTCAGGGGTGTCCGCCCTTGAAATAGCTTCACAGAATTCATTGTAAATATTTGACAAGTTTGTACTAATGTGTTGCATTTAACTTTGCCAAGAATGTTTTACATAAATATAAAAAGAAAAGGTGTGTGTAGTAGTCTTTTGTTGTGGTTTGGGAAGTGAGGTGGGATGAGTTCTCTGCAAATAAAGGGTGGTGGACACATGGAGGTGCTTTTGGAGTAGTGGGAGATGGTTTGCTGCTGAAGCCACCCAGGGGTTGTGTGAACTTGTTCAGCAGGTTCCTGTGTAGAATTAAATATTACCTAGCATTTGGGTGAAATCTGTACGAGACAAATGTTAAAGGAGTCTCACTAGGTTACTGGAACCAACTTTAGCATAGCAACTCTCCCAGGAGGACAACTGACCTTTCTTTGTGACAACGTTCCCGGGGGGGGGGGGGAGGCTAACTTCACTGGACTGCAGCAATGATGGATTGCTTATACGTACGTATGAAGTCAGCACCACAGACACAGCTTTGGGCAGACAGCCTGAGAGCAGCTTGGCTGCAAAGACTGGGGTACATGATGAAACACAGGGTTATATATACTGTCGCTGTTTAAAACCTCAGCGCCACATGTCTTCTGTGGGTAGGACAGAGGTATATAAATGCTTTAAGTAAACAAATGGACATTAAAAAAAAAAAGATGCCAGAAAGCACACCACAGTTGAACTAGCATTTGTGTGTTCAAGGGGTGGTCTGCATGGAACAATCTGCAGTCCATATAGATTTGAGTCAGATTTTTTTAAAAAAAGGTTTGTGGCCCATAGTTCCGCCTTCTCTCTATCACCCAATAGCACTTCCCTATCTTCTCCATGCAGAGGGCCTACCACCTGCTTGTTCTTCCTCTTGCTTTGAACATAGCTGAACAAATCTTTATTATTAGCTTTGGCCTGCCAGGCCTTCGCCCTGCAACTGTTAGCTACTTGTGTATATTCTCCCTTTGTGATTTCCCCTTTCTTCCGTTTCTGATACATAAATTAGCCTCTTAAGCAATTATGGAATCTAGCTGCTAGCACAACAGAAGGCTGAGGCAAAGCTGTCACAGCAGGTGGAATGGAAGGCAGAGAAACTCCTCCCACACCAAGAGGGTCCAAGTCATCAGCCTAACCCTACATATAAAGCAAGGCAGGGGCACAATGCACAGCTGGTAGCCTCCACTACTGAAGGAGCATTTCTGATGCTGGATGGGTGGTTAGTATAATTTCTCTGTATTGACAGTGCTTTTCCCTAATTCACACAAGATCCAAAATAATTCCAGAATAAACTATGCAAAAATTGCACAAAACAACACAGGTTAAATAATCCAGTTCCCCCTCTAAGTAGACAATTTCAAACAATTTCATACAGGCCAGTTTTTACCACTAGGTCCTTTATGCCAGGTTTCTTGAGCAGCTGACTGGCCCCTATGAGTCAGAGCCAATGCTGAACTAGACTAACCATTAGTCTAACCTTAAAAGACCCTTTTATTCTTGGAAAGTCATGCAGTCAACCCATCTGGGAATTTAAACATAGTCCTGACCTTTTACATTTGACCCTCATAACAGTCGTGTTTTCAGACCCCTCTTTTATAAGAACTATTTCTAAGTAAAATGCTCATAACTTTGAGAGCCTCTTGATCGAGATCGTCTTCGGATATTACACTATTTACCTATGCAGGAAACAAATGTATTACAGAAGGCAGCAAACGAAAGGCTCAAACAAGTGACTGACACACACACACACACACACACACACACACACACACACACACACACAAAATCTGCAGATAGGTTTTCAATCAAATCAAATACTTGAACATGTAAGCTTGGCTCTTATTTATTGTGCATACAATCATAACCAAACCTAAGTTAAGAACCTGGCTGGAAGCCAAGAAATAATCTATTAAGATAAGAACAGGAAGGTTGTGTATACACAAAGTTATTCACATGCTGCGGTTATTTGAATAAAGCTCTCTTACCAAGTTTCTTCTCCAGCAATGGCTTTGGCACAAGTCTTCAAAGCCCTGTAGGTCAAATTTGGAAATGAGGCACCTAGTTTTGCTCAGATCCCAGAAGGCTGTGGCCCTTGGTCCTTTCTCCTTGCACCCTTTGCTGGCTAGGGCTCCTTGTTCTAAACAGAGGACAACACAGATTCTCCTGACTTCTTGACATTTGGACCTTCAAGAGAGCAGGAGAAGCTCAGCGGAGAAGGAGTGCTCATGTATAGAAACTTCCTGTAGCTCTTTGGCTTTTTCGTGGGGTGCATGGAGGGGAAGGATTCCGTAATAAGGGATGTCCAACTGCAGCATGGCACTGTTCACATGCATTCTTTCCATGGAAATAATTGCAAAGGCTTTCCCTGCAGTAGATGATCTGATCTGGACAAAGCATTTGTCCATGAAAGCCAAGTCTCTTTCCCATTTGACTAAACACTGGTATATTACTCAAAAGGTGCATGTCCAGAAAGTAAAATGAGATAAAAGCTGTGAAGGTAAATGTTTGAAGAAAGATTTTTTGTGAGACAGTACATGTTGGTTCTTTGGCAGGAGCAACTCGGATGTGCAGCCCCACCAACCTGGATTCAACTGCCTCAATGACTTTTTAAAATTATTCCAGTACATGTATATAGAAGCTCAAATATATACAGAGTGTGCCCCAACCAGTGCAGTGATGAATTACTAATATTAACAGTATCAAAATAGACATTTATCATACAGCAATTACAAAAGCAAGCCGTGATCTTCAAATAGTCTCCTCAAGCTATTGCAGAGGGGACGTAAAACATGATCATGCTTCTTTACAAGCTGGGGCTATAGAAGGCAAGGGCCATCATTTGCTTGACAGCCTGGGAGTCTTGCGGCTGGACCTCCTCAGCCCTACACTTGCGGGATTGCTTCTCCTCATTGGAGAGTTTATCTTCCACTGCTGAGGCTGCGGCAACCTACAAGTTGAGATGGAAAATAGTTTTGAAAAATAGGTTAAGTAAACTAGTGTTTAGAGCAGGGATGGGGAATCCGTGGCCCTCTGCATGTCATCAGCCTCCTGCTCCCATTAACGCCAGCCTACATGGACAGAGGATGATGGGAGCTGTAGTTTAATTAACATCTCAAAGTACACAGGCTATCCATTCCTGGCTTAGTCATTCTGCACTATAACAGGAAACACAAGTTTAGTGTGCAGCCAAAATCTGCACAAAACGGGGGTCTCACCAAACAATGGGGAATCAATCTGCTTTTGTTCAACGAGGAAAGCAAGGATTGCATCCATTGTTGGTCCTACCCAGAGCAGACCAATTGAAATGAATGGGCATGACGAGTTCTATTCTAGAAAATCGCTTGAATGCTGCTCATGTAAACAAAATCCCTACTTGCTGAAAACTAGAATGAGAGAGAGAAGGCTAGCCTAGAATACTTCTTCCTAACTTACTATTTGACAGATAGAGAGGGTTTTGCTCTGAAAGATGGCATGTAGTAGTTACTTATTTCCAAGACTTTTATGTACAGTTATTTTTAAAAAGAGAGTTATGGGAAGCACTCTGACATCTGTCCCCCAACTGCAGTTTACAGTGATATTTTCCACCAGCAAGCTTTGAAACAAAGGTCATTTGGGTGGCTTTCCAATGAACAGCACATTGACATCTTCTCTATTCAATAACCCTTTGCTGGCTGCACCACAAGACACAGTGTTTCACCACTATTTTGCAAAAAGGGCAGTTACCGCTGGTTTCAACCGTTATTCTTTCTGCCAGAGAGAAACAGCACTAGTGCCTGGGAATACATTCTGTCTGTGATCTCCACTGCACGGAGCACAAGTGTTGGTTGGAGTGCAGAACTAGAACTGGGGGAGACCAAGTTCGAATCCCCGCTCCAATGCAAAGTTCAATGGGTGACCTTGGGGCTGTTGCACTCACTCTATCAGACTAATACATAAAACGGCAGGAGGGTGTGTGTGAACTGTGTGTGTCACCCTGAGCTCTTTGGAGGAAGAGTGGGACAAAAACATGCAGAACTACTGTTTGGCACAAGCTGATTCTGGGATTGCAGAGCTGTCCCAGCCAAGGCATCTATTATACTCACGGCGAATCTGGTAAAGGCAAGCAGATAATCTGACTTGGTGGCTCCTGGGCTCCTTGATCTCCTGCAAGTGGAATGGCAGAAATATTAATATGCCTCAGGTTTGTTTTTTTCTGTCTGCCTGCCTTTTGTTTCTTTCTATCTAACCACAATAATGCACAGCAGCAACTTACCTGCATCTGAAGCTGGCGTTTGGGTTTGATGGATATAACTGACTCCTGACCCAAAGGTCACGTTGTTAATAGTCTCTGGGGGAAAAACACCACAAAGTTTAGCACAAGCTCACCTGGACACTTAAGAACTGAAAGGAGTGTTGCGAGACGGGGGAGTGGCCAATACTAAACCCCTCCCTAGCAGCCAGACCTCCTCAGATTGCTATAACAAAGATGGGGGAATCAACCAGGTATGCAAACACCTAATTGCTCAGGGTAAGGGAAGGAAACAGTTTGAAATATGGAAAATTCACCTCTTCTCCTTTAACTTCCATTTTTCAGGCTCCTGATATGCCATTCATGGCTTCATGGAGATTTGTGTGGGTAAGCAGGCTAATAAAATGTTTGGGTAAGTCAGTAGGTAGGTTTTGGGGAGGAACCATAGTCACATGCTTTGCCTGCACAATATTCTGGATTCAAGCCCTGGATGATAGCCGCAAGAGACTCTGGAGAGCTGCTGCCCATCTGAGTAGACTGTTTTGATTAGATGAATCAGTGGAATGACTGCACACCAAACTGCGTGCAGAAGCAGCTCTTTAGTTTCCAGGGAACCCAGAAGCAGGTTCAGAATAGTGGCACACAACAGGAGAGAGAGCTGCTCATACATGTAACACCAATCTATGGCTTGGCATTATGTCCTAAGGGACTAAGTATCCTGGCTCACAAATAAACCTATGGTTTGTTTAGCCTAACTGTGACTTGCTGTTCTGCCAAAAGTAAAAACACTTGTTTAACCATGGCTTGCTTGCATACTCCACCCAAGGTACTCACCAGCCCAAAGAGGCACAAGACCAGCTTGGAAACAAGCCAAACTGTGGCTTGTTTGTTCAATTCATGATTTGTTGAAGAAACAGTGGGTTGGCACACACAGTGAGTTTTTGTTCAGGTTCCGTATTTTTCTCTCTGTGTCTGTTGATTGTTTTTTGGACCATATAGTTTCCTTCTCATTTTAGGACCGGGGGACCCAGAGCCAGTGGGGCGATGACAGCTCAATCCTGGCCAGCTCAGGCAGTAGTAATGTGACACACAGCTTGTGTCACTGCTAGGAAGCAAAGCTGGAATTTTAAGCCTTGGCCCCCAATGGGATTAACAGTCCCCTCCCTCCCACTCTCCCCAGCATATGTTGCTTAAATGGAGCATCAGTGCCAGCCCCCAGGCAGAAAGGAAGGCACGGTTTTCACGGCTGTGGCATCCCAAGACTTTGCGCAAAGCTGACGTTGGGAAGTTAAGGACATCTGGTGTTAATGTTGAGTCTATCAACTCAGCCAAGTCGGGGAGAGGATGGCACAGAGGGTCAGATGTCTGCAGTCAGCTTGCTGTGAATATCACAGCATGGCTTTGAAAAAGAGACACTCTCCTGGTCACCTAAGGTCTTGGGGCACGGTCTTTCCCTGGCCTGTTGCAGATCACTTTTAGACTGAAGATAGCAGCAGCTATCACAGAGCGTTGGAGCCCTTCCAAAATAAAGGCACAGGCTCCTGTAGGCTTCATGAATATTTGATTTCACAGAGTGCTGCCTTTATTTCCCTCCCCATTTTTTTTTGGGGGGGGTACACATGCAAATGCGAATGCCCACCAGTTTAGGACAACTTGAAGCATCACACACAAACTTTATGACCCACTGCTTAAGGTACAGTCAGGAAAGTGTTCATTCCACAATCCTGTGTATGCGAATAAAAAATTTGGGTCTCTGGGCACAGCATCCAGCGGTTCATCTTACTCTTTCAAAAGGTAAATTTCAAACCTTAAGTAAATGTGAAATCTTGCAAATCAGAATGGCGCCCATTAGCATTGCAAGTGGTCAGGGACATGACTTAGTGCCCTGCATGGCTCCTTCTTCTGCCATGATTAGGAAGATCAGGGTACAAAATACAGGTAATGCAAAAATAAATGTAAACTTGCAGCTTCCTTTCCTTCCAGCCAAAACTTGCAGACTGACTGTCACTAGGGACAGGCAACCAACCAAATCACCTGAACTACCCTTTGCTGTCTCATCTGCCCAGTATGATTTGGGAAGAAGGGGATTCAGGAAGAGCTGTTGTCAACATGTGGACACACATTTGTCAGCCAATATCCTTTAGGAATATGGAATACAATTTTGAAGTGGAGCCTGAAGCCAAAACACTGTGCTAGGGAAGGTACCAATGAGTGCAGGTCTAATGCTGGGTTGATCTACCAAGAAATGGTCATGAGGATTAGTGCTGAGACACTTGACCAGAAAAACATATATGCACATCAGGATTTCAGACCACTGAGAAAGAAAGACCATATACTAGGAATGGAGAAATCTGTCCCTTCAAATGCTGCTGGACTACAACTCCCATCATGCCATCACTGGCCGAGCCTGATGGGAGTTGGGAGTCCACAGATGAAAAGAATGGTGTTCATTCACCATGAGCTGTTACTGGTGGAGGCATGGTAGGAAGGGATTCATGACTCTCTTAAAGTAGCTATTTGACTGCCTGGTTGGACTCTTTGTTGTTATGAACTGTGTGCACTGAATTTGTAATACGCTGCCATTTTCTACCGTTGCACTTGCCAGGTTTGGTTTGGTTTTTTTTCTTTGCAAGGTTGCAGTGGAGTGCAATTTTCCTTTTGTGTTTTCTTTATGCTTGACCAGAAATGGCAGGGCTAGGGGACTAGGAGACCCCCGAAGCCAGCCCTGCTACATTCCCCTCAAAGTAGGGCTGCTTCCACACACCCCTCCATAACAGACCACCTCTTCAGAAACTTACGCTCAGGGGTACTGATTGCTCGACCTTCCAGGGGAACGTTGGTTCCAGATGATGGTCGGTTTAGACTCGCCAAAGACACTAAAAGAAAAAGGAGAAGCGTGTTAGAGACAGTGATTATCCCCAGCAAGACACCTCTAGTTAGTCTGGATCAGGAACTGTGTGTACATTTAAGGTGGTTCTGAGACAGAATCTCTACCAGCTAAAGAAAGGCTCACCTTTACTGTTCTGCCTGCTCCCCGGAGATGTGGGTCTCCCGCCCAGGCTCCTGCTGCGCTGACTGAAAGCAGCCTCTGCGACCTTCTTAGCAGAGTTGAGGATGGCAATGGTATTCAAGGACCTGTTCCTAGGAAGGAGGAAAAGGGTAGAGATGTTGCTAGCGTTCCGGTCACTGCAGAGTAAGCAAGCTTTAGAAGAGCATCTGCCGAGCATCACAAGGCGACAACCAATTGGACCTCTGGAAAAAGATTCCTTTGAACCTGCAGTTCAGTGCATTGATACACTTGATTTATAACCTGATGGTATGTAGACAAACCTAAGGCTAGCAGCAACCATCTCGCACGAAGTGTGACAGTTTAGCACACGATAAAGGCCTAATAATAATAATAATAATAATAATAATAATAATAATTTATATCCTGCCCTCCCCAGCCGAAGCCGGGCTCAGGGCGGCTAACAACAATCAAATAATCCAACATTCTAAAAACATTTCATTATAAAAATTAATTAAAATCAAATTGATGGCAACCATTAAGCAAAATTCTGTGCAGATTGCCAGAGGAGGGAGTCAGGCTGCGCCCTGACCAAAGGCCTGGTGGAACAGCTCTGTCTTGCAGGCCCTGCGGAAAGATGTCAGGTCCCGCAGGGCCCTAGTCTCTTGTGACAGAGCGTTCCACCAGATTGGAGCCACAGCCGAGAAAGTGTATAAGGCAAGCTGCACACAAATGCTGCCTGTGAAGATGCACAGAAGATACTCAGATTAAGGATTTGCTGAATCCCAGAAAAGCAGCAGAAGCACAGAAAGCCCGACTTGAGTCCACAGAGTCCCGTACCTGGCCTTCAGGATGCCTGGCCTGGGTGAAGTAAACCCAACAGGTGCTGGAGAAGGAGGGGATCTCAAAGGCGAGGCCGAATCATTTGCAGCAGTTGCAGAAGCAGCTGCATTTTGATAACCAGGAAGTGCTTCTTTTTCCAAAGTGGGAGACTATGATTTAAAAAGGAGAAAATGGAGCAGTGCTTAAATTCCACTGTGGGGTCAATCAGGGGCAAGGAGGGCTTCACGCTACTGTCAATAGGCTCACCCCAACTCTGCGATGCCAACCCCTCATCATTCCTGTGTTACAAACAGAAAACTCAAGTTGGGTGTAAACTGTCTTAAAGTCACTTGTGGCAGAGCTGGGAGCTTTTGCCCTGCCAGCTTGGGGTGACAATGGGAGGGGACAGGACTAGGCTGGAAAACAGGAATAGCCAGTAAGGGGTTTCAACGTAGTTTAGCACAGGGGTGAAGAACTGTGTATCTCCCATCCCTCTGGGGTGCAAAACGTGGCAGATGAGTGAGGCCAGCCAACTGTCAATCTCCTGACATCAGGACGTTAGCTGCTCCTTGGCATGCTACCGCAAAATCTTGAAAAAGCAGCAGCTGGGTACGCCAGCAGGCAACAGTGGAAGAGGGTTGGGGACTAGCCTGTTGGGAAAAACAGGACTCACATAGCTGGGGCTAGCAAACACAATCCTCACAAGCCCCTGCTTGGGAGGGTGGGAGTTTGTACCTGCGCGACTGCCAGGGCGTGAAGGGATCCTGCCTCTCTGGCCAGCTCCTGGTCTCGCTCAGACTCCATTTTCAGCTGCTCCTCATACTTCCTCATGTCGTACTCCAGCTCGGCGGCCAGCTGCTTGTCCATGGCAAATAACTCTTTGATTTCATTTCGATAATCTTGCATCACCTCCTGGAAGATGCAACATAGAAGTCAGTGGTGGTTAAACTGGATGCCTTAGATATTTGTCGTGGGCTGTTTTTAAAATCTACACCTGGTTCTACTGTTTTACAAAATATTTTTGCTGTTTTTAAGGGTGTGCTTGGAAATCCCCTGGGATGCAGGCATGGAAGGCGATTATTATTATTTCATCAGCTATGCTTTCTGCTGATGTTCAAGTGAAGATCTTAAAGTGGTGAAATGACCCTCTGATTTAAAGAATGTCTGGCCAAGATACTCAGGCAATAATACTGCAGCAGGGAAGATCAAGAATGGCAGTTGGCTAGTGTGGAGAACAAGCAACTGAAGCAAAGTCCTGGTGTGTGCGCGTGCACACACATGTAAAGACTCCATAAGGAAGGGCATTATCTCCAAGTGTATCTTGTGCTCCTCACTCAACCTTCAATGTCCAACAATTGTTCTTTCGCCACTGTTACCTATGACACAGGTCATTCTCCCCTCCAGTCTATCAAGACACCAGAACAGGCTGGTGCAAACGCTTAATTGTGCCACTGCCAGGCCCACAGAGCCTCCAGATCCTATCGAGAGATGCTACTTGTGGCATTTTGACTGCTGATCATTTAGCCCAGCAACATTAAACATGCCCCCAGAGGCTCCTCGGTGTGCATCCAGGCTCTCTTCCTCTGCAGACATCCTTATCAGTCGCACAACCTCCAACCAGTCCATCATGATCTCCCACACCTCTCTACCGCTCAGACCCCAGGACAGCAGGCAGCATGTGCCTTGTCACAATACGTGGCAACCAGGACTGGGCAACAATACCCACTGGGTGCAGGGAATGCCCAGGGCAGGGAGTTGCCCCTAAATCATGGGTTTAACTAAATGACCCTGGCCTGAAATATTACCCGGAGATAGTTCATGAGTTCTCTCAGAGCTGGAAGCCTGTTCTCCTCCAATGAGGTCTTCAGCGACGTGATGATGGGAATGACATTCTCAATAAAATTCCTCTTCTGAACCTGTGGGGGGTTGGATTGAGTAGAGATGGATTCAGTGGAATGGGGCTGCTTTATTCAAAACAACGGAGATTTAGCATGTTGCTAAGGGAGAGCACAGTGGTGTCACTCCCAAGGACTTTCCCAGACTCTCTTTGGAGCTGCTATACTCACTTGCGAGATCATTTTCTTCTGGGCCACCCGCACGACAGCGTTGGCAATGGCCAGCTGGTCCTCATCCGGCTCAATGTCATCCTCTGGCCTGGATTTCATGGCCGAGAGCTTGATCTCCTTGCAGCTCAGGACCTCAAAGGTGTCGGAGAGCAGAGCGCTGGCCTCCAGGTCGAGAGGCAGGGCTCTGTCCACAAAGCAGGCTGGAAACAAAAAGGATGGAGAAAGTTACTTCCAAACACCAGAAAAGTCCAACATTTTAAGCTGGGAGCAAAGCGGTCTTAGCTCTGCACAAGGCTCTTTGCAGTTAGGGACAGCTCACCTAGTCAAGCGGCTTCACAGGGAAATGCAAAATGAGGTTGGGGCTTGCTTTTAAACTCTTGTGCAAGGGACTCAAAGCGCACACACACACAAGGATAATGGCACCCACTGCAAGGAGAGAGGGGCCTTGTTCTTATGAATGTGTCTCAACCAATTAGATGGAGATGAGAGGCTCTTGTGAGCAAGCCAGTGGCATAACCAGCCAAAGAAGTCTATCCAGCACATTCAGAAGAGTGAGTATATGATATATACGATATCTTTATTGCCATTGTCCCATGCAGAACAATGAAATTGAAAAACTACATAAAACTACCACAAAACTACATAAAACATTCAAAACCCCCTAAAAACTCTAAAACCCCATTTTAAAATACACTATACTATAGAGACCCCTTATGCTGCGTTTAGAACCAGAATTTCAGTTGAATAGATTGAATAAAACTGTTTCTCAGGCGGCTAGTCCTGGCCTTTATAACCCTATACCTTCTTCCAGAAAGCTGAAGCTGAAAGAGATAATTTCCGGGATGCGTACTATCCTGTGCTATCTCTGCCGCTTTCTTGTGGCACCTGGCAGCATAGATTTGATCTAAGGTGGGAAGAGTGCACCCAATTATTCTCTCTGCAGTCTTTACAACCCTGGATAGCATTGTTTTTTCCCTGGCCGTGCAGCTCCCAAACCACACACACAGACCACAAGTTAATACGCTTTCCACAGTGCAATGGTAAAATGCCATCAACAGGTCCTTTGAGAGATTGTTTTTCCGGAGGATTCTCAGAAAATATAACCTCTGCTGTGCTCTCTTCACCAGGTCTTTGCTGTTCTCTCCCGCAGAAGCAGTCTAGATTTTCTACCTCATGGTGAAGGCCTCCTTTAAAAGTTCCTCCCAAGGATAAAATGAAGCAACTCCCAGATATTTAAGCCAAAAGAGAATTTCCCAAAGCACCACTCTAAGCCTGGGAACAGACACCGAGCACAGCCCCAAATCCACTACACAGTGCCGGTTCAATCGCAGGCTCCTGCAACCGAACCTTGGAATTAACAAAAGAGGAGTGTAAAATGTGCACAAGAGGCAAACAAACCAGTACCTCCCATGCAAGAAATGGGAAACCCTGCAATAATTCACAGCTAATACTAGCAGTCTGGGAATATTTTGTAGTATCCATGGCATTTTGGGTACATCATCACAACAATCCTTTCAACAATGCTGCGAGAAAGGCTTGTGATCTTTGGAACTGGGCAACTTCTGAGCCACTCTGCAGGGGTGTCACCCAATAGGCACTGAACTTCATGCACAGAAGGAGTTCTGGAAGCCCCCCCCCCCCAAATCACACTGTGAATTAACATTTCACACAGTGCCTTCTGCATAGGAAGATACAGCCGTACCCAGAATGTTCAGGCTGATTTTGGTGGTGATGTTGAACCTCTGCTCATCGGTAAAGTGCTCCAGCAGGAACTTGTAAATCTCCATCCTTTTCTCTTTGTTAGCTTCGCCCTTCAGGGAAAAGAGTTTCTTCTCTCTGTAGTAGGTGAATGAAATTCATTGATAGCTAAGAAACACAAGTGCATGTAAGCCACCCATCTATTCAACATTCAAAACACAGACATTAGATCTGGCATATCACTGAAGAGGGAGGGTAGGAAACAGGATTCGGCCTGTGGCCCCGAGGTCAATCATCTATCATTAAAATGGGAAACGGGCTTGATGACAAAAAAAACAAAAACCCTGTGAACTGCATTCACAATACAATCATCTTCTCTTCTCTCTCTCACCCCAACTCTCACTAACCTACCTGCCACGTTCTCCTTTCCCTCCTTCCTGAAGTCTCCTCTTTCCAGCACCATCTCTGCAAGTCAGGGATGGGTGAAACTAACTGCCCGACGGATGTGGATGGCCTGGAGCTCCAATCATCCCTGACCATTAGCCATGCTGGCTGGGCCTGATGGGAGCTGGGAGCCCACCATCACCTGCAGGGCCAGCGCCACATCCCTAACTCTGGAGTCTCCTCTCCCTCTCACAGGATTCCACAGAGCTCCCCCCACCTCACATTCCACTATGTCAGGGCAACAGGCAGGCAGCTAGCAAAATGTCAATTCTTAGGAGAGGCAGAGCCCATGTTTGATCAGGAAGGGCTTGGGCATTATGAGAATCAGAGGTAAAGCAATGTCTCCCTGCAAACAAGCAAGGGCTGGGTTCATCCGGTATCGGGGCTTAAGCGCAAGCTTTGACCTCGCTGCGTCGTTGGTGGCCCTGACGTACAGAGCTTTACTTTGCCCCACAGAAGCAAGCAGCAGCCCGCCTGGGAGAGGGCAGGCCAAAGGACGCATTAGGACAGAACTGCAACAGGGGTCACTTCGGCACCTCAGGATCCTGCTTGTTGAAGATCAACCCCACAGCCAAAGTGCATCACCCCAGTTTAGGGTCTGTTTCTCAGTCAGACTACAGTGCGGGAAAACTTTAGAAACTGGCATTTACTTATATGTAAAAAGATGGACTAGCTATTCGCTCTGAGCCAGTTTCACCGGAACATTCTATGGGGATGTTTGTCAGTAGTATAGCATTGCAAAATGCCACTATGTGGGGTGACGAGAGGGGATTGTATAGTCCTTAAAACACTACACTGGCTGCCAGTAATACTGGGCCCAAACACTTCCCAGCCTCAGTGTCTCATCAAATAGCAGCAGGCGTCCTGCTCTTTGCCCCATCAGTAGGGGCGGCTTGCAAGGCCTTGGTGCTGCTGCTTTATTTATGGAATTCTCTCCCAGATGAAATCTGGCAGTCCTGCATGCTAGCAGCGCTCAGGCGCAAGTTGGAATCGAATCTGCCCAGCTGCTGGCCTGTGCTCAAACTCTGGGTGAACATGGCTGTTGAACTGTGGTTCTAAGGACTGGATTATTTTGTTGTTAGTATCCCCATGTACTGTTGGCGAAAGGGTGGGATATAAAAGTGATGACAAGTGACGCTTCGACCGCAGGAGGATCCTGCTCACCACTTCATGCAACCCCCTCCCTCCCGCCCCCATTCATGTTAATGAAAATAGCCACCACTCCACGGACCGCTCACTCTGGGGGAACCGGTTGTACTTCTCATGCCTCTCATAGCTGTTGAAGTGGAAGATGCACTCGATGAAGTGCTGGGAGAACATCAACGGGTTCCTCTTCAGCAGGAGGTGCGCCAAGCAGAATTTAGCTAAGCTGCAGGGAGGAGAAAGGGAAAGCACGTCAGAAGGCCACCTCAGTGGCTTTGGTTTGCAGGCAGCGGCTCGCTTTTTAAAACTACCTGGGAGCCATATTCTGAGCTAAGCATGGGAAGCAGGAGCCAGTTACATTGGCTCTGCCCTTCAGCTCGTTGACCAGAGAAAGGCAAAGGGCTCCTTAGCCCCTTTTTTCCCCAGGGTGGAGAGAAACCAACGCTTTGGGCAATGTGGGGTACTCTTCCCTTCTGGGTTGCCACTTTGTGTGTTTTGATTCATGTGCAAGAGAGTATTAAAGAGAGAAGGGCGTGAAGAAAGACTATGCCAGAGCCAGAATGAGCCCCTGGGCCACCACTTGCTGACTCAAGGTTGATCAGCAACAGGGATGAAACAGGAAAAAAGTATTAATTGTTGTATCAGCAAAGCAACAGAATGGGCTGCCTAGGGAAGAGCCCAAACTATGATTGGAAATACAGTTTACACAGCCCTGATTGGCATTTAACCCTTTTTCTTGCAACACAATCACAAGATATGGACCAAAAGTACCTAAATCACATAAGGCAACGCCAGATTTGTGTGGAGATCGCATTCCAGGTTATTGTGCGCTTGCATGAAGTCGTGTGTGGTCGAAACACCCAGTTCTGCCCCCCCCTTTTTTAGTGATGTATTTTATGACGTTTCTGGGTCACTTCCGGGTTTGTGCTACGTGCACCAAGCATGAATGTGCACATATCTGTTGCGCCTAAAACAGAGGTTGCCTGTCCTGTACTTTTTTTTCTGTAGACTGGTGACATTTTGCAACGGACCAGCTGAGCAGCACAGAAGCCAAGAGAAAAGGGCCTCTCTCAAAATGCAGCCTGGGGTGGGGGGGGTTGGGAATTGTGTGGTTCTTCTGATGGTGAGCTTTTATTCCCATCCGCCCCAGCCAACACGGCCAATGATGAGTGTGTTGAAGGGAACTGCAATCCCAAAGCTCTACATGGCCACGGGTTCCCCTCCCTTGCTGAAGCCCACCTCAAATCAGAGTGGTGCTTAAACGTCACAATGTTTAAGAAACACGGGGCCTATTGTTACACCGCTCCCTTATCCAAGACTCCTTTGAAAAGCTTTCAGGGCCCATCCTGCAATTTTGCTTCTAATTATAATTCAACATAATTAAAGAGAGAAATAACTCAGTTGAACAGTAAACACCGACAGTAATTACAGTGTTTGTGATAATTAACCAGCAGTCACTCGTGCTAGCAAGATCTTATTAAGGAGATCTGGTATTCCCGGCCTGAGACACAGCTTGGAATCCACAATGACTAGGGAGCGTTTTTTAATAAAATTACTCGCTCCCTACGTGTGGGCATTTATTGAGAATACCCCATTAATAGCAGGGCAGCTTTTAAATGAAACGTTGATGCGCTCCACAGGAAAAGGCAGCTCACTATTACAGTCTCAACGCTGTAACAGGCTGCTGTGGAGGAGCAGATGGGGGGGGATGGGGAAAGCTCCGCATTGAAGAATGACTGAAGTACAGATAAGTAAAATTAAACACACACAGTCAAAATGAATGCATAATTAAGCTCGCGGAATATATTGCCACAAGGCGGGGGCGATGGTGATTAACATGGGTGGCTTTTAAAAAGCACCAAGATCATTTTTTAGAGGGACTGTCTGTCAACAGCTATTAGCCACTGCCACTAAATGCAACCCTCAGAACCAGAATACCAGGAAAGGGCTCCCAGGAGAGCATCTATTTCACACACAGAAGGCTCCAGGTTCAATCTCCAATGGCATTTCGAGGCAAAACCGGGAGAGAAACTGCAGAGAGCTGCTGCCAGGCAATATAGACCAGGGCTTCTCAAACTTGAGTCTCCAGCTGTTTTTGGACTACAATTCCCATTAGCCCTGACCGCTGGTCCTGCTGGCTAGGAATGATGAGAGTTGTAGTCCAAAAGTGGCTAGAGGCTCAGGTTTGGGAAACCCTGATACAGACAATACTGAGCTTAATGAACTAATGGTCTGACTTGATATATGGCAACTTTCTGTGTTCCTTTTTAAGTCGAGGATGCTGGGGGCAAACTATAAGAGAAAGTGCTTGTCTTAATCAGAAGCACCTGGCTATCTGCTGTGTGTGTGTGTGTTGTTATTATTTTTTAAATAGAATGCTCAAACTCATGGGCAAGGAGTCTTATAGATACACCAGTAAAAACAGTAAGGGGGGTAAGATATTGAGATAGACTTTAAACCAATTTCTTCAAATAAATCCTGCAGATTTAACCCCCAAATAAGCAGGCTATCTAAATGCAGAAAATCTGCAAGGGTCTAAATGATGACAGGGATTCCAGACTCATAAGATGCAATATGGATCAGCAGCAGCTCATACCGATATGCCCAAATTGCATCTTATGCTACAATTAATGCCTGGCATAAGGCACACAGTGAGCTTAGGAAATGTCACATTCTGATTTGGGAGCATACAGAGAGTTCTAGAATATTCACCTTATCTGGTTGAAGGCATTTTTAATGGCCAAGCTCAAACACTTCCACTTAAAAAATAAAAAAATAAAAAGAATAAAAAAAAGATATTATTTTTGAATCTGCAGAAATATAGGATACAAGCTAGTTTGGACAGTACCTTTTGAAAAAACAGGTACTTTTACCATGTAGTAAGTTTTAGAAAGCCACAGAATTAGACTACACAAAGAGTTCCGTGACTTCCGAAGCTTGCTATTCTGTCAGTGACGGACCTGATAAGAAGACATAACCTGAAAACATTTGGGATCCTGATTGTCTTTTTGGAAGCACAAGAGGACAGCCACCATGTGGTGTGAGCCATTGTGATGGAAGTGGATAGTGTTGGTCTCAGGAAAGATAGGTTCTTATTTGGTCACACTGTACACCTAATTGTGCGGCAGGCCTTTTTCAGTCTAGGTGGTCTTGGGCAAAATCTGTACCTGTCAGCCTAACCCCAGGGTCGAGATGGGTTAAGCCAGGGAATAGGGAACCTGTGACCCTCTAGATCAGACATGGCCAAACTTGGCCCTCCAGCTGTTTTGGGACTACAATTCCCATCATCCCTGACCACTGGTCCTGTTAGCTAGGGATGATGGGAGTTGTAGTCCCAAAACAGCTGGAGGGCCAAGTTTAGCCATGCCTGCTCTAGATGCTTTTGGTACTCCCAGCCATCCTAGCTATCATCGTCAGTGGTCAATGATGCTGGGAGTTGGAGTCTTACAGATCCCCCATGCCTAAGTTAATTTCACCCAGAGCTTCCAGGTGAAAGAGACACAACATTTAATAGTCCAGATCAAGTAGATTAAATATTTTTAATCAGGTGAAAAAAGGTCTCTTAACAGATCAGACAACAGATCTTTTGAATCATTTAAGGACAAATACTGATTTTAAAAAAGAGTGGAAAAACCATCTCAGAAGACATCTTTTTGTGTATTCTAAAATGATGAGTGTGTAAGATGATGCGTGTATTTGTGTGTGTGGCCTAAAAACAAAGAAAGGATTCTTCTGGCTCCTGGACTAGTGTTTTGTCTGCAGTGCAAGGTAATTAATCAATTACAATTAATTGACTCAGATTTCTTTAATCAGGTGACCAATGAGTAGTGTCCGTTTTTACCCTCGAAACAGAAAGTGGACACACAGAGACATAAACGGCTGTGCAGAAAGCACATTAAAGGATGATACAAGACCGCCACCAGCTGGAGAGACAGGAAAAATGTGCTGTATGAAAGCCAAAGGGCAACAAGGTTATCCCTGTTAGACCCGTATTTTAGGACAACTTCTTAAAAGCCTGGGAATGAGTTTCAGAATTAATCTTAAGAAAGCATACATGTGGGGAATGTCAAATTGCCACTGACAATCCCAAAAGACTTTCCAATCCCAAACCCACAGGAAAGATTTTAAAACATTAAGCAGACTTATAAACACTTTTTTAATAAAAATAAGAGACACACACACACTCTCACCCGCCTACTCACAGCTCCCCATTTCCCAGCTGATGTGAATGGGCCTGGTCCATCCCTGCTCATCAACTGACTGGAGAGGGGGCAATTTGCATTGCATCGGGATGAAGTTTAAATCTCTCCACCCAACCAATGGCTGTGCCTACTCAACATATTTTTCTTTTGCAAATGCAGCCCAAAATTAGGTTGTTAAGGCATTTTGTTTTTGCTCCTTTTGGTGGAGAGGAGGGAAAGAACACCTGAATGGGTGTTATCCACACCTGCTTTGTAAGGGCTAACAAAGACATCATGAAAAGATAAAACAATGGGAAGGGTAAAATAGTTTCTCCCCAAGTCTGTGCTTGCTGAGCGGAACTGTAGACGCCAGAGCTTTTATTTAAAAAATGTTTTCTACTTTTCAGAGTTGTTCTTATAAATAACCAAGTGGGAACGAATTGCAAGATTTCCCCCATCATTCAGACATAAGCAAAATGTGGAAGCAGAACCAGGTTTCATCCCTTTTATGACTCCGGGGCGGGGGAAGAAGTGATGGTGTTACCTTGCGATCTCCTGATATGGGTCCACCAGAACACTGACAAATCTGAAGAAGAGGGATCCTTTCCATTTCACAAATTCTTCCTATGCAACAAGAAAAGTTGGGAGGGGGAGAGGATGAGCGTGCTTCAGAGGCTACTAGGCTTTCCACAAGAATCCACAGCATGCATACAAGTCTGCTAATATCCACCGCAAATCCTTGATGTGCAAGTTTAATGAACTCTATGACCCATAATTACGTAAAACGAGCAATGGTTGTACATCTCCACCTATTCTCTCGTTCTTAGTCTGATGCCCAAATTATTCTAGTTTTGGTTGCCAAGGGATGAGGTGCATAGAGCAGCAAAGCCCTGCTCCCATCTACTGGAAATCACATCCCTGCCCAGATTCCCTCTCCATTTTATCTTCCCAGGGACCTTGTGAGATTAAGATGAGAGAGGAGACAGTGACTGTCTGAAGGCCATATTTTGAGCTTCTGAGGTGGTGGTGGGGAACTGAACTGACATCTGTTCAATCCATCTGCTACACTAAACTGGCTCTCCTTCACCATCTTAAGGGCTGCAAGCTTAGGGCCTCCTGTTGTGACATGCCACCCTTGACATCAGAGCCCAAGTGCAGCACAACAGAGAAGACCCCAAGGCCAACCTGTGCTTGACTCACCTGCAAGAGGTTGGTAAGGAGAATGAGCGTCTGCTTCCGGATCAAAGGTTCTGGATCCTTCAAGCATATGGCGACATCGGGGATGTACCTGTCTACCTTGTTGGTGTAGCGGATACAGAGGTCACAAATCACGATGACGACATTATTGCGGACAGCCACGTCCTTGGACAGCTCTAGTTCTCGAACCAAGGCGGGAATGCATTTGTTTGCCAGGTCCTCATGCTGGAGGCAAAGCTTACCTATCAAAGAGCAAGAAGCCGGGAGGAAGGAGGAGGATTAGGCTTGAGCCACTGGACTGATCTCTTCCGCCTGTGCGGCAGGCCCAAGCAAAGTGACACGGAAGCAATCAGAAAGAGAAATAATCCTCTGTAAGAACAAACGGGGGAAGGGTGGCTCAAGGGCCGAAGGGAGACCCTTGTGTGCAACCTGCAGTCCCACTAGACCAACACACTGCCATCGTTAAAGACAGTCAACTGGATCAAGACTTAACCATTTCTAGTGTAAACTCACAGAAATCAATGGGACTTAGATTAGCCATGGTTCATTTAAAACCCATTTGATTTCAGTGGTTCTACCCAGAGTATGACTAAGTCTCAATGCCTACCATTTCCAACATCCAAACTCAGCTGCTTAGTTTCTTGGGGTAGAAGGAGTCTATAGCAGGGGATATTTTAAACCTCAGTCCTGGCAGGGGTGGGGGGCAAATGCAGCTCCCCAAGCCTCTCCCCAGACTGCATCTCTTCCCAGCTTTGCTTTGCACTCTCCTTGAGTGTGTTTGCCTAGCTCAAATGTGTTTTTGAACTCTGATCATGCCCCTTGCTTGCCTGCATGGAGGATTGGCTGGGGCACACACCTACTGCACATAGGAGGAAAAACCTATCAACTTTCCCCTCTGGCCCCATCCACACTGGCATGGAGCTCTCAGAAGGTTATGCAGCTCTTGAGCTGAAAAAGGCTCACTGGCCCTGATATATCACCAAGGTTTACTGGAGAAGGATGAGGATAAGAAGAAGAGGTGGCACATGGTAAGGAGTTCTTGTGCAAGGAAGAGCTCTTACCTAGCGTAATGAATGCGTGAGCTCTGACAACAGACGGAAACACAGAGTCTCTGAACTGGGACAATGGTTGAGATGGTGGAAGGTCCTCGCTACTCCCAGAGCTGGACGCTAGGGAAAGAACCACGTCAAAGTTAGAATGGGGCATCCAAAACTGGGCAGCTACCCTCTAAAAGGGCACACCAAAAGAAGAGGAAGGCCTTACCTTCGCCCAGTGTGTCAGAACTAGCCAGGATGGACTGTATCAGTAAGAAAATGTGTTTTTCCACTTTGGCGGGACAGAGCTGTGCAGCCTCACCCAAGATAAAGAGATGTCTAACCTACCAAAAGGAGACCACTGAGAGTTAACATACTGTACAGAACAACTCTAGTGAACTGTGAAGTTTCTAGCTCCGTCATATCCCTTGTTTAAGCTGTAGGTTGGTGCTGCTGAACAAAGGAAGATGTTAGAAACGCAACATTTAAGAACCAACAGATACCACCCACCCTTTGAGGATGAAGAAGAGGGTGAGGGAGGCAGGTACAGGGAAACACCAGGGCCTGATCTAGTTGGTCGGTTCCTTTCTCCCCGCTCCCAATTTTGCATGTTAGAACATTTGTCTTAGTACTTTAAAACTGTAAACCACCTTGGGTGCTTGGGAAGAAAGATTGCATATAAATGCAGCTAATAAATAATAATAGTCTGGTCTCACTTACCAAGGCATCTTCTTGTAGTAGCTGCTCTGCTCTGCGCTCTTGGAGGACTATACTCGAGATGAAATGATCACACGTGGCTACAAGACCCCCAAATAAGTTGTTCAGCATATCCTGTTCAAACATGGAGAGACCTTGATTTAATTCTTTACTAAGGAACCACTGTTGCTTCTTTCCCTCTCCCCTTCTCTCCCTCCCAACATGTAAGTTTCTCAGACCACCAGGCTGAGAAAATCCCCTGATCACTCTTAAAAAGTCAGCAGTTTTTCCTTTGATGAGAAGCCTCTTCCAGAAGAGAACAATGCAGGTTTATTTTGGAAACCCAGCTGCAGGGACCGGGCTAAATTGTCTTAACAGACCCTTCTACTTTCCACAGTGGTCAAAGTATCATTAAGCGGTTTTTGAATTTTCTGGCATCAATGAGACCTTTCCACATCAACTCCTCTGCCAAGAACACGCCCCCCCCCCCGGCTTCTAGCAGTTATTGGGGAACGTCTTGAGTGATTCAAAGGGCTCTGAGAGGTATTTTAGGGTATACTTTTTTTGTAATGCTGGGTGCTGGGCAGACCTCATCACTGCTCCTTGATAAGCAAGACACCCAACACTCCTCGGCAGTGACAGGAAACTGCTTTATATCAGGCCTCACCCAGCAATAATAAACAGATAGGAACAAGGTCCTTACCCACCCACACAGCTCCTCTCTCCATGGCATAGGAGCCAACTCCTAGGGGCCGTGGGGGCTTCGGCCCTCACAATAAAATATTTGAGCCCTCCCCCCCGTTGATGGTCATTCCCATTCAAATGGTGTGTGTGTGTGCGTGCGTGCAATGCATCATGTGATTAATTATGTGTGGTGGGGCTTACCTGGGCCCCCACAACATTTAAGTTAGTACCCCTGCATAAGCAATCAAATGTGGAAGCCTTTCATTATGCACTGGCTATCTCCTGCTTGGATGACTGCAATGCAGTCTATGCGCACTCTATGTGGGGCTACCTTTGAAGGTGACTCGGAAACTACAACTAACCCAGAATACGGCAGCCAGACTGGTGACTGGGTGCCACTGGAAGCATATAACACTGGTCCTAAAAGATCTCCATTGGTTCCCAGTACATTTCCGAGCTGTTGATGCGGTCCTGTATACGTGAGGAGAAGTCTCCACCCCCCATCTTTCAGCCAGATACTGAGGTCCAGCTCTGAGGGCCTTCTGGCAGTTCCTTCATTGTGAAAAGTGAAGTTACAAGGGAACCAAGCAGGGGGCCGTCCTGATAGTGACACCCACCTTGTGTAACGCCCTTGCATCAGATGCCAAGAAAGTAAGAAGCGATCAGACTTTTAGAAGACCTCTGAAGGGAGCCATGTATTGGGAAGTTTGTAATGCTTGATGTTTTTATATTTTGCTGGAAGCCACCCAGAGTAGCTGGGGCAACCAAGTCAGATGGAAGGCATATAATAAATAAATAAATAAAAAAATAAAATAAATAAAATAAAAAAATAAATAAATAAAAAAATTGGACACAATCTTCCCTTTCTTCCAAACCAGGAAAAGATGGCTAGCAGTCTCAAAACTGGACTATTAAAATCAACTTCTATGCTCCCATCGACCCAGCCCAACCTTGAGTGGCAGCATCTCTGCAGGGTCTCGGGCAGGTGGCCCCCACAGCACCTGCTAGCAAATCTTTTTAACTTGGCAGTGCCAGGAATTGAAGTAAAGCAGGCCTGCTCCAACTTGTCCTGGCAGCTGCTAATATCAAAAGGGGCAACTTGTGGTGTCGAGAAAGCACTCCTTCAGGGAAGCTGATCGGCTACAATTGATTGCACTGCTGAGAAATCCCAAACAAGCTTCAGAGGAACCCCTCCGCTCAATAGGACTCACTCTCGTGTGCTACTAAGCATGGGGAAGCAAGCATAGCTTGAAGACAGTTTCAAGAAGGGTGACCAGTGGGGCGTTCAGTGCTTAGAAGGCAGATTTCTGAGCCTCACCTGAGTCTCCTTTGGGGCATCTGAGGAGGCGGTGCAGAGCTTCTGCAGAGTCTCTATGGCTGGGCTAATCGCCTCCAGAGGACACTGGGAATCATGCAGCCAACATTTGATATCATCTGTGGGGGGAAAGAAGAACATCAAGCAGCTTAACATGAGCTGGTGAGAGAGGCAGACAGACCAGACGGTTAGTTCAGGTGACAGGTAGAGAGCTCTAGGACAACACGAAAACACTCAGAAGATGGGTAAAGTTGGCTTTTCAAATGGACACTCACCCATCAGTCTGCTTTGGCTGCTGCTGGGCAGGTGCTTTGCAGTGTTCCCAATCACACATAGGATGTGCACCATGGTCTGCCAGCAAGCACCAGGCTCCCTGAAAGAACCAGAATGTTCAAGTTGCAAATAGCCCTGATGGAGTAAGACAAAAATCCTTCTCCTCTGAATGACACACAGGGCTGCCTCCCACCTGGGCCAAGTCACACTTGCCTGCTGATACTGTCCCAGGCTTTAATTATCTTGGTGTAATCTAGCTTGGGTGAAGAGCCGGAGACCTTTGCCAGCAGCATCCAAGCAGGGGCAGCACGCTCGGTTTCGGTATGGGAGACGACGCTGCTAACAAACACGGAGGAGAATTTCCCCTGCTTCGACCATATGTGGAAAGCTCTGGTCAAGTAGCGGCTGAAAGACAGGACAGAAACAAAGGGTGCTTAGTGGTAGCAAAAAAATGGCCATCTTCGGATGAACTGCCTTAAACTGGGCTGTCACACGTCATCCTCACAGCCACCTTGTGAGGTAGACTAGGGTGAGAAATGCTGGCTAGCTTTACAAATAGCAAGAATTGGAACCCATGTTCCTCCAAATTCCATCTGCTATACCACAATAGTCTGGAGGCAGTCCTAAGTCATAGTTCACTCACTGCAAGAAGTGAGGTTACAGGGACCAGGCAGAGGGTCTTTTCGGTAGTGGCGCTCGCCCTGTGGAATGCCCTCCCATCAGATGTCAAGGAAATAAACAACTATCTGACTGAAGACATCTGAAGGCAGCCCTGTATTGGGATTTTTAAAATGACTGATGTTTTACAGTTTTTTATACATGCTGTATAATACCCAGATGGGTGGGGTATATATAACACCAACAACATTATGCACAATCCTCATGCATTCTCTGCTCTCATTCTCCGACACAGCCACCCAACTTGCTTGGAACATTTGACTAACAACAGCTTGGTGTTATGCCTGGATGGCAACAGTGGTTAAGCCAACCTCAAACTTTGATTTACAAAGGTGGCCTGTTTAAACAAGATAACACAAAACTGTGGTTAACTGAAAACAGAAGCAAAGTTTCTATGCTCGTCATCGCTGTAACGGAGGAAGGGGGCGAAACATCATGTGAGCACGCAAGACACATTCCCATAATAACAAGTCATCATTTATCATTATGTCTGAACACAGTCATTCTGCTCGCCTGGTACTACCATAGCAGCAATAACTTGCATGTTTTTTTAGATTCCTGGAAACCTTTACCAAAGCAGATGGAAAATTAAGAATATTCAAAAACATTAAATTCAGAACAGCAAACCTGCAGACAGCTTTCTATCCCACCCCGCCTCAAATATGAAACATATTTGTGACTAAGAGCAGGTTGGACCTGCATCATTTCTGGCCACCAAATATCTTACTTCTCTGTGCGAAATGCTCCCCCGTTGTGGCCCAAATGAATTTTAAAAATTAGTAATTGACTTACTGTCAGGGGTTCAGAAGGAGAGACACAGGAGGGGGAGCAAATGGAGAGTGAGGAGGAGGAGTACGAGGGGGGCGCAGGCAGTGACAGTGGCCAGAGTTATTCCACAAGCCTCTCTAGCGAATCGGAGGACTCACAGAAGGGAGCGCCGGTGGCCAGAGCAAGGGAGATTCCAAGGGAGAAACCTCAAGAGGGAGGGGCCAGCGGGGAGTCCCTGAACAGCAGCTGGAGATCAGGGCCAGCGTCTCCACCAGAGCGCAGTGGGGAGGGGGAGTCCCAGGAGTCGGGACCAGTGTCCTCACCACCAGAGGGAGGAGAGGAGTCAGGTTTGGCAACACCCACATCAGGAAGCGGGGAAACGGTCAGAAGGAAAGTCACCGGCTGGGCGCGCGCGCCAAGTTCAAATGTACAGGAGCGCGGCACAGCGGGGAGCCCGGGAAGGGAGCCAGGTCCTAAAGCCCGCCGGAGGGAGGGGCAAGACTCAGGAGGCTCCGCGTCAGAGGAGTCCAGGAAGGAGGGAACCCCAGAGGGCAGAAGGACCCAACGCAGGAAAGAGCAGCGCAAGAGGTGGAGCCGGGCTAGAATCTTAAACTGGCGTGGGTGGAGCAGTGAGTCAGAGGGGACTTAGCCGGTCTAGCGTTAAGACGTGGGCCTGCGCGCCCAGAGCTTGGAAATGGAAACTAAACTTCAATAAAGACTTTTGTATATAATATCCACTGGGCGTTGGTCCTCTGTGAGCTGGGACCTAGCGGCAGTCCTGACAGTAAGTCCCCTCTCCATTTTCACCAATTTTGCAACCTCGTGGAGTGCGGGAAAGCAGCGAGGGGTGAAGATTGGTGCTTCGCGAGCTCACGAAAAACAGGGAAATGACTACCGAAGAGAGGATAGCGAGTTTGCAAAACGCAGTGACGCAGTTGACTGCAGAAATTGCGGCTTCCAGAAAGAAAGAACAGGAAGCAGCTGCTGCCTGCCAGGATCTGCGAACCAGGTTAGAAGTGCTAAGTACACAGAGGCTACCCGCCACCAGACCAGAAGGGATTGGGCTGGGAAACAGAGGAGGGAGCCTGGTATCTCACTTCAATGGGGACCTGCAGGAGTATCCTAACTTCAGAGCAGATGTAATTTATGCATTGCAGCTGCTTGACAAAGACTTTAAAAATGAGGAAGAGAGAGTGGGATTTATTATTTCGCATTTACGGGGGGAGGCAAAATCGTGGCTGCGCAATCTATGGAGAGACAAGGATCCAGCCCTCCAAAATGCGGCTGCCTTCATTAAAGTGATGGATGCGTGTTTTTTATCTGAGATTGATGTGGATATCGCTAGGAGGGAGATTCACGGACTAAGACAAGGTAAAGCCACTGTGAGGCAATATCATTCACGTTTTTTCGGATTGGTGAATGTACTAGCCTGGGAGAAAGAATCGCCTGCCGTCAGAGACCTGTTCTGGGAGGGGTTGAGCGGAGCTGTGAAAGACGAGATCGCAAGGGGGGGAAGACCCCAAACCACCAAGGACGTGGTGGAACGGGCACTCTCCATCGGGGTTCGGTTGGAAGGACGCCCTTGGGGCAAGGAGGAAGGGCATTTGGGACGCACGCCAGCGAGAGGACTGCCTCCCTTCCCCAAGGAGGCGGCGCGCGCTCGATCCATGCCTCCGCTGGGAGGGGGAGAGGAGCCGATGGAGATAGGTGGTGCTAAGGCTCACTCCACAGTCGGAGCCCTAACTCCGGGAGCAGTCAAGATGAAGCCTCCTAGAGGAACCAGGAAGTGCTACATCTGCGACAGTGCTCAGCATATGGCAAAAGAGTGTCCCCAGCGGTTTCATAAGCATACTGCAGCCGCAGCGACAGTAACAGACGCAATTCAGCAGAGGGAGTCGCAGCAGGAAAACTCCACTGTCTGGCTGGAGAGGGCGTCTCTGGGGACCAGCCAGACAAGTCAGTGAAGCAATCCCCAGGGATCTTACAGCCCACCGACCCCCTCCCACCCAAACCAGTAGTGCAGCTCACCGCATCCCTTCAGCTCCCCAATGGGCTACTTGTGGAAATTCCCATCACCATCGACTCGGGGAGCAATGCAGATTTTATAGACATGCAGTTCATCCAGCAACATGGCATAGCCCTTCTGCCAGCGGCGGTACCTCTGAAAGTCGTCACAGTGGACGGCAGGGAGCTACTGGGAGGGCAAGTGCTACAGCAGACGCCGCCAATGGTGATGCGCATTGGAAACCACCGTGAGGTCATCAGCTTCAACGTCACCCGCCTGTCAGACACGCCCATAGTGTTGGGAATGAGTTGGCTGGATAGGCACAGCCCGGCATTAGCTTGGTACCAGCGGCAACTGACCTTCGGCTCCTCTTACTGCGCAGAACACTGCATCCTGGCGGACTTGGAAGATGAGGGGCACGAGGATGGACCACAGCTGAACTTGGGCATGTTGCAAGCGGTGCCTAACAAATACAAGGAGTTTTTGGAGGTCTTCTGCGAGAAAGAGGCGGATAAGCTGCCACCCCACAGACCCTACGACTGCAAGATCGACCTCCTGCCCGGGGCGACGCTCCCGACGGGGAAACTGTACTCCATGTCTGAGGATGAATTGCAAGAGCTCAGGGAGTTCATAGATCACAACCTGAAGCGGGGATTCATCCGGGAGTCCAAGGCGGCAGGAGGCAGTCCCGTGTTCTTTGTAAAGAGGAGGGATACGCCCCAGAAGAGGCTGGTCGTTGATTTCCGCTTCTTGAACCTCAAGACCAAGCCCTCAGCCTTCCCTATGCCCAAGATCGATGACCTGCTGGCGACGGTGAGGAAGGGTCGCATCTTTACCAAGTTGGATCTGCGCGGAGCGTACAATCTCATTCGCGTACGGGAAGGCGACGAGTGGAAAACAACCATGTTTACGCCGCTGGGCACTTATGAATACAGAGTTATGCCTTTTGGATTAAAAAATGGTTCCCACTGCTTTCAAGCCTTCATGCATCATGTCTTGGCGGGTCTCCTCTACAAGAAGTGCGTCTGCTTCCTGGATGACATCCTAATCTTCTCGGAATCGCCGGAGGCTCACGAGAGAGATGTTAGGGAAGTTCTGCAGAGGCTGCGGGAGCACAGGCTGTACGCCAAGCTGGAGAAGTGCCAGTTCGACAAGACGGAGGTGGATTTCTTGGGCTACAAACTGTCCGACAAGGGACTGGCTATGGACAGTGCCAAGGTACGTGCAGTACTGGACTGGAAGAGCCCACGCAATAGGAAGGAAGTACAGAGGTTTGTCGGTTTTGCCAACTTTTATCGCAAGTTCATCAAGGGTTTCGCCATGCAGACAGCGGCCATCACCGACACCCTCAGTTCCAAGAAGAAGAGGTTCATCTGGACGGAGCAGGCAGAGCAGTCCTTTCAGAAGCTCAAGCAGCTCTTCGCTTCCGAAGAGAATCTACTGCACGTAAATCCCAGCAGGCCCATGAGAGTGGAGACGGACGCCTCAGACAGGGCCGTGGGAGCCGTTCTGTTGCAGCAAGACCACCAGGGGGACTGGAGGCCGTGCGCTTTCTACTCCAGAAAACTCAGCAAAGCGGAGCAGAACTACACCATTTGGGACAGGGAGTTGCTGGCCATACATGCAGCCTTCAAGGCGTGGCGGCACTTCCTCGTCGGAGCCAAGCACACGGTGCAGGTCCGCACAGACCATAAGAACTTGGAGTACTGGTGCACGGCGAGGTTCCTGAACCAGCGACACATCCGCTGGGCGGAGTTCTTTGCAGATTTCGACTTCAGAATTGAGTACATCCCAGGAAACAGCAACGTCTTGGCGGACGCGCTGTCCAGAAAACCGCAGTATCTGGAGGCAGAGGCACCGGCGGCGGCCAAGCACATTTTCACACCACAGGCGTGGGCATGCGCGTCAGCCACGGTGGACCTGGATGCGGTGCGCCGCGCGCTGCAAACGGACTCGTTCGCCCGAGCCAAGATGGAGGAGGTGTGCAGTGGCAAGGCGAGGGGCGACGAATTCCAAGTGCGCGACGGCCTGCTCCTACGCAAGGGAGTCCTCTACGTACCAGGAGACAGCCTCCGCGCGAAGGTCCTGCAACAGCTGCACGACGCGCCCAGCGCGGGGCACTTCGGCAAGGAGAAGACGGTGGACTTAGTAGCCAGAGACTTTTGGTGGCCTAAGATGCGGGGGGATGTCGCGGACTATGTCAATAGGTGCGACACCTGCCAAAGGGCTAAGCCTGTGCACCAGCCGCCGGCGGGCCTGTTGGAACCGCTACAGACACCGTTCGTACCGTGGGAGAGGGTGGCCCTGGACTTTGTCACAGATCTACCCAGCTCAAGGGGCAAGACGGCAGTGCTCGTGGTAGTGGACCTGTTCACCAAGATGGCCCACTTCATTCCGTGCGCGAAGGTGGCCACGGCCGAGCAGACCGCTAAGATGTTCATAGACCACGTGTTCAAGGTGCACGGCCTACCACGGTCTATTTTGTCCGACCGGGGGCGCCAGTTCATCTCCAACTTCTGGCAAAAGCTGATGGGATTCCTGAACGTCAAGGTCAGCCTGGCGTCGGCGAGACACCCGCAAACTAACGGGCAGGCGGAAAGGGTCAACGCCATCATGCAGCAGTACCTGAGATGCTACGCGAACCAGCAGCCATCGACCTGGGTGGACTATCTACCGTTGGCCGAGTTTGCCTACAACAACACGAAGCACGGGTCCACGGGGGTGACCCCATTTTTCGCCAACTACGGGAGGCATCCCAGAACCTTCCCGGGTCTGGACACAGTGCGGGAGGGGGAGCCACAGGGAGCAGAGGACGTGGCAGCGGAGTTGCAGGAGATCCACGAGCAGCTCAGGAGGCAGTTAGAGTTGGCAAAACAGGCTTACAAAGTGCAGGCAGATCGACACAGGAGGGTTGGGGAGGACATCCAGGTGGGAGACTGGGTCTGGTTGGCAGCACAAGCAGTTCCAGCCAGATCGTTAGCCAAGAAGAAACTAGGGCACAAGCAGCTAGGGCCTTACCAAGTAGAGGCGCAGATCAACCCAGTGGCCTTCCGGTTGACACTCCCGGAGGGTTCCAGAATGCACCCGGTCTTTCATAGATCAGTGCTCACGCCCTACAGAGAGCCCCACAGGTTTCAAGCACCGGGGAAGGCGCCAGACCTGCTCAGAGAAGCGCCCAAAAAAGGGGGGTCGCCGAAAGGGGAGCCACTTAATGAAGCCACTGAGATTTTAGACTCAAGGTGGGGGGAGGACGGGATTGAATATCTTCTCGCCACAGAGGACACCCCGGCCAGCGCCAACAGGTGGGTGCCGGATTACGCAGTGGAAGAGCAGTTGCTCAAGGAAGAATTCCACACACTTTTCCCGCACAAGCCTATGCCGGCGGGCTTTTTCGAGGATTGTTTGTTCACACCCACACTCTCGGCCAGCACTTTCCGGGGTTTCTCGTCAGCTGAGGACTCGGCTCCGGGAGGCAGCTCCCCGGAGGGATCGCTTTCAGGTTTTGGCACGGGGGGATCTTATTGGTGGGAGGACCAACCCGAAGTGGGCTGGCGCAGAGACATGCCGAAGGGGCCCTGGGAGGTGGACCCCCATCAAGCAACAGGGGGAGGAGGGCGCTTGGGTGATTTGGGGTCGAGCTCAGATTTCGAGCACACCGCGCAGGAGATGGAAGCGGAGGAGGTCGTCGTTGACGAGCCCATGGGGGACTTCCCGGACTTATCTCGATGGTTGCAAGCCTCAGGGGACGAGCTGTATCCTGGACTCACCCCTACAACAATGGAGCACCCGGAACCCGCACCGGAAGAGGGGGAGGGGGGAAGGGGGGGCTTCGAGGGGGGGATGGATGTCAGGGGTTCAGAAGGAGAGACACAGGAGGGGGAGCAAATGGAGAGTGAGGAGGAGGAGTACGAGGGGGGCGCAGGCAGTGACAGTGGCCAGAGTTATTCCACAAGCCTCTCTAGCGAATCGGAGGACTCACAGAAGGGAGCGCCGGTGGCCAGAGCAAGGGAGATTCCAAGGGAGAAACCTCAAGAGGGAGGGGCCAGCGGGGAGTCCCTGAACAGCAGCTGGAGATCAGGGCCAGCGTCTCCACCAGAGCGCAGTGGGGAGGGGGAGTCCCAGGAGTCGGGACCAGTGTCCTCACCACCAGAGGGAGGAGAGGAGTCAGGTTTGGCAACACCCACATCAGGAAGCGGGGAAACGGTCAGAAGGAAAGTCACCGGCTGGGCGCGCGCGCCAAGTTCAAATGTACAGGAGCGCGGCACAGCGGGGAGCCCGGGAAGGGAGCCAGGTCCTAAAGCCCGCCGGAGGGAGGGGCAAGACTCAGGAGGCTCCGCGTCAGAGGAGTCCAGGAAGGAGGGAACCCCAGAGGGCAGAAGGACCCAACGCAGGAAAGAGCAGCGCAAGAGGTGGAGCCGGGCTAGAATCTTAAACTGGTGTGGGTGGAGCAGTGAGTCAGAGGGGACTTAGCCGGTCTAGCGTTAAGACGTGGGCCTGCGCGCCCAGAGCTTGGAAATGGAAACTAAACTTCAATAAAGACTTTTGTATATAATATCCACTGGGCGTTGGTCCTCTGTGAGCTGGGACCTAGCGGCAGTCCTGACACTTACGTTTCCCCCAGTTCTAAAGAGAGGTATAGAGGTGCTTTTGAAAACGCAGCAAGCAATATAGAAATGCCAATTATACCACGCAAGGCCCAAAATTGGGACTCGTGACAGTATCACAAATTCCACCGCGGCACGACCCATGAGCAAGTGATCTATTTCAGTAACTGTTACACGCTATTGACTAATAAAACATACGCTGCTTTTAATCAGCACGCGTATTCTTGCCATTATAAAAGCATCTCCTCATCCCTTTTGAGGTCTCTTACAAAAGATGGAATCAAAGCTTAGTCAGACAAGCAGCATATTGCACTCCAGAATGAAGACAAATGCCTCTTTCTTAATGAATTATAGTTGCGTTTCTCATTTGCATGCTTCCGATTAGCATTTCACAATCTCTGCACTCAAAAGGGCTACATTAAGCAATAGGCAACTAGTGGCCCAGAGGTTCCCTATACAAACACCTCCACAGACCCAGATCCCAAGAGCCTCTCACTTATCAGGGTTCCACAAATTTTGACTGGCCTTGGCAGCCAACTAGAAATGACCCTTTCTCAGATGGAAGCAGCTTGTCCATCTCTTCTGCTTCTCAGTGTGAGTTCAGGAAGCTTGGAGTTTCGGACTATGGGAAAATGATTCCTGCAACCACACAAGCTCCAGATCTTTGGTTTCCCCCTCCAGAGGTAGAGATGGCCACCAACCTAGATAACCTTCAAATAAGACTAGACAAATTGATACATGATAAGACTTTTGATGGCTACTAATCATGATGGCTATATATGTTCACTGTCGGAGAAACTATAAACTGAATACCTGTTTATGGAAAGCGCAGGAGGGGAAAATGCTCTCGTGATCAGGTCGTGGTTGTGGGTTTCCTACAGGCATCTGGCTGGCCACTGTGAGAACAGAATGCTGGACTAGACTGATCATTGGCCTGATCTAGCAGGCTCTTCTCATGTTCTTAAGGGGACACATATCCGTTATCTTCCAATAACTGTACGTCTGCCATGCTTGTTCTCTGTTGCTCTGCAGTACAGAACTGGAGCTAACTGGTGGAACTTGCAAGGAAGCAACTCTTGGCTTAACATCGGAAGAAAATTCCTAACAATAAGACCAGGTGAACAGCCGTGGCTCAGTTGCAGAGCATCTGATCAAAGGCAAAGCGGTTATATTCATATAGTGCCAAAAGTTAAAAATGCATGACAACATGAGCGTAAGATTATAGGTGACGCTCCGCACAGGGATAGCTCTGCATGTGCTACGGACTATACCTCAGTTCTTGACTCTCTTTTGTGAAGTGCATAAGGAGGTCCCAGGCCAACACTTGGCCTCTGTCCTCACGGGAGAACTTATTGCAGTGCTTGATAGGCTGCAGCAAGAGCCGGTCCAGGAACTCCAAGGCTTTCCCTTTTACCGAGTCCTCGCAGTCCATGACGACGGGAACGACACCCGTCAGCCAGGCCTTCTGGATCAGAACATTGTCTGGCTGAGACTGAAAGGAGACCGATAGAGATCAACTGATCACATTAAGACAGACATTTCAGATAATGAGGCATCAGAAGCAGGCAAATGATCACAACGCTCTTCAGCTAATCACAGGTTGCCTGAAATGGTACAAGGATGAGCAGCCTTGAATTTTTACCTAAACATGGGCTGTCCTGCCATTAGAGCAAAATAAAATGGGGTAGGGCAGCTTGAAAGCTTTCCGTTTGGTTCCGTCCGAATTGACATTTAACTTATCTACTGTTTAAAAATCCATAAGCGCTAAGAATTTTGCATAGAATATAAAATATTCATTAAAAAAATTAACAAAACCAAATGTTAAAAGGAAGCTAACATTAAAATATAAGCAAACTCATATGTAAATACACACATAATAAAATTCAAACACATATTAAACTTGTTTTGTTTAAGCAAGTCTGCCCAGACACACAAGTCTTTAGTGGGTGTTGAAAACAATACAGTGAAGGCATCTACCTAATAGCAATGGACAAGGGAGTCCAGAGAATAGGAGCTGCCACGGTGAAGGATCTCTTCTTTGAAAAAACTTGTGCGGTCTATTCTGTTTTTACACTAGACCTCCAAGGTCCACCCATCAACGTTTGGTGTAAAATAGTGGCTGGGGGGTGATAGTGATGGCCATGCACAGAATCAATAAACAAAGTATCACCAAAGTCTCAATTACAGTGGTACCTTGGGTTACAGACGCTTCAGGTTACAGACACTGCTAACCCAGAAATAGTACCTAAATAGTACCTCGGGTTAAGAACTTTGCTTCAGGATGAGAACAGAAATCGCTTGGCAGTGGCACGGCGGCCCCATTAGCTAAAGTGGTACCTCATATTAAGAACAGTTTCAGCTTAAGAACGGACCTCCAGAATGAATTAAGTTCTTAACCCAAGGTACCACTGTACTCATCTTTCATTAGTGGAGAATTTGTATTGTTCGGGTGCTGCATTCTGAAGTTGTTGTGATAGGCTTTTTTTTTTTGTAGTTCTCATACACAGCCACATCCAAGAGCAAAACCAGCAACTTCTCTCACCACTAACAGGTCTGTGATACACTGCAGGGCTTGCTTCCTCACAGAGACGGCAGCATCACGACATCGATCCTGGAGCGTGCCCAAGTCTTCCAAGGTGCAGGAAATCACATGGTGCTTCAAGATGCTCATCAACACCTAGGGATCGGACAAGTACACATCTGTCAGAGATGAGGAAACCTCAGGCCTGGAGGCCAAATGTGGCCCTCCAAATCTCTCTGTCTAGCCACTGGGTCTCTTCCCAGGCCGCACCTCGCACCAGCCTTGCTTTGCAACCTCATTGAGCATCTTTGCCTGGTTGGAATGTATCTCTGAACTGTGAAAATGTTTCTTACTTGCCTGGAGGATAGAGAGAGGTATGTGAATTTGAGTAGAAACTAGCTCACTATACAAAAGAGAATGCTAACATTTGTTGCCCCGCCTATTTCCACCTTTGGCCCCACCCACTGCTGCCAAAAGTTTGTCAGGAAGGGAAAAGCCCCGGCCCCAGTCCTTGCCTTAAGTGACAGACACACAATGAGGGATGTCAGGATCATCCCAGAGCTTTGATCTGGAAATTTGGGACAGGCTGTCTTGCCAAATTTGAGACCCAGATTCCAAAGCCATCATGCTAGCAGTCTTTGGTCCCCGGATGGTGGCCACCCTCGGGGGAGTCTGGAACAAGCCAATTATCCCAGCTACGGAAACCTACAATATTCAGCACAACTGACGTCTGTGCAGTTCCGCATTCAAATGTGTGCCAATTCATTACCTTCCCACACAGATTCATTATGCCACTATAAATATTCTAAACATGAGGGTTTAAATGCTAAAAAGTGATTTATTCAAGCTTACATATTTCATTACACAGTAATAAATCTCTCAGCAGGAGATCAAGTATTTGGCCAAGTTAAGGTCACATTTCTCAAGTCATTCATCATTCGCTGTCGCTGTCAGGGACGGGAATCTTCTCTCAGCCATTATCAATACCAATCTAAGATAATTTGATTTATTTAGAAGTATAGCCCTCCCTCTCGCAGTGACTTTGGTGCGGGTTATGTATGCTTCCAATTCCGAATTAAGGGAGGATGAAGATGGTGGCCGAATGGAGAGAAGGACCAGAACTAAGTGGTAGAGCATCTGATCTCATGGAGAAGGTCCCAGGTTCAGTCCCCAGCATTGACCGATTTTGGGTTTCTTTTGTTTTTTTAAGGATCAGATGACAGGTGATGGGAATGGCATCTGCCCCGAACTCTGGAGAGCTGTTGCCAGTGAGAGGAGACATTTCTGGTCTGGTATAAAATAGCTCACTATTAAAAAAAATAATGCACACACATGCAGTGGGAGGTAAAATCCCTGGTACCTCCAGTTAAGAGCGATCAGAGCGCATAGCTAAAAAAGACGCTGGAGAACCTTCTACCTGTCAGGGTTGAATGCACTGTGCTAAGTGGGCCAACTCTTGAAACCACCAGAAATACCTTGATCTCAGTTATGGAGACAAGTGAGACCTGCAATATTACATTAGTGTTGAGCGTCCCTGCTCGGTATTCCAATTAGCTATGCCTTCATCCACGATACTCCATTCCCCACCCCTGAGTGTTTCCCACATCTAACAATCTGCATTCTGTGGCTGCGAAAGATGGATGCTGTGCCCTCCCTGTGCTGTGTGGGTTGTTGTTGTTGTTTTAAGGGAGGGAGATTACCTCTCTGAAGGGGGAAGTGTAATTTAAAACTTTTAAAAATTTAGTATTTCTGCAAAAACCACAAACACCCTAGTACCTCTCCACTTGTTTCTTAGCGGCCTCATTTTGGTTACAATCCTTTTGGCACTCGCTGACTGAGCTTGCTATTAGAGGGAGCCATTATATTGAGAACGTCGCTTCTGGGTACTGTGCAATTTTCCATGTGTTCCTTTATGATTCATTGCAAAACTGGCTACTTTTAAAGAATACAGCAATGTCTGTTGGTACTGGGAGCACAAAAAGAAGACAGGAACGTACCTGGAGGGCGGATTTCCTAACGCTTGGATTGTCATCCGCAGCTCTTAGCCTCAGCATGACCATGATCTCTTTTCCTGTTGCAATGGGGTGGGAGAGAAGAGAATGAAGCTCTTAACTTTTTGATGTATTTTAAATTGCATGCTTTTTAAATTGTAAGTCGCTTTGAAACTGTAAGTGAATAATAAACACAGCAAATAACAACAAATATGGTGGTGGAGGATAAGAGGTTTCGGAAATATCGTATGCTCAGCAGAACATTGCATGGATCTAGCATTCTTATAGATAGCTTCCAGTACTCAAGAGGACTTCACATACATTGTCTCAGTAATCCCACAACAGTTGCAAAGGTGCTATCCAATGAGAATTGAAAGGGGGTCGAATTGACACCACACAGAAACATTACTCCTGTTTCTCAAGGTGGGCCCCCACCTGTGGACAGGCTGGGTTGGAAAATGAGCAAAAGGCTTGCTCCTGACAGTGCCACCCTACAGGGAGAGATGTGTAAGAAAACTGGTTAAAATACTCACCCCCCCCAAAAAAAACCCAACAACCACCAATTGCAGGGCTCTGTGTGCAACTGCTTCCTGGATCAAGTAGCGGGGCTTTCCCCAGAAGCAGCTTCACAAAGGTAGAAAATATGGGTCAAAGGCATTTACACCAGTTGCTGGGACCCACAAATGGGTGGAATGCTGTTGCACTCAGGGAGTAACAGTGGGAAAGGGCTATTGCCTTCCGTCCGTGTGAACTGGGGCTCCTAGAGGATTTAAATGCAGAGTCTTTGGAAAAACAAGATGGTAGATTAAGATGGGCCTTTATTCTGACCCAGCGGGGTGTCTCTTATGTTCTTTGCCATACTGCTATGCACATCAGACTAGCACATGAACCATTCTATGCAGGTGGGCCTGTCTCCTCTCTCTCAGCTATCTTCCTTTAGTCTTCTCTTCTGAAAGTCTCCTTCAACTGCCCTTTACAAGCTGCTTCTTGGGGGGGGGGGGGATTCAAAGTTTCCCACCACCACCACCTTGGCTTCCTATTGGCCGAGAACTGAGTTCTATCTTCAGGATGCTCCACTGCGCCATAAAAGTAGGCCAGTATCATCACTGCCATAGTAAAAAGAGGAGCATGGAGCGAATAGGGTCAGGACAGAGATACTGACCTGCCCAAGGCCATTTAATAAATCTGTGGCTAAGGGGAGAAACCTGAACCTTCCCAGTTCATACAGGCATGCGCTAGCTAGCTATCCTCACACACATACTGTCAAACCACCTTTTCAACTCAGAAGTGCCCAAGGCAATATGCATAAAGAGAGATAAAAGAGGCACTATGCGCATCCAGCTCTCTCTCCTCTCAAAGATAACCAAACATTACAACAACTCGCATACCACACACACAAAAAGTTGAAAATCAAGCAGCCAGGATTCTCTCTCATCTCTTCCTTGCTCAGCTGCTAATCAGCACAATCCTAGGCCTACACAGAATTATGTACCACTGAGTTCAATGGGGCTCATTCCAAAATAAGAGGGGGTGCAGGATTGCAGCATATGTGTCCCATCATCCAACCAGCGTGGGCGAATGATTTTAATAAAGGGTCTACAATTCCCAGTGGGACGCAGGTGGCGCTGTGGGTTAAAGCCTCAGCGCCTAGGACTTGCCGATCGAAAGGTCGGTGGTTCGAATCCCTGCGGCGGGGTGCGCTCCCGCTGCTCGGTCCCAGCGCCTGCCAACCTAGCAGTTCGAAAGCACCTCCGGGTGCAAGTAGATAAATAGGGACCGCTTACCAGCGGGAAGGTAAACGGCGTTTCCGTGTGCGGCTCTGGCTCACCAGAGCAGCGATGTCACGCTGGCCACGTGACCCGGAAGTGTCTCCGGACAGCGCTGGCCCCTGGCCTCTTGAGTGAGATGGGCGCACAACCCCAGAGTCTGTCAAGACTGGCCCGTACGGGCAGGGGTACCTTTACCTTTACCTTTACTACAATTCCCACCTTTTTCATAGGACTACAATTCCCAAGGCTCTTCATTCACACATACAATTGCCATGTGGGCTGCACACAATTCCTACATAGATCTGCCCCACATGTAACCATGATATAATGTGTGAAATCTTCTATAAATAAAGCCGACAATGTTCTGTACAGGTAACTATTTTCTTAATTAAAAAACAACAACCCTGAATATATTGAAGTAGGAAAAAGCGAGTGAATTTTAAAAAGAAAAACCCAAGAATGGGTCCAGCATACCATCACACTCAGTAGTGTTGCGCTCTTCGGTCACCTCTAAAGTTTTAAATGTTGGGAAAGTCTTCAGACAATGGCTGGAGGAAGCTTTAATAACAACAACAATAATAATAATGGTTACTGAACAGAAACTACACCGAAGTGTATCAGGATCCATTTACCCATAACCAAAGAGTTGCCCAGAGATCAGACTACCAGGAAAGAGGAGATTTGTGATGTCACTCTGAAGCTGTGATGTCATAATGACCCAACATTTCCAGGAAGACAGCTTGGAAGCAGAAAATAACAAAGATGTGGATTATCATTCATTGGCCTGTCTGCTACTTTTCCCCCCCAAGTAACTCCATGGTACATTTATCCGGTATCAGAGGCAATATACTTCTGGATTCCAGTTACTGGGCAGAGTGGGAGCAGGTGCTGTCATCCTCATGCCCTGCTTATAGGGTCCCCCATGGGCATCTGATTAGCAACTGGGAGAACAGGATACTGGACTAGCCGGGCCTCAGGTCTGATCCAGCAGGACTCTTATGTCTTAGACAGCTGGTGGGCAAGTGATTAGGGACAAAAAGAAGGTTCTTACTAAACATCTCACCCACCTGTCTGGGATGTCAACTCCAAAGGTGACCAGTTGGTGAGATTGTAGCTTTAGGATTATAGCCTCAGCCAAGGCACATTCCCATAATTAAGAGTTAGGTTTCTTTGTTTAATTCGTGTCCTGCCTTTCTACCCAATGGGCTGCTAACAGCATTAAAAGTAAAATCCAAAATCACCAAAGACAATGTGAGAACAGAGTGGGTACAACAAGACATCAATAAATTCAATACAGTTGAACACTGGCTATAAACAAACCAGTTGATCAAGTGAGCTGCTTGTTGGTATTAAGGGGAACGGAGAAGGTTCCCTGAGCAAAGAGTTTCTGACAGACCTCTCTTTGATTCCTGCTGAATGAATTTCTGGCATTGATAGAAACAGAGAGAACTCTTCTGAAGATCTGGGCAGGCTTGTATGAGACATGGCAGTCTTTCAGCTATCCTCCTCTCTCTCCACCAGGAGTCATTCCTAATAGGTTCAAGCATTTATTCCAAGTTCCTCTGGTACATTACAAGAACAGGCATGGCAATTTTGAAAGCGTTACCAGTATCTGGTGGCTTGGCTCACCTTCTGTGTTGGTTACGAACGTCTTTGCAGGCATGTTTGAGTCCTGTACTGTAGAACTAGCAGCTGTGGGGGCAAGTAAAAGGAAGATGATTAAATGCAATTTGGCAGCCAAAGAAGGCTTTTTAAATACACACACACACTGTCTGAGGATAGCTCATACTAAGCAGAGGAGGGGTTGACAACTAGCAGCCTCTGAGCTAGATCATGCCCAGCTCTGGACCTTAGCTCTACAATCAACTGAAGCGAGTCAACACAAGGAAACCCAGAGTGCCAGTTCTCTCTTGCTGCATTGAAGAATCTCTTAGTTGGCAGGCCTCCTTCCAATGAACTCAGAGCTGTGCACATGGGGTTATCACACTTCTCAATCCTGTCAACAACCCTGTGAGGTAGAATAGGTTCAGAGATACTGACTGTTCCCAGGTCATCAGTGCACTTCAGGACAAAGCACGGATTTGAATCTTGGACCCTGTTAGTCTAACGTCCCACATTCTGTCCGAAACATCATGAAGCATGTTGATGATCAGCGCTCACTTCCCCCACCATACTTACTGCCCTGCATCAGCTCCTGGATGTTCTCTCTGTTTAGTGTGGATTTCGCTTCGAGACACAGAGCAAAGCTTGAAAGTGCCTTGCTGCGGACAGTTGGGGCTTTGTCCACGCACCGCCCCAGGACCATGGTCTGCATTAGGAATTTGTGTTTCAGAAATGCCTGCTGCTCCTCAGACAAGGTGATGTCCTGCTCCCGCTCTGGAAGGTCCAACAGGGCCAAGGCCACATCAAGAGCAAATACTCTGTAGGAGGCCTGTTGGAAGAAGAACCCCAAGATGCCATGTAGCTTAGAAAGCAGGGCACCACTAGTCACAGGCTAGCTGGGTGTTCAGTTTATTGCTCGCAGCATGTCAGGGATGTTGCTGGCTCTCCTAAAGGGCCAGCATGCAAACCACCACTGCCCTCACCTTGTCATTGAGTGAAAATTTATACAGCCAAGCTATGAAGTCTGCATGCTCTGCACAAGGGAATTTGTACAGCAGTTGCGTCACAGCCAATGCTGCGTATGTTCGGTATTCAGACTTATCAGGAACCTGGAACAAATGGAATAAAGGAAATTGTCAAGGCTAAGTGAAGTCAGGTGATCCATCATAATTGCTGCAACTTCTGGAGCAGGGTAGAGAGACTGGCAACAGATAGCCCTTGGATGAGACCCAGTGCAAGTGAGATCCCTGGCTTGACAACCAATTAAACCAAGGGACTGGCCTTAGGCTGCCAGATACAGAGGCCGGGGGAATCCTAAGGAATGCAATGTGATGTATTGAATGACAGCATAGAGTTGTGTTGCATCATAAAGGCCTGCTGAAAAAAATTATGAAATTCAGTTACTGTAAATGTCTTTAATAGATTACTTCAAGATCCGATTCCTGGCTTGTTTGGTTTTAAAACCGTTTAGCTCCAGCATTACAAAAAAACACATGGTCCTCTATATGTTGCTAAAATCAGCACCAACAAGATGGTCATTCAAAAGTTGGGGAGAGGAAACAGGCAAACCTTGGACTGAATCCAGTCCAAATAAAGTTTTCAGAAGGCCAGTCCATGAAAGCACCTTGGTCACCAGCTGCTGCCACTACACAGCTGTCTTTAAGAAAACGATGCCTCCTTTTTTCAGAAGTGAGACATGCTATGCAGCTGGACAGGAAAGTAAAGATTATAACCTACCTTGACACAAATATGCTGCAGTAAGATTCGCAGCACAGGGTAGGCAACTTCTTTCAGTTCCTCGATCAGAGAGCTGCACAAAAATGGAAGAGTCAGACATGACTGAGATGATTTCACCCCTCCCATATCCAAGCATCTCCTGATGAGTCTGCTGATTCTCCAGAGAGCAGGAGCAGTGTTCTGCTTTCTACTTATTCAGCTCCAGCACCACATCAAAGAGTCAGTCAGTCAGTCAGTGTGCCGGAGAGAGAGAGAGACTGAGTGTTAGAGATCGTGTGTAGAGATAAGGTTGCTGCTAAGAGCAGCTGCAGACACTCAGTGCAGCATTCATTTATGCTTAGACCTATTTAGCTCTGTATATAGTTTTGTATCATAGTTGTAGTTATAGAATAAAAGAAGACATTCTACAGAGCTGCTCTCCGAGTCGTTTATACACTGCCAGATTCTGCTATACTCTGCTGTGCGACGACTGTATTGTGGAAGTGAATCCGGTGCTCACAACTCTAAGCTGTGAATCCACAGCACTTTGACCTGTTCCTGAGCAGAAGGTGGTCTCTGGAAGTGCTACCCAGCTCGCCTAGCCCAGTCGGGGCTGAAGTGCATGAGTCCAGTTGGTGCACTGGCTCAAGGGCGATGCTGACAACGACATGGCAAGAAGCTCTGGGCACCTGGCCAAGATACACCACTGACCCATCTAGTTCAATACTGTCTACTGTGATGGGCTACCCAAATCTTCCCATCCCATGGAGATTGTGGGTCATGAACTCCTGGCCTTGAGCTTTGGAGCTTTATCTGCCTTAAGAGAAGAAAACCCCATGAAATTATGTGCCCCTGTTTGTACATTTATGGTATTTCTATCCTGCCCTTCCTCCAAAAGTAAGGGCACCAAATACAAGGTTCTCTCACTATGAAGTTGGTAGGGCAAAAGATATTGAGCATCATGGAGGAGCAGATATCTATACTTGTATCTGCCCCCTAGTAGCAGGCTTGTAAAAGGCCACTTGTCTGGTCACCTGTGGCAAGTAGGAATTTCTTCCGGGCAAGAGATCAGTTCAGTGAGCATCCATGTGATTGTAGCAGGTTCCATGTAACATTATTTTACATATTTATATTCTACTTAAAAATACACCCCCAATATACAAGGCACCCAGGAGTCTCCCATCCAGATTTCCAACTAGTTCCATATAACTGCTTAGCTTTAGTAATGCAGCAACATGCTGTTCCCAGATACAGCAACTCTTATTTTTACATTTCCGGTCCTCAAAGCTCTGGGGAGTTAATAAGTGCATAAAGGCTGCATATGGATAAATCTGTTCACTTCTTAAGGCTATCTCAAGCATTCAGACCGCGAACCTGAACTACAGAATGCTAAAGCCACCCACTAAGAGTTGACAGTTAAGGATGGTTTAATGCTGTCCTGCTTAGATGCACAAGCACAAACACCAAGCGACAGCCACTTTGAGCTTCACCTGATGAATCCGATGGCTAGGTTCCTAGCGCCAAGAGCCTGAGATGGAATAGTGGCTGATGAGCCACTGGAAGCACCTCTCTCTGGCTGCATGAGGATGACAGCGAGCAGACGGTGGAACACAAGGCGAAGAATCTAGAAAAGCAACAAGAGACAGGTGAGTGAGTGAGTGGGTGGGTGCCAGGAAGAGTTATCCATGTCACCAGTTTCCCCACACCTAACACCACTACTCCCCTTTTACAGCATGTGCATCTTTATGTGAAGAAACTAGAGCCAGTCTCTCTCTCTCTCACACTACCTTATTCCTCTGGTGAGGGAACTTCAGTAGGCTTTTAGCATAGGTCCAGTTAATATTGGATTGCTAAAATAACACTGGGCAACAATTTTTTACTTTTTGAATGTTGTCTATATTTCTACAACTGATTTAGGGTATTTTTGCACTGCTGAATCAGGAAATGGTATCCGTTTCTCTCCATCAGGTCAGGTTTACTGTAAACTGAATGGTGGGCATTGATAAAGGTAAGTACACGTAAATTGCATGTTGCTTCACCATTTTTCAAACTTCAGGGCTTGAACTTCCATTTCTTGGAACTCCTGGAATGCTTAGCGGCAGGGAGGTCTCTCTTCAGAGTCCAACAGTAGTCTGTGAGGAGAATCAGAACTTATAGGGTTAAACAGTTCTGAGTGACGTCTCACATTCTGAGGCGTGGCTATATTCACATACCGGAATGTTTCTCTGTGTGTGTGTTCTCTTTCGCTTTTGACGGAGAAGCGGAAGGATGCCAGCCAATTCGCCGGGCTGATTTACAATGTTTTTCTACGCATTAAAGGACTATTGGAGATAAGAGAAAAGCCTGCTTTCAGTTTGATTTATTTTCCACACACAGCAACAGTTTTTGCACGCTGCGTGAACTCTGCTAGGACTAAGCTAAGAGAGCTGAAGTTGTTTTGATCGGCACGGATGGCCAGTGGCGCAGCAAGGAACGTGCCGGACGCCATTTTGACCCAAGATAGTCAGCCATCATGACTGCGTCCCAGCGACCCTGATACCTGGTCTCCATCTCTTTCATGTCCTGATGGAATCTCTCCCCCTGCTCGTCACTCATTGAACCCAGGTTCTCAGGAAACCGGTCCATATGTGAAAATAGGTAGTGCATCTTGATGCTCATGTTGCAGCCCAGGTTTCTGAAAGCAGTCAGCATGTTGTTGACAAGTTCTGCGTAGTTTCTGGCCTTATTGTTGCCAAGAAAGTTCTTCACTACCAGAACAAATGCCTTCCACGCTTCCAGTTCCACTTCGTTCATTGAGTTTCCGAACTCTGGATCTCTGATGAGCTGACGGATCTGAGGACCATCAAAGGTGCCAGCTTCTCCATGGTCAATCCTGGAAAAGCCTGGCACAAGTAAGTGAAGCAGTCACCATCCTTGTCCAGAGCCTTGGTGAACTGCTTGATTAAGCCGAGCTTGATGTGCAGCGGTGGGAAGAGTATTCTGTCTCTGTTCACCAGAGGGTCGTTGATGATGTTCCTTTCTTTGCAAGGCACCAATTCCTCCCGCACAGGCCAGTCCTTCTTCGTGTAATGCTCAGCACGGTCCCTACTATCCCACACGCACAGAAAACATGGGTATTTGGTCAAGCCAGACTGTTGTCCCAACAAAAAGTTCACCATCTTCAGGTCAACACAAATAAACCACTTATGCTGATCATAACCAATTTTCTCCAGCACATACTTCACCGCTTCATAGTTCTCCTTCAGTGTACTCGAGTGAGCCAGGGGTATAGAGGCAAACTGGTTGCCATTGTGTAGCAGAACACATTTCAGTGATCACTTGCTGCTGTCAATGAACCGTCTCCAATCTTTGGGTTCGTACTGTGGCACTCCAAGCTTGAGCAGAAACTGCGCAATATCTGCACAGTACACCAAGTCCTTCTCTTCCGAGAAAATACAGGTTTTATGACTTCAAACTGATCCCTTTTCAACATAATCACCCAGAACTATCGGATCTGAATACTTCTTGTCATTAAAATAATCATTTCCAATCAAAACAATTATTCGACATGGAATTTTACCCCCACCCACTTCTTCTAAAATGCTCCACACAAGCGTACATGTGAACAAAACCATAAAAAAGCCATGTGGCCATAGCTCAAAAACTTGACCTGATTGAGCAAAACCAATGTGATTTTTGGATTCAGCGCATCAGATTCGTCCTAAATCAACTGAAAAAATGCAGACAACAAATTTGACCAGTGTAATTATTCCCCAACACCCTGTTATGCACACAGGAGTGAAAAAATGGAAAGTCTACCTTTGATCAAAGTGTTGCTGCTGATTGCAATAGAAGGCAGACTACATACTCTATTTTTAGTATGGCAAATTGAAGCTTCTACATCACACATCCTACTCTTCTTACCTGGCCGAATGAATGAGAAGTGTGCATCACATTTATTTACGTGAGCTCCCTTTTAATGCACTGTGCCTTAGTTGAGCAAGCAGCACTCTCGAGTAAATAATAATTTTAAAAAAAAACTATGGAAAGAATGTGTTGTGCAGAAGTCCTCCATTAAAGAAAAACACAAGGGGCAAAGCCTTTTGAAGAAGCAAGTGTATAGAGCCTGCAGAAAATTTGTCTTAGCTCAGTACAAAATGATGTGAAAATGCCTCCGCAAAACTCGCTCTGCCCTAATTTGTGGTAAAACGGCACACGTCAGTTTTATACAGCAGTGTTAAAGCTCCCTCTAGCAGCCAAACCAAAGAGGGCACACATTCTGCTGCAGGTCCCATTGGCTTGTCTTTATAAATGAGAATAAATTAATGTCTCTCTCCAGAAGCGAAGCAAGGCTCACTGACTCAGATCAGTTGGTTTCAAAAAAGAAAAATGGCCAAATGTGGACCCCTGGTTGCCACAGCACTGTAGAGAAAGCACTGAGCCTCGGAAGGGGAGGGAAGCATCCAGAACAGGACAGTGGGGGATTGGGAGAATCAAACCTCTATGAATCTCTGCTGGATTTTGCATAGTCTTATCTACCGGTTTTTTACAAGTCCCTTTAAAAAGGCCCCTAAATATCTGATGCACAAGGTGGTTTGCCATTCTAGCTTGATGAAGACTTCCGAAAAACCCATAAGCTTGTGCATCATTTTGAAATATTTTGGTTAGCCTAATAAAGACAAAGTTCTAATGTGGGCTTTGACTAATGGGAGCCTTTGCACATGCTAAGAATTATAGACAGAGAGGAGACACATCAACATGCATGTATGTCATTTTTACCTTATCTTCTACACAGTGAAGTGGAGAGCACAACAGCCGTAAGCCAAAGCAGGCAAGTTCTGGGACATACTTGGCTTGGCTGATAGTCCTGTACCAAAAAACCCAAAAAACACAAACATTTAAAGCTCACTGCTGGATCCATTTTATGTGCCGGCTAAAAAGTCCTAAACCAAACACTTGTAATTACAATTCCGTAATTCTTGATCACAAATAGGAAATAACATGTGGCTTAACTGTGGCTGAGGTGGGGGAGTTTAATATTTAAAAGATCCCCTCACATTCTTTAAAGTACAGTGGTACCTCGGGTTAAGTACTTAATTCGTTCTGGAGGTCTGTTCTTAACCTGAAACTGTTCTTAACCTGAAGCACCACTTTAGCGAATGGGGCCTCCTCCTGCCGCTGCACGATTTCTGTTCTCACCCTGAAGCAAAGTTCTTAACCCAGGGGGCCACTAGGGGCGCATTGGAAGATGGCCGGCAATAACATCTCTCTGACCCACACGAGATAATTAAGAGGCTGTGATGGGAGTAAGCAGCCTCCCGCCCCCCAAGCGAATGGGGGGGACTGCCCTTGCCTGCTGTGCCCTATACCACTCCTGAACTCGAGGGGGTGGGGGCACTAGGCAGAAAGCCCTTGTGTGGACTTCGGCTCTCCTGGACGCTGTCTGATTCGCGCCTCTAGCTGCAGCAACTTCAAAAGAAACAATTAGGAGGAAGCAAATGCACATATTTCAAGGAAGAATGGGGAGTAAAGACTGCTAATTGAAGGGATCTCTGAGAAAGAAGACGGGTCGGATAAACAGGAATATATCATGAGAAGACACACCAAGGCTCGGTATGTCGGCAACGGGACTGGATGGGGACGACGACTTTCTTTTCTCTATGTAATTAACCAAGAATCCCCCCCACAAGTCAGAAATGCCACTTAAATGACCTAAGCTGATGATTTAAGACTGTGTGGAGATAATTTTCTAACCAAAAGCATGTTTTAAGGAGATCGTGGAAAGTATAAGAGCTTTGGGATGACGCAGTAAAAAACAGTGTCGCCATTTTGGCAAGTTCTGTCGAAAGACTTATGTCTGGAAGGAGGAATGGATCTGTTTTCATATTGTGGGCGAGCCTCCTTAGAGGACTAAAGAAGGAGACAGATTTGCGAAGATTAATGATGGAAAGAGTGCTTTTATTTATGGAAGTGATGATATATGGAAACAATCTCGATATGGTAATTGGACGAATGAAAAAATTCACACAGGATTACAACTGGTGTTTACCTGCTTAAGGAGATTATCAGAAGAGATCATAAAGGAAAAAGAAAAATATATGAATAAGATGAGATGTGGGAACAGCAAGATAGGACTGGATAGAATTATGAGCATTATTTGGACAGCTTTGTGGATATTAACACAGCAAGAAGATGATTGGAATCCCCTTCGGAACTTGAAATATGGGTACCCCCAACAAAAAAATTAAAATTCGGCTTTGTAATTCGGAATTTATGTGATGTGATTTGATTTGATTGGTTGGTTAATAAAAATTATTTTTTTAAAAAAAGTTCTTAACCCGAGGTAATATTTCTGGGTTAGCGGAGTCTGTAACCTGAAGCATATGTAACCCGAGGTACCACTGTATGATATTAAGACTTAACAGAAATAACTCACATCCTCTCTGAAGGCTCGAATCCATGCACGCAGGGCTCGAAACTCATCAGCATAACAAATATCTACAAGAGAAGTCAAAGCTAAGAGTTAAATCAAGTGGTACGGAGAATAGTCTTGACTAAGCTGCCTTCCGACCCAAGGGTAAGCTTATTCAATCTACTGGAGCCAATAGGAGGCTGGAATTCATATAAAAAAATGGGCAATGGCCGACTGTTGCAGGGCAAGAGAATACAGACTTAACAGGCACAGACATAAAACATGGAACATGAGGCCCACAAAGAATATCCTGGCTTTCTAATGCTTTTGCATGCTCCATGCATCCCATAATTTAAAAGTGCACCAGCTGCAGGATCCAGAGCAGTGAGCAAATAACCACAAATCATTCTAACAGAGGATCATGGAAGGCCAGGCGATTGCTCAGAATCCCATGTATCACTTACATTGTAACTATAAATATTTGAGATGACACCCTGAAAAACTGGCCAGAAGATGCCTCTGGGAAGCTCCGAAAGCATGGTATGAAAGCCAGTATCCTCCTCTTGATTTCTGTCCCTGGCACCTGCTTTTTAGAGGGATAGAGGCTCTGAACACAGAGGTTTCATATAGACATTATTGCCAAGAGGGGTGTAGTTGGAAATCCCGTGTGGTGTACAGTATTGGTTAGAGTGCTGGACTATAACCTGGGAAACCACAGTTCAAATCCCCACTAGATATGAAGCTCACTGGGTCACCTTGGGCAAGCCAGATGCTCAGGTTAAACTACCTCACAGGGTTCTTTTAATGATAAGATGGAGAGAGGGGAGAACAATGTACACCACCTTGAGACTTGGTAGCCATTTGGTGAGCCTCTGAAACCGGGGGCCTTCTTGGGGGAAAAGATGGTATAAGAATGTATTAAACCAATAGATTTATCCTCTGCAAATCTGATTAATCTTTTTGAAAAGCCAGCCAAGCCAGCAACTAACACCTTGCAGCAGATGGATCTGTATCTGGCTAACCAAACTTGGTGCTCGCCATATGTTCTGGGAGTTGTAGTCCAAAACATCTGTGGGGCACCAGGGTAGAGAAGGCAGATTCTACACAACGTTGTTTTGATCCCAACAGTTCCAGTCACCTGAACACACGTCTGCACACACTGTGACCTCTCTTTCAGGGAAAACTTAGAGAGAAGCCTCAGGAGGTTCTTCAAGAGAAGGAAGAGGGCCTCCCGGATCTGAAGCAGCTCCTGTGCAGAAAAGTAAATCTCTTCTTCCTGGTTGTCGTCGTCTTCTTCTTCAAAGTTCTCATCTACCTAGAATGGCAAGAAATGGGACAAGGATTTGAAAGAGCAAGGGTGCTCCACTGGCAGCCTGCAAGTCCACTCCCAATAAATCTGAACTGGCCCACATCTAATTTGAACACACACCAAAAGGACTGACCACTAAGCAGAGCAAAAAAACCAGACGCCCGAGAGGTGAAGGAGACAAATGTACCTGTAAGCCACCCAAAGAACTGTAGCACGTTTGGGAGCAAATCATCTAGGGAACCGTAAGATTCCTTCCATAGAAGACATGCTTAGCTGAAAAGGCTTGCACATTTAGACAACTGGCATCAATACATTTTATACCAGTTGGCCATGCCTGCTCTAGCAAGCTACCAAATTTTAAAGCAACATAAAGAGTCTGCTCACCATTCAAACCAGAAGGAAAACTGGCTTCCAAAAGTTGTAGAAAATGAGGGATCGCACATTCGAGCATTACTTTTCTCTGAGTTTTTGTGTGTATTTGTGTTTGCTATAATGGTGAAGCCTTAACTGATGTGTGGTGACCATTTTATTACAGTTGCTGACAGTCAACAAGGGTGCCTGTTTGTGTAGAAAGACACACTTCACACTTTCAGACTTGTCTCTGGAGCTTGGAGTAACGTTCAACAATACAGAATGGCTACCTCTGGCTAGATGAATCACTTCTCCTTGGAGGTGGGAAGGTTTTTTTAATAGAATTTCGGTAACACATGGGTAATTTTCTTCTTACCATTGTGTTTTCCTCCCTCAGTGGCTTTCCCCTCTTCTTCCGATCACCCTTACAGCTTTTAAGATGGTCTTTTTTCCTTTTCCTGGACATGTCTGAGTCATGGGGCCAGCATTTAGACAGAGTCTGGAGGCATTTTTCAAACATCACTGGATGGAACACCCGGTTAACTATGCTACCTGTACAAAAAGGAAGGGTGGACAAAAAGCCTGCACTTTAAGGAAACAGCATTTCTATACCAGCACATCAACCATCACCATAAGCAGCATAGAGCTAAGCAAGGCAAAAAGGGGAAGGAGCATTTTGCAGCTCTAACACAGCATGTTAGCTAACTTATCAGAAGCAGAAAATCCAAATATGACCCTACCCTATGAATGAAAGTATACTAATCCCCTCCACCCCACTAAATATTAGATAGACACCATCTCTGTTGTCTTTTCAGTAGTCACTGAATACATTCCTCTTTCAAGAAGCCTTTTAAGTAGAGATTTTTCCAGGTCTGTATCTGCATTGGAATTGCTTCTATGTGTTTTATCGCTTGTGTGCTTGCTACCCTAGGCTCCCTTGGAAGGAAGGGTGGGATATAAAGTTAATAAATGATAATAATGAAAACAAAATGGATGACTTGCTGTCTTTCAGCAGGACCCCCAAAGCTCTGAGTTAAGACAGACCCCCTCACACTGCCTAACAGTGGGGCAGGCCCAGATCAAAACCCTCAATGGGAAGCATCCATTTCAAATCTTCATTTGGCCGCGAACTTATTGGACTTTGGTTATAAGCAAACCTTTGCACCTTCATCCCCGGCTTCACTGGCCGGCCTCCTCCCTGCACTCCAAGTGCTTCCATCATTGGTGCCTTGGCCAGCCAGCTGACACCATCACTTCCTTCAAGACAGCAATGATCTCCTTCATGAGTCACTCCCAGTATTGCAGCTAAACCAATAAACACAGAGCCTGTCCTCCACTCTGCCATTTTACCAATTTTTGACAGCTTATGACAGCCTTGCAAGTAACTTCACAACTATTACTAACCAACAATTTTATTTTTATTTTGATGGCCTACTTGCCCCATGTATACCCAGCTCAATTGTCTTTGGTCCATTAAGGGTGGAAAATCTGATTGCCTGGAATTAATTCTCTGTCCCCACAGGCAGCCAGGAGATTGCTTATTTACTGGCCTGATTTAGCATAGCCTCATTGATACCCATCAAGCTTATATCCAGTTACAAACATGCAGGGCGACTGTGCAAAGGACTGGCAAAAGTATTATCCAAGCATCTCTACTGCTTACCTGGAATTTCAACCAATAAGAAGTATAATCCAGCAGCATGAAGAGCATACAACCGCTGATGAAAATTGGCCTTTTTACTCTGGGCCTCTTGGACAAAGTGATACAAAACGGCGACAAAGGCATTGTGGCAGATATTGTTCTCCACAAACAGGGTCCAGGCACTCTGAAACAAAAGGAAAAAAATCTGACAAGAAGAAACACAACACCTGCCATATCACGACATCAAATATCCACATGGGAGCCCACTGCATGTTCTGAGTTTCAAGAGAGAAAGCGTTACTGGTTCAGCTTTCCCAGCTGCACAATTGGTTCAGAGCAGGGGTTGCCATGCTTTTGACCTTCAAGGAAGGTTTTCCACATCTCCTGGCCTACTGAGGAACTCCTGCATGCCACAGAAGATTCTGGGACATGACAGTGCATGCTGAGCTCACTGGCTAGGCCCATCAGGCCTCATTATCGTGCCATGATGCTTGAGAGCATGTCCTACAAAACTCCCAATACTTGTCTGTGTCTGCACATTCCCAAAGAGCAACCATAGTGGCAGTGGTTTGCAGGCTCTATCTCAGATAATCCCAGTCATTAGTCTTCTCATCAAGGAAACCCATTAACCTTCCTAAGATTTCCAGAGTTCTCCAGAAATTGGTTAAAAAACACTGGCTTGAAATAATCACCACCTATACCAGGCGAGGAGCCGGTGGCCCTCCAAATGTTGATGGACTACAACTCCCATCATCATCACCACTCACCATTGGCAATCTAGTTAGGGCTGATGGGAGTTGAAGTCCTGCAAAATCTCTCTCCCACACCTGATGGAATGGCTATAATCCTTGGGGATTACATAGGGCATGTTACAGATGACGATCACATGGAAGGCTGGGATTCTATGCAATTAGGAATGCTTGAAAGTTGCAATTCTATATAATTAGGAGTGCTGGTTTAACTCTGCTGGTTCCCAAGGGCTTAGGTGTAGCTCAACTCTGAATAAGGATCAGGCTGTACATGGTCAAGCAACAGGCTTCAGGGAGGCAAGAACTGTTATCTATCCTGCCAGAGCTCTAACTGCCAATCTTTTGCAAACCTATCCTCAACCTGGTGCCCACCAAACCATTTGGACTACAATTCCCATCATTCCTGACAATCGGCCATGCTGACTGGGGTAGTTGGGAGTTGCAATCCAAAACATCTGAAGGGCACCAAATTGGGAAATGCTGGATTAAAATCTCCACCAATGAATTAGAAGAAAAGAAGCCAATCTTTGCTAACATCACAAACATGCTTCTTACTTCTGTGGTTTCGTGGTCATCTGCAGCGAACGGGTAGAGAGCCGTGTAGAGTTGGGAAAAGGCATCCAAACCATTGCCTGTTATCACAGCCTCTAGTTCAGAATCCAAAGGCTCAGTCTCTGTGAAATCTAGCTCCCAGGTTGTGTCAACCCAGGCTGGGGAGGAAAAAGGTTTATTAGAATGTATGAAGATGTTTTCAGACCAGAAAGCTTTCCCTCAGTTACAAAAAGCAGTGACCATCTTACAACATAATAAAATGGAATCACAATACTTCACTAGAATCCAAGGAAGCTTTGGGGGAAGCCCTGACAGTTTGAACAATGTAAAACTAAGCAAGGCAGATAGCCCAAAACAGCATGCAAACTCTAACACAGCTGAACACAGGCATAAAATATAACAACCTCCTTAAGATTTAGATTTTTTAAAAATACACTTTATTAATTATAAAATGGAGACAAAAGACAAACATCAAACATACTGGTACAAAAAGAGAAAAAGGATTAGAATGGGGAAAAGGGTGGAGAATGAAATAGAAAATAATACCCTATATTAATTCACACGATGCATTTTTTTTATAGTCACAATGCAAGGCATCAAGAAATAAGTTTTTAAAATAATTTCCCTTCTGAGGAAAAAAACCCCAAACAACTGACCTGCTGGGAGGTTCAGGAATAAAACATCAGGCATTACTATGTCATTATCTTTTTATTTGAGGTGGTGAACAGGGGGTTGAAGCATAAATTAGAACCTTTTATTAAAACTAATTATGGCATATCAGCTTCTGCAGTTCCAGAGCAAACATCGAAACATGTTTCATTAAAAAAATTGCCAGTGCTGGGGCACAATAATCCTCACGCTTTTTAAGATTCCAATTCATTCAACATCCTTATTACAAGGATAGGAGCCAATGGCCAGGTTCAGTTCAGTTTCCCTTCAATATTCTAGGGCCTGTTGAAGCCACCTGCATTTAAAAGAGTGAATAACTTGACACCCTATGTGATGCTTCCACCCCAAATGTTAAAATATTGTAGTTTGAAATTTCAGGATATAGCTCAACTTGCATTTCATTCAGTGATGGCTTCAATAGAGCAAGGATTGCTCCTTTGAGAGCTATTTGCCATATTAGCATCACCTAATTGCACTGATTATTGTTTCACGGTGAGAACAGTGAGCCTACAGAGGATCCAAAAGTCCCTGACAAGATCAGGGGATTTTGATTTACAGAAACAGAAATGAGGTCCTTATGCTTGTTGGGTGGTTGTCAAGACATCTGCAGGGAAACACAATGACTCATCAACACTCCACTGCAATTGAAACAGGTCAAATCACACCAAAAATTCCTTAATCAGAGCAGAGGTAGAGTTCTACAGTTCACAGACCTCTTGCTGTTAACAGAGCACAGACAATTCCAAGCTTCTGTTATGGAATAGATTGTCTAGGGAGCGTTAACCCCCCCCCCCCCCTTTTGAGATTTAATGAAAGCTACACTGTATTTTTTTTAAAAAAAAATTTTATTAACCAACCAAATCAAATCAAATAAATTCCGAATTACAAAGCCGAATTTTAAATTTTTGTTGAGGGGACCCATATTTCAAGATCCGAAGGGGGATTCCGATCATCTTCTTGCTACTGCGTTCATATCCAAATCAGTCCAAATAAAGTTCATAATTCTATCCAGTCTTATCTTGCTGTTTCCACATCTCATCTTGTTCGTATATTTTTTCTTTTTTCTTTAAGATCTCTTCTGATAATCTCCTTAAGCAGGAAAACACCAATTATATCCTGTGTGGATTTTTCTGTTCGTCCAATCCTCATATCGAGATGCTTTCCATATATCATCACTTTCATAAATAACATCGCTCTTTCCATCATTAATCTCAGGATCTGTCGTTCTTAAGTCCCACTGAGGAGTCTCACCCACAATATAAAAACAGCTCCTCCCAGACTCGTCCTCCGACAGAGCTTGCCAATATGGCGACGGTATTTTTAACTGCGTCATTCCAGAGCTCTTAAACCTTCCACGCTCTTCTTAAAACATGCTTTGGTTAGAAAATTTATCTCCACACAGTCGTAAATCCACAGCTTAAGTCATTAAAACGGCATTTCTGACTTGTGGGGGGGGCTTCTTGTTTAATCAACATAGAGGAAAGAAAGGAAAGTTTTTTTCCCCTCCCCCATCCAGTCCCTTTGCCATACCGAGTCTTGGCATATCTTCTCATGATTGATTCTTGTTCCTCCGACTCGTCTTGTTTATCAGAGAACTCTTCAGTTAGCAGTCTTTACTCCCCCTCCTTCCTTGAAATATGTGCATCCGCTTCTTCCTAATTGTTCCTTTTGAAGTTCTTGCAGCTGGATCAGAGACAGCGTCCAGGAGCACAGAGATCCACAGGAGGGCATTCTGTCTAGTGCCCCCATCCCCACAAATTCGGCGGTGGTATAGGGCACAGCAGGCAAGGGCAGCCCCCCCAATCTTGGGGGGGGGGGTAAGGAGGCTATTTACTCCCATCACAGCCTAATTACCCCCTGTGGGTCGGAGAGATGTTATTATGAGCCATCTTCCGATGCGCCCCTAGTGGCCCCTCGAAACCTACACTGTAGAAGTCAACAATTATTGTCTAGATTAGAACAACATACTTGCTTTCTTGCTTTATTTGGAATTCCCATTTTATACTTAGCAGTAATCACGCAAGACTATTTTAAAAGAAATTTAGAGGATTTTTTCTTTGTCTTCAGGCAACTATATTCTCAGTGGCTTACATGCAATCAAAACAAGACAGTTCCTGCCCACAGACTTACGATCAAAAAGAGATGACACAAAAGGAAAAAGGGATGGGGAGGGAAAAGGAGGAAACAAACAAACAATAGCTCTTCTAATGACCACTTAGAATGACAACATTTCTATTTACTGCTGGATTTGCAGGCAGTGTTCAGAGGGCCTGATAGAAATGGCAACTGAAGTAGAATTACATGTACTGTAACCTAAAATATCCTTTGTCTTGGGACTTTGACCTGCTACTCCTTCATCCAGGAATGAGTTTGCATGCCATATGATAGGGTACTTTCCACTGCTGATCGCTAAAACCTCTTCTGTATGCCTCTGCATTTTCAGAAATAATATATACTGCTTTAGTAGCTGTGCATCAATATCTAATTGCACTCTAATCAAGAGTTTTTTACATGGTTAATGGTTCCAAGCATTTTATACAAATGGACACTGTCAGTGACACCAGTATCTGTATGTAATTGTTATACTCATCTAAATCTTGATAAAGTGTACATTCAGTGAAGGTGTGATGTTGCATTTTACCAGTAAAGATCAAATACGCATCAATTCTTAAACCTTTTGAGGGAGATCCAGGATTGGTGGTGGTTTATGTATAACTGTCACTAATTGTCTGTGAAGGTTTGAATTATTATAATCACCACCATGATGATTTATTACCCACCCTTCATCCTAAGGCCTCAGGGCAAGTTACTGAAGATACAAACACACACAAAACTCCGTCAGTATATGAATACATTTTTGCGTGCACACACACACACCAATGATGTGATTTTGGTGGGGCTAGGTTGTATGCACAAGGCCCCTTCCAATTCCTGGATTCAGCACAGATTCAATTCCTGAAACAGCAAGGCTAGCTTTAAGTATGGGCCATTAAGGTAACGAAGGAAGAGGCTCAGGTAGGTAGCAGTGTTGGTCTGAGGAAGTTGATAGATTGATAGATAGAGAGTCCAGTAGCACCTTAGAGACCAACTAAGTTTGTTCTTGGTATAAGCTTTCGTGTGCATGCACACTTCTTCAGATACACTGAAACAGAAGTCATCAGACCCTTATACAGTATATAGTGGGAAGGTGGGGTGGGGTTTTTCTCAGGACGGGTGATTGACTCAATGGGTATGGTAAACCTGTTGGCTAATTGCAGTTTAGTAGCGCTGCAGAGAGCTTGCTGGGGAGACCATGCAATACAAGGAACTCAAAAATAACTTTAACAAGGTTTTAATAACAAAACAAAAACCTCTTTTACACTAAAGATAACAACAAACATGACCCAACCACCAACCCATCCACCAGGGTAATGGGAGAGCTAGGTACACTCAATTGCTGACACAGCTGGATTAACACAACTCAGCAGCACTTGCTATGTTTCACAGCTGTAAGACTGGGTCTCATTATTTGCCCTGGCCCTGAAAGACATGCACAACTTGTGAAACAATAATGAACCTTCACATTTTAAAGTGACCATTCAACAAAACCGTGCCAGACACCAAATGGGTGGGTGGCCCTCCATCAACACACAGGTAGCTAGAAAGACAACACCAGAGTTGAAAGTTGAGTTATGTGCACTAGAAGCTGGCAGGCTGGGCGGCTAGGAGACAGCTATGCCTGATTTCTACTGGAATCCAAGGTTGTGACGGAGAGTTCAACAGCAGATTCTCCCCCTCTGCCACAGTGCACATATGTGTGTGTCTGTGCATATAAAAAGGACCCAGAAGTCCTGCCTCTCACCCTTTGTATGTATATATTTATTATTTAAAAGAAACCATTAAAAAAGAGTCCAAGCAGCTTACAAAAATACATGAAACCAGAGTAAAAACCACATAAAACAAGTTAACAATAGGTATCAATTAACCATTGTAGAATATGTGCTCTTAATTGGCTGCATAGGCCCGGCAGAGTAGAAAGGTTTTCTGCCGGCGTTAAAAAGTTAAACCGTGTTGGAGGTCGAGGCTTGATGGGTCCCTTATATATGTTTACTGTATATAGAAAGGACCCAGGAGTCCTGCCGCTCTCCAACAACCAATGAAGGTCGCCATCCCAACCCCGCCCGAAGCCGCTGCACTCACCCTGGCTAACATCACGGAGGCCCCACCGCCCCAGAGCGCAGAGCAGCCTCTCCGCCGCCATCGCTTCTGCCGCTTCCGTCGAAGCGACTCCAGCCTAAATCCCCGCCGCTGCCTTCGAACCGTCCAATCACCGCCTGCCCTCCCCGTTAGCCAATCACCGCCGCCCCGAGGCGCGAGGGAGTGGAGTGGGCGCTGGCGTCTCGCACTGCGTCGGCGCACCAAGGGCCGCGGACCCCGCCTCCGCGCGCGCCTCGGAAGGAGGAGGACGGCGCATGCGTCCCGTGAGCGCGATGGGGTGGAGGGACGGAGAAGGCGGGCCTTCCCCTCCCCGGCTCCCCCTCCTCCCCTTTGCCCAGGAACGGGAAGGGCGCGTGCGCAGTACGAGGCCCCTGGTCCGGGACGCGGCGCGAGCTCCGCAGCCAGCAGCGAGCGCAGCCCAGGCGAAGGCGGGGAAGAGGCAGCGCATCATCGGAGCGGCGGCGGCTGTCATCCTTCTTCCTTTATTTTATTTTTTTTGCAAAGGCCCGGCTGTGCAGTGAATGCTCCGGTGCTGCGTTGCATTTCGCTGCACGGCATTGCTCTCCGGAGCCTCGGGCCTTCCTGCAGCAACCTCCCTCCGCCACCTTTTCCTTTCCTCCCAGGGAGCAACGCCCCCGTCGATTTTCCAACCCCTCCTCCCCATTCCACCTCTCTTATTTATTGATTTATTTATTTTTAGTTATTATTTAAAAACCCCAGCGAAGTGGGCCCGTAGATTGCACACGCCTACCCCCTCCGCCCGCTCCCCGTGACCACCAACCATGTCCCCCACGGCTTGCAACGTTGCATTCCGTCTCCAGCTGTGAACGCCCCTTCCCGCTTCTCCTTGCACGCCCACCTTCCTTGCATTGGCGCCCGAAGGTGAGAGAGCAACGCCCCCAACCTGGGGCTGCCTTGACCCCTGCCAGTTCTTGGGTCTAACCTTTCCAAGCCTTCGGAGCTGTAGCTTGCAGAGCATCAGTTATCATTCTTCTTATTGGGTCCAAACAGCACCTGCCTACCCCCTTCCTTCCATCACCCCCACCAAATAGTCCCCCTTTTGCTCTGAGCCCCTTTGCCCAACAGAGCCTTAGTCCTGCCCCAGCATACCCAAGTTTCCTTATGCACCAGGATCCTGTGGTTTCCTTGTCTTACTTTGGTAACTGTTTTTTAGCCAGACAAGCTGAGATTCCATCCTGGGCTGGCAAGGTTGCTCCTCCTTCACAGCATCGGTGAAAGCTTCCGCCTGGAGAACAAGGCTTGCACAGCCACCCCCAAGGTGCTGCTTGCCCCGTTCTGTGCTGCTTGGCACCGCCTTAGCCCTCTGAGGTGCCGCATCCCTTCCCTGACATCGCCATGAGCTTCTTTGGGTTCGGACAGAGTGCGGATCTGGAATTGGTCCTGAGCGACGCAGAGAGCAGGCGCCGGGCAGAGCATAAGACCGAGGAGGGCAAGAAGGAGAAATATTTCCTCTTTTATGACGGTGAGACAGTTTCGGGGAGGGTCATCCTCACCCTCAAGCACCCAAACAAACGGCTGGAGCACCAGGGCATCAAGGTGGAGTTCATTGGGCAGATCGGTAAGTTCGGTCGGTACTTACCATCCATGGTGGCAAAACTAAACCATCAGTTGGTGCAGTTGGATTATTTGGGGCCACATTCACACCATACATTTAAAACACTACCATACCAAAACAGTCATGGTTTCCTTCCCAGTAGAATTATGGGAACTGTAGTTTAAGGATTCTGAGAGTTGTTAGGAGACCTCACAGAGCCACTGTTCTCAAGAGTCCCCTGGGAAGGAGTGGTGGGAAACCACTCTGGGAATTGTACCTCTGTGAGTGGGATAGGGGCCTTCCAACGGCTCTCAGGACCCTTAACAAACTACAGCTCCCAGCATTCTTTGGGGGAAGCCATGGCTATTCAAAGTGGTGTCATAGGAGTTTAAATATATGGTCAGAATGTGGCCTTGGACTCTGGATTTATTGGTCTTTGGGTGGGGTGGGGAGAAATAGTGGCTTTTTAGATAGCAATAAGCCTCCACAGTCAAAGGCAGAGATGCTTCTAAATACCAGTTGCTGAAAGCCACAGGAAGGGAGAGTGCTGTTGCACTCAAAGTCTGCTTGCAGGGTGTTCCACAGGCATCTACTTGGCCGCTGTGAAAACAGGATGCTGGATTAGATGGGTCATTGGCCTGATCCAGCAGGCTCTGCTTATGTTCTTATGTAGTCACGTCTTGAACATGTGGATGTCTGCCCCTGACTCTGACAGCAGGGATGGTGCTGAGTATGTCAAAGGCTCAGGGTCTGGGTTGGTAAAAACAATTTGCTGGGAGTAGTTTATATGCATAGATGCACATAGATGTCACAAAAGGCAAGCTAATGTAATTCCCCATCCAGATAACCCCAGATAAATTCTTCAATTAATGTGCACGCGTGCACCTGCACCTGCAAATCACCCCAAACCAACTCCTTTTCTAGTCGTCTGCCCCCAGTTAATTTTCCCAATGGGTACTGCTCCAAATCAGTTTAGTTCTAGTTCAGTTGCCCCTATTCATTATCCACCCTGTATCACCTTCACATAAAGTCATCTTCATTTAGCCCCCCAAATTTAATATTCTACCCAGTACAGGCAACTCCCTTCATGTGTCAATTGGACGCGCCTGTAATGGTCCCCGCCTGCAATTCAAATCAATTTCCCCTGAATGTGTTATTCAGAATCCACTGGGCTGTTGAAAAAGATTTGTGTAGGATGTCTGGCAGCATCACCACATTTTCTGTGTATGGTCTCAAGACACATTCATGAACAGTAGGGCTATCTGTGGCAACTAGCCATGATGACCGTGTTGTACCTCCACTGTCAGAGGCAGTATCCTCTGAATATTAGTTGGTAGGAATCATGCTGTTGCATTCAGGTCCTGCTTCTGGGCTTCTCATAGGCATGCTGTGGGCCATTGGCCTGATCCCATAAGGCACTCTTTGTGCTCTTCTGAGTCAGTATACCTCTTGGTAAGAAGAGTGGGCTGATTTTCATGCTGGATAGGTCTACTCAGAGCTATTAGGCAAGATGGATGAATAGAAGCTCTATGTATCAAAGCAGTATACCCCTTAGTATAAAGGGAAAAGAGAGAGAGAGGCCTAGTGAACAGAACCTCACAGACATAACTAGCATATATATCTCTTTATACCATATGCTGAAGGAGAAGAATAGTTGGGAAAGGGAACTGTTTTAATAGATAGACGGTACAGGCTCTGGGTTCTTAAGATGTGCTGATAATAGGCACATCTCCTTGTCAAATTCAGCTCCACCATGTTGTAAGCAAGCGAAGGTGTTTCTGAATTTTCAAGGGAGACCCCTTCCATTTTTCTTATTGCTGCTTTTGAACACAACCATTGATTTAGCCTAGTTGGAGGGTGGCCCTCCAGATGTTGCTGGGCTACAACTCCCCATCATCCTTGGTCATTTCCCATGCTGGCTGGAGCTGATGGGAATGAGAGTCCAACAACTCTTGGAGTTCCCTAATCTTTGGCTTAGTGTTGCCTTGTCCCAGCCTGGAAAAGCTGTGCTCTCTGTGGTTTGCAATCCTTCCAGTGGTGTTGACCAAGATAGACGGGGAGGATAGCAGGCAGGGGCACGTGGACCATGTCTTTAAAAAGAGAGACAAAGAGAAAGTTGGTGTTTCTGGCTGCTGTGACTCACAGCCATTGACAGCCCTCAGGTGGGAGTCGAAGAAGCAGCCTTGTGCTGAGTCAGACCACTGGGTCCATCTGACTCAGCATTCTCTACCTTGCCTGGCTGACGGTGGCCCTCCAGGGTTACAGGCAGGGGTCTCCCCTGGTCCCAGCCCCACCTGGAGATTGAACCAGGGACCTTCTGCTTGCAAGGTAGATGCTTTGCCCCTGAGCCATGGCCCTCTAATGAATCTAATCATTGGGTCTGTCCTGGCTTGTATTGTCCGCTCCAGTAGGTTACTGCTTTTCCAGCATCCCAGGCAAAGTCCTTCCTGTCCCATTACAGGCAGTGATGGCCACCAACCTGGATGACTTTGAAAGAGGATTAGACATATTCATAGAGTAAAAGGCTGTCGGCAGCTGCTAGCCAGGATGGCTGTATTCTGCCTCCATTGTCAGAGACATAATTCCTCTGAAAACCAGTTGCTGGGAATTTCATGTGGGCAAAGTACTGTTGCACTCAACATCCAGCTTTCGGGCTTTCCACGGACATCTGATTAGCCACTGTGTGGGCATAATGCTGGACTAGAGGAGCTATTGGGCTGATTCAGCAGGTTAGTTTTATGTTCCTGCTACTTGCTCCTTTTAACTGGAGGTGCCAGGATTCAACCTAGGACCTTATTGGGTGTGCCAGGCAAATGTTTTACAGCTGAGCTACAGCCTGCTTTGATTTTTGTTCTCACCAGCAGTGAACTTGGGGTTTTCTTCTGAGAATACTGATGTTTGCCTCTGCCAATAATGGTAGAAAAGGTTACCTGACTATCATTTATTTGCGCAACTGCTGATCGGTGGGTGGATGCAAGCTGCCTGTCTGAATACCAGTCACTGGGGAGCAACAGCGGCAGAGGTCTCTTGCGCTGATGGGCTCAAAAACTGTATAAGCATGATGATGGGTGGGCACAACAAGTCTACACTTAAACTGAGCATGCATGCAAATATAAGTAGTAGCCAGTGTTTTATGACAAGGCCAACTGTTAACAACAATCTCTTTAGGCACCTTAAGTTATTAGCAGTAGTGTGGTAAATTCAGAAGTGCAGGGTTCCTTCATGATAGTCATAGCCCCCTAGAAACGGCTGCCACTGAATCTAGGCTCCCTCTAAAATGTAAGTTGCAGTTAATCTGCTTTTTCTTGTCCCATATTTTCCTATCCGGGATTTGATCGCCTGCCCACGCATCCATTGCCCTTCAGGTTGATGCTCATGTTACCCTTTCATACAGTGTTATTCTGTCAAGCTCCAGCTGAGAAAAAGCCCTGCTTTCATATATGAATCCACATGATTCTTTACCAGCACAACCCAGGCACCTAACAATGTTGACCTGGAAATGGCCACAGGCATCACATTTGATTGTGATGCAGGTGTCGAGAAAGTGTATACCCTGGCCCACCTCCTTGTCAGTACAAGGGAACCCAAACTTAATACATGTACTTGGCATAGACATTCTTAACGTTGCACTCTGTGGGCAACACTTGCATCACAAAATCTGTGCATGCAGGAAAAATAAACTTGAGAATCCCAAATATCCGGGAGCATTTGGAACACCAAACTGGCATGTTGAAGATACAGGGGTTGGCTGTGGTTGTGTGAAGGATCCACCGCATGCTCAGTGTTTCCCCAGCCCCTTCTCCCCTCCTCTTGCAGTCTCCAAAACTGATCTAAGTGGATGGAGTAACAAATTGGGGTTGATTTCTGGCAAACTCATTCGGCTTTGTGAGTTCGTTGTTGGCCGGCTCCTTTGCCTGGCTTTCCAGATTACATGAAATGTTGTTACTAACAGTAAATGCTTATGTGGCCAGGATTCTGTACCCGCTTTCGGTTCTCTCTCTGTGGTGCATCCACGCCTCCTAGTTGTTTTTGCAGTCTGAGAAGCCGGATGACATCCCAAGTGCCTATTATTACGTTGGAGGGGGGGAAAATTCTGGCTTTCTATTTTGATTCCCTTGTTCCATGTGGTCAGCTCTGACTGTTCCCTGAGCCAGGGCTTGTGGGAAGAACCTCCCGCCTTCCCCAGCTATACTCTGTCAACCTGTTTTTCCTGCCTCTGCTTATTAGAAGGAACCTGAATGGCAGAAGACCTCAGTTCAATTCTAATTCATCCTTCCAGGTGTGGTATCTAGACATTAATGGCGTGGCAGGAGCAACAGTAATATAACAGGGAGGGTGGCTGTTTGGGGGAGGACTGCAGATCAGTGGCTCATGCTTTGCAGGTCAGGGATCATGCTTTGCAATCAAAAGGTGGTCAGGTTCAATCCCCAATAGCTCAAGGAAGGAAGGGTCCACTCACTGCCAACCAGTACTGAACTGGGGGGAGAAATAGTCGCTTAACACAGTTTCCTATTAATCCATCCTTACCTTTTTACAAGGCACCAGATTGGTACCTGCTTTTTCAGATCTAGTTACTGTTTAGTCCATCATTGGTTGGTCCTTCAGCAGGAGCTGAAATCCGATAGGCATAGGATTGCACTACACTCGCTTCCTGGGAGCACAGTACTATTGAACTCAATGAGGTTTTCTTCTGACTTGGCATGTGTAGTCCTGTGAGTGTAGTAGAGCCGATGTTTTAAACCTTTGGCCCTCCAGATGTTGCCAAAGGTTGCCAAACTGCAGCCCCAGCAAGCGTGGTCAGTGGGCAGGGGTGATAGGAGTTGCAGTTCAGCAGCAATTGGAGGGCCAGTGGTTCCCCACGTCTTTAGTACACAAAGCTTTTTTTTTAAAAAAAATGATGTCTTAATTTTACATCCTCAGTAAACATCTGAAAAGTTTTTGCAACAGCTAAGAGTAGTTGAACGGAAACAATTTGATTAGGAAAAGCAAGTTAAATAAATTGTGCTTGGTGTGGTTTAAATGTATGCAAACAATTCAGAGTATTACTTGAAAAATTACTTTTATTGGAATGCTTGCAAACATTTCAAGACTTGACAACAAAATAGCATACACGTTGCCTGTTACTTCAATTTTAAGAAATAAAGTGAAGGCACTGAAAACTGCTTAACATTTTTATTTTCATGTGCTGGATTAGTTGTGTGCATAAATCTTAGCGAGAAGACGTTTTAAAAAGCTAATTGCAGCTTTGAATTTAGATTTGACTAGTTGCTGTATCCAGTTTGACTTGTATTGTAGTTATTCATTGTGCTACTAATTGATTTTTTATGAAACAACACGTTTCTAAAACTGGTAAGCTTTGCATAAGAAAAATATTGCATTGGAAAGTTTTCTTTAAAAATTCCATGCCAGAAGATTTTGTCCACATCACTGCTTGAGGGAGGGCTGTCATGACAATTCAGGTGTCTACTGCAGGTGAAAGCCCTAAACAACTTGAGAACCTATTGGCTTTTGGAACTGCTTTTTCCTTGTGGATCTTCCTGGGCCCTAAAATAATCTGCTGGTGCCCTCCTCATTTCTGAAGCACAGACAATGGCAATAAGAGAGAGGGTCTTTTCAGGGTCTTTCTCTATTTATGGAACACTATTTGTATAGACTCACCTGGCACCTAATGTTTTTTCAGCACCAAGGAAATAAATTCTTCCAGGACTTCTAAAACAACTTTTAGAGATTATTTTAGCATCTCAGATTTCAGCCTCTTTTTAATGTGAAGGTTATTAGTCTTAGGGTTTTGATCTCTATGTGATTGAGCCAGCATTGATACTTATTTTTTCTTGTTGATTAGCTGCATCCATTTAAATTGTTAGCTTTTTTTTGCTGGTGCTTTGATATACTTTACTGCAGGGCTGGGCTGACTTCAGGCTTCTACTTTGCTGTTTACTGGAACCCCTAGATCCACCAACCAGTGCTTGGCCAAAAAAACCTTGTGCTTAGAGCTAAAGAATTCTGACCTCAGTAATTTATTTTGGGTACTAGAAAATAACAGAGCTCACCGGCTTCACACACAAAAATCTACCGTTGGTTAGCCCAAGCTGCTTCTTTCTTTTTCTTCAGCAGCATAATTTATGGCAAGAAGGATTCGTTTTATTGCTTCTATTATTAAACAATTGGGAGCCATAAATCCTTGCTAATCTACTGCTAGTCACTCAGAGATCTAGATCTACCAGTTGATGCAGGGCTACCTTCTGCCTTAATGTTCCTTTCCTATTATCTTGCACTTCACCTGGAGGCTTCTAGAATGAGGCCACAAATAGCCTTGCTTCACCAAGAATCTTTCACTTCTAGAGCTATATTACGATCGAGGGAACCACCATGAATTCGTGTCACTTGTGAAGGACTTGGCCCGTCCCGGAGAGTTCACCCAGTCACAGACCTTTGATTTTGAATTCACACACGTGGAGAAACCGTACGAATCCTACACGGGGCAGAACGTGAAGCTGAGGTGAGCTCCATCTCCGCTCCTCCAGCCTTTCCCAGTTTTCTCAGCAGCAATGCCACTAAGATGCCACTAAGAAATTGACCTCCTTCAACCTGGTGCCTAGCAGGTGTTTTGGAATACAACTGACAGCTTTACTGGCTGGGACTGGTGGGAGTTGGAATCCAGAACATCTGGAGCTGTCAAATTGGGGAGATCAAGGCTTTGGTTGTCTGAAATAAAGTTACTGTGGTGGAATTAAAAAGTAGGAATCTCTGTGGACTTTACCCGTGTGGGTAAACAAAAAAATAGAAATGTCTCAGTGCCTGGATTCAGCACGCGAGACTTGCACATGAAGAGTCCCAGTAGCAGAGTCTTAAACTCACAAAAATAAGCAGCAATATAGCATTAGAAATATAGGTTGTTAAACATTTTTTGTCCCATTCAGCTGCACACAGCAGCTGACCTTTTTCTACCCCTCTTACAATGAGCAAACCACATTCTGTCAAGTAAGTTTAAATGCTTTACTTACAGATTCAAGGTCTCAGTCATGCATTGCTTCCCCAGATATTCTTCCTCACTGGTTACATCATGGAAAAGAGAACAAACAATAGGAGGGAATTTGACTTCCTTCCTTCCATGGTGAGGGGTCGTGTCAAAGGCTTTGCCAACCCCTTCCTCCCAAGGAGAGGGGGGGCGATCTAGCTAAGCCTGGGGTGACTTACAGTATGATTGTAACTAATGAATGCTAGCTGTATTTGACCACAGTCTCCCAGAGTTTGTATGTATTTTGGTATGTAGAACCAAACCAATTTTTTTTAAAAAAATGTTTAGCCCACTGAAACCTCCAGGTATTTCCAAGTTGTCCCATTCATGCAAGGACTTCCCTTTGCACGAAAGAACTGCACCCACTCCACTGTGATTTTCTCCATAGGGTTGTGGGATTGATTAGTGTATAAGCTGTTATGGGAGCCTTTTTGGCTGACGGTGGTGCATGTGTGTGTGTAAAAATTGCATTTTCTTTTTTTAAAGCATTCATATCCCACCTTTCTATCCAAGGCCACTTATTGTCAGTAAGCTCAAACAACTGGAAAATCTGAATGCAGTTATAAAAAATCCTAGCATCCAAAACGAAAAGAAAGGTGCATTTAAGTATCTATTGCAGATGCTTAATAGACATGAACCCTCAGGCTGTTGAAAGACACAATTGGGTCTTTCGTTTTTGCAGGTACTTCCTCCGGGCCACCGTGAGCCGCAGACTGAACGACGTGGTGAAGGAGATGGACATTGTTGTACACACGCTTAGCACGTACCCAGAACTTAATTCCTCCATCAAGATGGAGGTGGGCATTGAAGATTGCCTGCATATTGAGTTTGAGTACAATAAATCCAAGTAAGTTGTTCCACAAAGGCTTCCTACTGAATGAGTTGGGTGTTTGAGGTTTGTATATGTGGATGTAGCCAAGTGACTAGGGAGACGTCCCTTGGAGATTGTGACTTCGTCCTTGTGCACCTCTTCTCCCATGGATGGTTGAGTGGCAGGCAATCCCTTAAAAGAGGTACAGGGGAAAACCTTAGGTCCTCAGGAGGTTGCTGAGTGACCACTCCCATCAACCTTGGGCATGCTCGCTGGGCTCAGCAACATTGTGAGAGCCCAAGGACCCCCACACTCTCCTTAAAGAATGGCAATAGCTTGGTGGTAGTATCCATGCAGAAGGTCGCAGGTTCAATTCCTTGGATGTCCTGGTAGGCCTGAGAAACCTTGGAGAGCCATTGCCCATCAGTGTAGACCAGCTTTGGAGAACCAGTTGGTAAACCAGCAACATCTGGAGGGACAAGGGTTCCCCACATCTGTCCTTGACCTGGCTGGAACTTATGAGAGACAGGAGTCCAACAGGACTGGATGATATCTGGTTTTCAACATTGCAATATGTCATCAGCTAAATAAGGACGGAGCTATGTAGAGATGGACAGTATGGCTGGGTGTTATCTAGTCTTCAACTTTGTGATATAGCGCCAGCTAAGCATTGCAATATAGTGATAAATCACAGTGTCTGAAATAAGGATGGCGCTGGTTTTCAACCTCATGATGTCTCACCAGCTAAACACTGTGATAGGCTTACTATTATATAACAATGTCTGAAATAAGGATGGAGCTATATAGAGGCATTGGCTGGCTTCACAGTTTTCCCCACATTGTGATTTTTTGCATAGCACACAAACACACATCTTGAGTCCCAATATATTTCCAGGTCAAAACTTATGAAACCAATAGCACAGGTACCCCCAAACTCAGCTCTCCAGATGTTTTGGGACTACAGTTCCCACCATTCCTGACCACAGGTGCTGTAAGTTAGGGATGATGGGAGTTGTCCCAAAACATCTGGAGGACCGAGTTTTGGGATGCCTGCAATAGCATAATATGGACTTGAAACCAGTTTTGGACGATATATCACCTGGCCCTAGAGTCCCAACATCTGGGGGGACCTATCATTCTATTTTGTTGTTTAAAGGTTGTTATCAATTTGTTAATGCTTGTTTTGACCCACTTTGATCTGAAGAAGCTGGGTAGATTTTAAAAATAAAATAAAATAAGCAACATGCAAGCAAACAACTCTGAAAAGAGAGATTCTCTGGTCTGTTGAGTCTATTTTCTTTGTTGATTTCCGGCTCTCCCCAGGTACCATTTAAAAGACGTGATCGTTGGGAAAATCTACTTCCTCCTAGTGCGGATCAAGATCAAGCACATGGAGATCGACATCATCAAGAGGGAGACCACGGGGACCGGCCCTAATGTTTACCATGAAAACGATACAATAGCTAAATATGAGATCATGGATGGGGCACCTGTCAGAGGTAAGGAGGGATTCCTTGGAAGGATGCCCCAAGGCAGCCACCCCCCCCCCCAACCTGGTGGCTTCCGGATATTTTGGACTACAACTCCCAGCCAGCACAGCCAATGGTGAGGAATGACGGCAGATGTAGTCCCTGCAGCATTTGTTAGTGCATCATCCCTGTACTAAAGGGATGGCGGTTTCAGGTGGTTAACCTGGCATCTCATGCTAAAAAAGGCATGAGTTGTACCACCGAGCTGCAGCCCCTCTCCACAACACTCTTCTACATTCATCTTCCCCCACCCACTCTTTTTGCACATTTATTTACTTAAAGCATCTCAAGAAAACAAAAATGCAGCATTAAAACTGTGCTATAAGAGCATATCAAAATGGGGATTTGGGGAATTTGTACAGATCGAAACAAGGGTAGCGGCTCCTCAATTTCACACTTTGGCCTTGGTAGCTGAACGAGGACGGGAACTCTGGTCTCCTTGCTCTGAACCCAACACGAGGCGTGGCTTCCAGATGTTCCTGTCGTCGCTCACCATTGGCCCTGCTGGCTGGGGCTGATGGGCGTTGTAGCCCAGCAATGCCTCAAAGGCTGCAGGTGCTGTATTCCTGCCCAGTGCACCTATTCGTTGCACCATTGCTCTTGCTTCAGTGGAAACACGAAAACAAAACCAGTGGGAAGTTCTGTTCATCTTACGCTTTGCTGTTATAAGTGTGTTCCAGCTTGGAAAATTGCTTTTGCTTTTTTTTGGCGTCCTTTGCAGGGGAGTCCATCCCCATCAGGCTCTTCCTTGCTGGCTACGAACTGACGCCGACCATGAGGGACATCAATAAGAAGTTCTCGGTGCGCTACTATCTCAACCTCGTGCTGATTGATGAGGAGGAGCGGCGCTATTTTAAACAGCAGGTGAGGTGGCGTGGGGCCCTAACAGCTGCCTGAGGTCCCAAGCGGGCAGGCCTGCTATGGGAAGTTCGACGCAGACAGTGGGGCTGTTGTCTCCCCTTTGCTGCATAGTTAGGATATGCGGAACCGGTAACTCTCCAGATGTTTCCGGATTGCAATTTATCAATCCCTTACCTTTGGCTATGAACTGAGTCTCTCTCTCTCTCTCTCTCTCTCTCTCTCTCTCTCTCTCTCTCACACACACACACACACACACACACCCTACAGTGACACCTTTTGTGATACTGTTGCCTGGATCCTGAGGGTTTTGTGTGCATAGGCAGCGCCCATTTTAGGCACAGCCAATACAGTGGTACTTTAGGTTACAGACACTTCAGGTTAAAAATGCTTCAGGTTACAAACTCCGCTAACCCAGAAATAGTACCTTGGGTTAAGAACTTTGCTTCAGGATGAGAACAGAAATCATGCAGCGGCAGCAGGAGGCTCCATTAGCTAAAGTGGTACCTCGGGTTAAGAACAGTTTCAGGTTAAGAACGGACCTCCAGAACAAATTAACTTCTTAACCAGAGGTACCACTATATGTGTGCGATTGCGCACATGTGCCTCATGGTAAAGTAACCTGAAAATGTCACCAAAAGGGACGGAATGAGGTGTTATGCAGGCTTTTTTATGGTGTTTAAAATATGCACGGTTTCACTTGAACAAGCGGAGCCATTGCCTGTATTTCAGGGGGAAACGGACACATGCATGTGAATGACTTTGACAAGGAAGGGATGTAGCTTAGCGGCAGACTGTGTACTTGGTGTGTGGAAGTTCCCAGGTTCAATCCCCAGCCTCTCCAGTAGGGCTGGGAATGCCCCCTGCTTGTACTCCTGGAGAGTTGCTACCTGTCACCAGGGACAATACTCAGGCCCCATCTGCACTATACAGTTAAAACGATATCATACCTCTTCAGATTTTCGTGGTTGCTCTCCTCCCCACTTGCCAGAATCCTCAGAACTGTAGCTTAGGGTGCTGAGTTGTTAGGAAACCCCTCTCCCCATCACTGAGCTACAATTCTCAAGAGTGGTTTGACTTTATTATTAAATTTATTTATATCCTGCCTTTTCCCCAGATAAAATACAGAAGACTGAAAACATATAGCATGTAATAGTTAAAAAGTAACTCATCATCATCATTATCAAACCTTTATTGGCATCACATACAAACATTCAGAATAAATAGGCCAGTGCGATCTTGTCACCATTTCAACAGTACAGTCATTTGCCAAAGGGAAGAAGAGATGAGCAATCTATTTCAAAAAAAGTAATTAAACTATAATAAAATTAAAACAGATCTATTAAAGTACAGATAGGAAAAACAGCACAGCACTATTTGAAAGTCCTTTCCTTAACAAAACAGCACCCAAAAACCTGTCCGAATTAAACAAGTGTCCACCTGCCAGCAGAAGGACAAGAAGTAGGGAGCCAGTCGGGCCTCTCTAGGAAGGGAATTCAATCCCTCTTCCCAGGGGACTCTGGGAATTCTCGTTCTCTGAGAAGAAGAGGGGTCTTCTAACAACTCTTGGCACCCGTAACAAACTGCAGTTCTAGACGGAACTTTTGGTCTGATGCGTGGCACATACCAGGGGTACCAACTGATTAATAATACAATCCCATCTCTCCTTTTGCGGGAGCAGGAGGTGGTGTTATGGCGCAAAGGCGACATTGTGAGAAAGAGCATGTCCCACCAAGCTGCCATTGCCTCTCAGCGGTTCGAAGGCACGTCTTCCCAGACAGAGAGCAGAACGCCCAGCCAGCCTTCAGAGAACAACGGCCGGCAGTGAGGGGGTTGCGGGATGAGGGGTTCCAAAGCGCTTCCGTGGTCAAGGCTTGAAGACGTCGATGAGGAAGGAGAACGCAGAACGGATCTTTCACCAGAGACTTGCGAACACAAATTATCTTGTCAGGTTGTGTGTGTGTGTTTTCTTCATTTTTCTTTGTTCCTTTCCCCCTGAGGACTCGCAACTTAACGGAATGGGGAGGGAGCCAACAGACGCAACGGCATCAAGGTTTTCCTCCCTCTACATTCAAATATTCCTTGGGGATAGGGCGGGGAACTGGGTCCGTGGCTTTAGAAGGCATGATGAAGGGAAGGGCGGCTGGTGAAAAGTGTGTCTGTGTTCTCACATGATGCTAAAAGCACCCCCCCCCCTCAAAAAATGTAAAAACACCCCCATCGGTTTTACTGTACATTTGGGTTTTTAAATTTTTTTTTTAAGAGCGCTCCATTTACTCTTCCTCAGTGGCATTATTCATATGTGTACATAAGTAGCACCAGAGAGGCTCATTTAGCATTCAATAATAATAATTTCCCCAGCATTTCTTAAACTCCTAAAAGCTGATGAGACACTTCTTTCCCAAATAAAAATCTGGGAGTCTCGCTTCATTCTTACACCCAAAACGGTTTTACTTTTTAAGGTAAATGTTATGTCCCTGGGTGAGTCTGTGTTCTGAGCACAGCTCCTGCTTAGAAGGAAGCAGATGCACCACAGCATCTCTTGCAGACACACACAGCGGACAGCCTCTGAAGGCAGGCATAGGAAGATCTGCACTGGCTGTGATTTGAATGACTGACTGGAGAGGTGGGCCTGGTAAATCGCACAGAGAGGCGACAGGGAACCTCTTTGGCTAAGTCGGTGCAGTGGGCTCCTGGTAGCATGGCCCTCCAATGTGATTAGATTCCAACTCCTTATTAGCCCAAGGCGGTATCGATAAGGGGCAGGGTTGGTGGACATTGTGGTCCAGTAACATTTGGAGGGCCACAGGTTCCCCACCCTCCATTAATTTAATTAACTTGCTGATTGTGGCATGGAAATTGATTTTTACCCTCTGTCTTTCGAGTTTCTTTTGTCAAACTGGAAAAACAACACTGTTTTCACAGAGTTAGATGTGTGCTGTTGAGATTTCCTTTGTTTTCAATGAAGGAAAAACTGGAGCGCGAGGAGGAAAGCTGCACACCCCGTTTCTGTTGTAGCCCACTTTAAAACATACCCTCCCCAATAGCATTCTCCTATTTCCCAAGCTGCATGCACTCTGTTGCTATTCCAAAAGTTGGATCAGCACAGCCCATTCCCAAACTGTGTTCCGTGAGGGAAAACTCCCCAAGGACCTGGTACCTTCTATATGTACATTCCTTGATCGCTGAGGTGGTCCACGCTCTTTCATATCCTAAAAGCGAACCTTCGGGGAGGTGGAATGGCAAGCTGTGTCTAAAAGTGCATCCCTTAGGATTAGATATTTGGAAAGCACTGATGAATTGGGCTGCTTTTCCCTAAGTGTGCTGGGGGCACCTGCTCTTGGACATATTTCCCCACATCCTATTAAAGAACACACACACCCTGCAGCCAAAGCTTCATCTCCCTGCACCCCCCCAAAAAAAGCCTGATACAAGCTTAAAGTTAATTGAATACTAAAAATGTACAGAGTTAAATAGATGTGTCTTGTTCTGTAAGCATGAGTTGGTTTTATTCGTCTTCACCGTTGAGATTGACTAAGGAGAACAAACACAGTCACTTTCTTCCCTCCAAGGCCATTTTGTGATAAATATGCACTTTCTTCTGTAGAGGTGGGCGTAAGACTGAATGTCACCTCAAAATATTCAGAAATTCGTTGGTTGAGTTGCTCCCCCTCTAAAACAAACAATTTACCCGTAATTTAATAGCATAAATATTTCTCTGATTTGCCTTCTGACTTCAGCACTTTCAGGAATGTTTCTTTTAAGCTTCTCCCCTCCTTATTTTCCTTCTGTGAATCAATGAGAACTAGAAACCTGGGCACCACAGCTGCTCCCTCCACAAAAATGAAATCTACTTGCAGTTCTAACAGATTCCTGGGACCAAGCAAATGTTTTGTTTTTAAGACATCCACACCTTCATTCCATTTCTTAATCAGTAGGATATATCTATGCAGAGATTCTACCAGATTGCTGTAAAAGCATCAGAGGACATGACAATTGTCAGCTTTTATTTTAGGAAAGAGACACGTGGGCAGCTCATGTGCATGTGATGGCTAAAAATGTGTAGGCTATGCCTGATGAAATTTCAGAAGGCAAAGGGGCTACTTGAATAAAATTTCTGGTGGCCTGCGTGTGTTTTTCCCTGTATCAAAGTGATTAAAGTGCATTTTTTTTACAGCTTGTAGAATAAATTCCACAGAATTGTCTTAAATTTGCAAAATTAGAGCAGGGTACATGATTTCAGTTTTCTCAGTTGTCCTTATGCAGAACTACCTTTCTTTCATAGAATTAAAGTACTGTAGAGTTGGAAGAGACACCAAGCGTCATCTGGACCAACCCCCCTGTCATGTTTGAATTGAAAACACCCCCACCTATTTGGAAATACAGTTCTCTGAATAATCCATCCTTTACATGAGGGATGGGGAACCTGTAGCCCTCCAGATGTTTCTGGACTACAACTGCCATCATCCCTAAATCTTGACCATGCTGAGCAGGGTTTATGGGGGTTGGAGTCCCTAAGCAGTGGGAACCTGTAGCCCTTCCAAATGTTGTCGGGACTCTAAATCACAACATCCTTTACTATTGGTCATGGTAGCTGGGGCTGATGGGAGCTGGAGTTCAGCAACATCTGGAGGGCCACAGCCAAGCCGGCCATTATTGGAAAGCTATTTCTCCCTGTTGCTTTGCGACCCACGGATAGACAGTTCAAGGATTGTGCGTTGCTTGCAGAGGAGGGGAGAGAATACAATGCCTTCTGTAAAGTGTAGGTAGATCTTGCAGTCCTGCTTGAGCATAAAGCCATATTCTCTAGCAGGCTGTATTCTGAAGAATACCACTGCAAATGTATTTTTAAACAGGGGCTGTGCCCTTGCTCACTTCACCTGCCAACCTTCCTCCCCTCCCTTTACACCTCACCAAAAAAATTCCTCCTCTCCATGGTTCATCTGGGCCACCCACTGCCTATGTATCCATCTTCTGGTTCCCTCACCTTGCCTGGGCTGCTGGAATCTCCACCCTCCAGTTCCCTCCTCGACCGTCCTTTTCCCTGAGCAGCTTGTCACACTGTCATTTCCATCACCATCTGGCTGTAGCCAAGAGAACTGTAGTGTGATGACATCCTTAGAATTTTTTATATTGCAGAGATACAGAATCTGGTACTAGCTAGTGGGGTCCATGCAAATAACATTCTTATCTTTATTCTGACAACACCTTTATGAGATAGGTCACTATTAACCCCCATTTGGACAGATTGGGAATGAAAGCTGTATGCCTAGGATAGCTAATTTGGTGCCCTCTGGGTGTGGCTAAACTGTCTATTTCCCATCACCCCTAGCCAGCATGGCCAATAAGGATGATGGGAGCTAAAGTCCAAAATATCTGGAGGACACAAAGTTGGCTATCTGAGCTATAAGCCACACCCATATCCCCACCAGTGGATCACATGTTGGAGCAAAGATTTCAAAGCCAATTCTCTTATGTCACAGAGACAGGAAACCAATGCTCTGACAGCTGTAACTAATGGGGACATTCCCCCCTTCTCAAGTTTTTTTGTTGCTAATGCTTGCCGTCTACTACTTTGAAGGTTTTAGAATCAGACAAATATGTTGCTAGGTTGGCAGAGAACCTGTGGCTCCCCCCAGATGTTGCTGAACTACTCCTTCCATCAGTGTCTGGAGGACCAAAGGTTCCCTCTCCCAGAGCTTGGGAGTCCTACATTAAGTGAGGAAGAACTGGCATCTCACATACGAAGGCCAAGGATGTTCCACCAAGAAGAAACCAGGCTGAAACAAAACACCAAATATGTTGGGTCCGCAAAGGGGAGAGATGATGCTTTGGCTCTCACCACGAAGCAGGCTGGGTGCTGCTCCTAAGTTTATGCCACCCCTCATTCTTGTGTGCAACAGCTCCTTTGCTGTGCCAGGACAGCAGTGAAACCATCTTCATAGTTTTTAACCAGCTTCTGGTGATCATTCCTGTCCTGTCGGGTGATTCTTGCTGCAAGGCTGTTTTCTGCCTATTTAGGGGATACTTAGTCAATAGGGTTCTCCCTGTTTGGAGATGTAAAGTGGGGAGTGTAAATGCTTTCCAGCTGCACATAATGGCTGGTGGCTGTTCAGACCTAAAAGACAAACCTCCTCCACAGCTGGTGATGAATTCTTAGTTTTGTAAAGCCATATAATATGTGCTGGCATTGGATATACGTTAGTGGTTTTGAAGCTTTTTAGCATTCAGGCTTCTGTCTGGATCTCGCTGTTTATTGGGCCACAGCATTTTGTGACCTGTACCAACTGCATGAGGGGGTATTGAAAGAACTTTGCATTAGATCTCAAGAGCCAGGGGTGTGTGTGTTTTTTGTTTTCCAGGCCAAGGGTCCAGAGCAATATATGCCCCACATTTTAATGGAAGCACAAATCACAAGATGTGGTAGCAGGTGGAGAACCAAGTTTCTCGACAACCATAAGTTTTCATTCCGAAAAGAAAAAGCCTATGACAGGACAAATGGTTCTCACATTGAATGGTTGAAGAGTTATGCTTCCAGCTGTGCTAATAGTCCATGGTGAGATCACAGCAGCCAGAGTGTGGGCCAAATAAAGGGTTGTTTCCAAAGTAGCGCCGAATAACATGGCCCACCTGCACAAGGAATTCTGCTTGTGCAGTGGGGCTTCCTTCCCCCTTTCCCACATCTCCAGTGCCCCAAAGCAAATAGGGGGTGTGGGGAAGGAATCCCCGTTGCAAAAGCCTGAAATTTTGTGCTAGACAATATCCAGTATTTTTTTTTAGCCAAGGCACAAGTGCTCATCTCCCCATGACTAGGAGTAGTACATTATTAAAAATGGGGTGTGTGTGTGTGTGTGTGTGTGTTAAAATTATGCAAAGTAGCTTGCTGATTTGCATAATTTTATGCAGGCAGCTTGAGGCTGTGCAGCATAGAACCGCTGGTGTATTAGTAAGGTACATCATACACCCTGGTTCAGTTTCTACTAAGCCTTCTAGAGTAGGGTCCATACCCATTTTGCACCTAGCCATCCCTGGAAAAAGCCATGTTTAATGTTCATCTCCAGTGTGAGACACAAGAGAAGGAAAAAAAATCCCAAGCAAAGACCACCCACGAGGATCTGTGGCAGGGATGGGTGGGTGGGGAATCCACAGGTACTGAATTAAGCTGGGCAACTTGTAAATTTAAGCCTCTGCATTGTTTACATGTTTCTTAATTCATTGTCTTTTAAATGGTTGTATTTTTAAATGATGAGAGGTTGTTCTCCTAATTAAAAAAGAAGCCATTCTAGGCTTTCAAAGGTTGAGCGTCATGCTATTTTTCTTTGGTTGTGTGATATTTCTATTCATCTAAAAACGATTTTAAAAACCACAAAAGTGGGGTGGGAGAGTAAATCCAGGGTTTCCTGAGAGTCTCCATTTCCAGCCTTGCACCCATGCCTATGGGGTGTAGGTAATTAGGGGGAGGATAAAAAGTATTGCATATATACTCACGGGCATTCCAGATGTTATGGGGTTGCAGCTTAGTGCTTTGGAATCCAATAACACTTAAATTAGGCTTCTATCCAATTCTAGTCTTTACGTTAGCTGGATGTGACCTTTAAAAAGGTAAAGGTACCTCTGCCCGTACAGGCCAGTCGTGTCCGACTCTGGGGTTGTGCGCCCATCTCGCTTAAGAGGCCGGGGGCCAGCGCTGTCCGCAGACACTTCCGAGTCACGTGGCCAGTGTGACAAGCTTCATCTGGCGACCCGGGGGTGCTTTCAAACTGCTATGTCGGCAGGCGCTGGGACCGAACGACGGGAGCGCACCCCACCGCGGGGATTCAAACCGCTGACCTGACCATTGGCAAGTCCTAGGCGCTGAGGTTTTACCCACAGCGCCACCCCTTTAGCCTGTGCTTTATATGTCTGGCCATTTGTTCCACCCTTTGAAAATAGCACATTGAAGGGTCTTTGTCTTGCAAAAAGCTCGCTGGCCCAAAGATCATCCACAGAGGTGCTACTGAAAGACCCACCATTATGCTCCAGGTCAGCAGTCAGAAAAGAAAGTCCTCTCTGTGTTCCACCCACTGACACAAGAACCAACCTGATTAGCTGAGGGTGCATAGGCACTATTACCTTTAAAACATGCCTGAAGCCCATTCTTTCCCCTCAAAGAATTCTGGGTGCTGTAATTTAGAACTCACAAGACTGAACAGTTCCCAGCAACCCTTAAACTACAGTGCCCAGAATGCTTTGAGGGAAAGAATGTGCCTTAAAGGCACGGTGCATACCCAGCCCCATGCCCTGCAACAGAGGTTCTGCTAGCCACATCTCATGTGTTCTACACCTGTTAAGACCTCCTTATTTGGCCAGGTGGCTGGCTGGCGATGAATCATGTCCCCTTTTTACTTTAAGGTGCAGATTCTCATCCCAGTGACTGCACCAGCTATCAGCTCTTGACTTATGCTGTACCAACTATGGAATTTTTGTATGCATAAGCCACCTCAAGGGTCCTTGTGAGGGACAAATGGCAGGGAGTTAATTTTTTTTAAAAAGACTCCTTGGTAAAAATAGGCACACATATATTAAAAATGTAATTTAAAGTAGACAAAACAGAAGGCCACAGATAACAAATGCAGTTATAACCGGGCTTTGGTGGGTTTCGAAGTTCACCTCTCCAGTTAAAGAGGCACACCGTTGTTCAGGAGCAAACTGGGTTGGTTTTTTGGGGGGGTTGGTTTTTTTGCAGCATCAGCTCAGCCAAAGCGATAGCAATTCGGTGCAGCTCTCAGTGCTTTTCCTCTTCCAGGCTCAAAATGAATGCAAACTGCTCTTTAAAAGAAAACAGAGAAAGGTGTGATAAGGAAGGGGTAGCCATCCTGGTGTCTTCCAGATGTTGGACTCCACCAGCCACAGATTGCAGGGGGTGGGTTGGGAGGTGAAGTTCAGCAGCATCTGGAGGCACCTGGGATAAGGAAAGTCTTTTGCCAAGGACACGGCCCCACCTGTTTGACTGTGACACTTCTGAGTCCCAGGTTGCCAGAAGCTGCAAGAGGGGAACGTGCTCCTGTGGTTTGGGTCCTGCTTTGAGGCTTCCCATTGGGGCATCAGGTTGGCCACTGTAAGAACAGGTTGCTGGACTAGATGGGCCACTGGTCTGGTCCAGCATGGCTGCTCTTATGCTCTCCCCAAGATAGGGGCACCCGGCAAGTTAAAACGCAGGTAAAGCTAAGGTGGGGTACGAGTTAAGCATTCCTGCATCTTTAGCCTCCAAGGGCTGAATGGCTGGGCAGCCTGATTTGGGTTATTATTATTGTTTTGGTTGGCAGGATAGGGAAGAGCTGCCATCCCTTGCATCAAGTGATGCTTTGAAGGTGCAAAAGTGCAGGTGAACACCTAGCAAAGCGGCAAACGGTCTTACCATCCGTCAGGGGCTGGACCGAGAGCCTCTGCCTGGTGAAAAGAGCCGCATCTTTCAGGGGCCCTCCGGAGATTTTGTGCGCCTGGTGGTGAAGTTTCAGCTCGGCCAGAGGGATGAACCGCTTGGTCATTCGCACAAACTGGACGTCCACCTGCAAGCACAAAGGAAGGAGCATCCCTCAGGGAAGGGAGTCGGACCTTGGGGTCTGCAACTTTTGCTCTTCTACCTGCAGAAGTGCGGCTGGCAAGATTGTGCTATCTGGCATCGTGAGGCACTTGCAAGAAGATTCTGCCTCCCCTTTGCTGGCTGTGCAGAGCAGTTACTTATTCAAAAGTGAGTGAAGAGTCCTTAACACTCTGAATGAGAGAAGCTCAGAGAGAAATGGAAGGATTTGTCTCTGCATCTTGCCGGGTGATGTGAAATATTAAGCAGAATGAGTAGGAGTAGAAGACGGCTTGAAACATCCCTCTTTTGGAAGAAAAGCATCCATTAATTAATGCTTTAGAAAAGGAGGCCGATAGTATATATCATTTGCGAGATATACTTAGCTGCGAGACTTACTGCAATGGAAGGAGATTTATTTTCAGCCTTGCAAAAAAAAACAAAAAACACCACAAGTTTGTAATGCACCATTTGCCTTGTTTACAAGCCCACATATAGAAAAATAACTCATTTGTGGTTGTTTTAAAGAGGAACAAAAGGAGCATTATTTGTCCCACTTCCATCTTTGACACGAGGGATGGGGAACCGTCGGGCCCCTCAGGGTCAGATGTGACCAGCAGTATCTCCATATGAGGCCTCTCCCCAGGCTAAACCTTCCTGACCCTGTTCCACAGCCTCCTCAAATGCTTTTGCCTGGCTGGAATGTGTCCTTGGACTGCAAGCGATGCCTCTCGCCAGCCTGGATGGAGGATACAGAGAGCTGTGCTCTCAGGGCCATCTTAAGCATATGTGGTGCTGGGGTGCAAAGATCCGCCCCCGGTTGCCCAGAGTTGTTGACCTTTCTTTAGGGAGAGAACCCCAAAGTTGTTGACCTTTTTTAAGGAACGGTTCCCCAAAGTTGTCAACCCTTTTTTAGGTTGCTGACACACGTTTATCTCTGCTCAGGAAATGAAAACAGGAAACATAAGGAGCCCAGTGCAACAAACCAGCCTGAGGCGCCAGCATCTGAGTGAAGCCGGGCACCTCGTGGTGTAAGCAATATGCGCTGGACGGGCCTCTTCATGGTCCTGCGCCAATCCTAGGCATGCAGGAGGGCGAAGCCAGCTGGCCACCTCAGTGTCTCGCTGGCTCCTGAACTCGCAGCGCAGAGCCGCCCGCAGCAGAAGAGCCCGCCATGGCGCTCTGACCGACAGGTGGGCTCTTCTCCAGATGCCAACTCTTGGGCCCCAGACTTTTGGCCTGGTGCCCCTGAGAGCTTGGTGCCCGGGTGCCCTGCACCCCTGGCACCTATGGTTGAGACGGCCCTGTGTGTTCTGTCTAGAAACCTCTGACTCCTGCATGGCTGGTGTGCAGAAGGGAGAGTCAAGTCTGTTGCTCTGCCAAAGAATTTCCCTAACCCTGGTATACACGTGATGAGATCAGAGCCAGCAGTGCCTAACCAGAGCCGATCCTTGAAAACCCAATTTGCCAAGCAACAGCAATCTTACCATGAACCATTTGGGTTTCTCTTTGGTGCTGGAAGCATCGTAGTGAGGCTCTTTCTTTTCAAACTGGGTGTGATCGGGATACGCCTCCTTCACTATCTAGAATTCGGGAGAGAAGCACAACCAGAACAGGACTCGCAAACTGAGAGTAGCCGCGGAGTAGACACTGCTTTGAGATAGTCATCAGCATTTGTGACTTGACACTCACATCCAAATGTGTGACCCACTCAACTGAAGAAGACGGCAATTTGCCAGCTGTATGTTCCGTATCAGAACTTCCAGCTCTCCTCTGTAACAACAGGACTTAGGCCCCAAATAGCTGGAAGACCACCTCCTTCCCTGCAGACCCTCTTGGGTGTTAGGAACTGCACACATTGTACACTGAAAATGTACTTCTCTTTGACACCTAAGATATATGTCTATTTTTGGGAACCACTCCTATTCCTGAGACTAATTTGTTTTAAATGGGTTTTAATATTGTTATTTCACACAGTTGTGAACCACCCCTGGTACCTCTCACCTTGATGATGCCAGCAATCCCGGGCTCTTTACAGTTGCTGTGGTAGAAGAAGGCTTCCTGGCCAGCTTTCATATCCTTCAGGAAATTCCGTGCCTGCCAAAACAGAAGAGCAGGGATCAGTTTACTCATACCACCAGACAGAAGGGCTACAGATAATCCGTATCTCCTTGCAGGTAATTAGCACTATAGCCACCATTCCTCATATTTTGGAGGAGAGGATGTGAGGTAAGCAGGGGACTCAAAGTTCAGTTCGCTTATATTAAGCCATGGATTGTGCTAACCCTTGTTTAGAACTCGATGCAGGGAGCCAAAACTCACAGACAGGCAAACCATAGTTTTAGAACTATTTGATCACTTTCCTTTTCCACAGGACCTCCTCAGCATCCTGGTCTCCATGGAGCTGGCAAAGCAAGAGGTGGACTGTGATCTGTCAGTTCAAACATTGCACCAAACCATAGTTATAGCCAACAGTGGATAACAAACCATGGTTTCTGGTTCTGGTTTGCTAGCTGATTATAAATCATTACTTGTCAATCCAGACGTCATGCTAACCCAGAGAAGAGGGACTGTTTTCAGCCCAAGGGCCATGTTCTCTTCTGGGAAACCTTCCAGGGGCCACATGCTAGTGGAGGGTGGGGCCAGAGGCAAGAGTGGGCAGAGCAAAATACGTGGATTTTACCTTTCTTTGCTTGACTAGTTTCGACACATTCACCTGTCCCAGGCAAGCACGGAACATCATCAGAGTTCAAAAACACATCCCGGCCTAGGCTCATTCTCATCAATGCTAGAAACTATGGTTTGAATTTGCAACTCAACTTGTCTTAAATATCAACAGCACAGGCAAAAATAAAAGGTGGAAATGGACAGCAAAACTTTAAAGTGCCAAAACATATCTGTGTTCTCCCACTGTAAGCTTTGATTGGAAGGCAAGTTGATTAGAATCTACACAATATCACATCCATCCAGAATAGCTATTTGCTGCTCAGAAACCCTTTTTTTTGTGAGAATAAATTTATTGATCAATGCCATTGCTACAGTTGACTTTACTAACCTGGTAATTCCTGACTCCGTCCCAGCATGCTGTCTGATTGGGTTGAGCTTTTAAATCTTCAATGCCAAACTGGATAATAAAATAAAATAAACATACATTACCCAAAATGCCTAATTGCGCCTTGAAAAAAGAAAAGAAAAGTTCAGCATTTCATTTATTACTGGCAGCCTTGTTTATACCTGGTGTTCCTTGGGAATTTTAGGACACACACCCCCTCCCCCCCAAAAAAAAGATCTGTGCAGTTTTGAAAGGTTTGGTCTGCACTAAGTAAGGCACGAGGGGCTTGGGGTGATTTCCGGGGGTGGGCGATATACAAAGGAAGGGGAGGTTGGTCAGGTGTGAGGAGCAAAGGGGTTGGTGAGCAGAGTACAGATGGAGCAGCCACTTGGGGAGGGAGAGACAGGCAAAGAGACAGACAGAGAGTGAATCTGTAATGATACACCAGGCAAGATATTTTGGTTATAATATACAGCTTTTATCATGGGAAAAGTTATGGAAAGAAGATTAAAAATTTAAAGCTTACTGTACATTGAAATTATATGAAAATTATGTGCCACTGGTATCTAACACCTAGTAAACTAGCAAGGATGTATAGAACTGCTTCAAATGTGTGTTGGAAATGCAAAAAGAAAGAAGGCACCTTTTACTATATGTGGTGGACATGTGGGGTGGTAAAAGAGTTCTGGGAAATGATATATAATGAATTAATCTAAAAAACCCCCGTTTAAGGTAACTTTTGTTTAAAAAAAACCACCCAGAAGCTTTGTTAGGAATTGTAGGTGCGGAATTACCAAAAGAGAAGAAAAGACTGTTTATGTACACGACGACAGTAGCACGGATGCTCTTAGCCCAGAAATGGGAAGAAGATAAAGTCCCAACCAGAGAAGAATGGCAGATCAAGTTGATGAACTATGCCGAAATGGCAAAAATGATGGGACAGATCAGAAATCAGGAAGACCAAATTTTTATTAAGGACTGGATTTTATAACATAATTTTATAACATATCTTAGGGACCACTGTAAGCAGTTGAAATCATTAGCAGGAATACAATAACTCTTGTAAAGTAACATGAACTTTAGATACTCTGGACATATAATAGATTACAGTAAAAGATGCAGGAATAAAATTTAAAAATGGAGCCCAGGGAGGGAGGTTAGTCCGAAGGTTTGAGAGAACCTTTTGTTTTTATTTTTTCCTTGGGATTGTTATGTTTGTTGTGTGTAATTACTACATAAAACTATTAATGATAATAATAAAAGTGAGAGCGAAATGCACACATCTCCCATAGAAGATGGCTTGCTTACCTTCACATCTACACCCTTCTCAAACCTGCTCTCGGGTTCAGATTTCATTAGCCAATGGGTGTGGGCTCTCTTGTTTCTGTCCTGCTCAGCACGGGCTTCTACCTCGGAGGTTTCCGCAACATTTCCGGTTGCAAGGCTTTTCGTCTCGACTCTCTGTGATCTGGGTCTCTTGCTCTCCCCCTGCAGCTCAGATCTGGCCTCTTTAAAATCAGGTTCTTTTGGAGCTTGAAGGATCCAAAGAATTCAGAGGGCATACCACGGGTATTTGGAAGATGAATTTTGAAAGGACATGAGGAAAGTGGGAAGGGGAGCAAAGAATAATGTCAGCTTGGTGGGCTTCATTTCTAATCTATTTTAAAAAGTCACTTTGGAAAATGATTCATAAGTAAATGGGAGGAAATGGGTGCACAATGTCCATCTCTAGATATTGTGGTTTGTCTGCTGGAAGCGTCTGCTGATCTCTCCGGTTTGTGCTCAGACACAGCACATTTACATTTACCAGCAGCTGCTTGCTTGCTACTTGCTATACTGATTTGTCATTGGCTGTGCTGCTGTGAGGTCATGAAATACATAGGAACATTCCAAATGCTCAGGGCAGGGGTTTTAGCCACAGACCTGGGAGGCAAGTGAAGAGGAAGGGCCCTATAGCTCAGTGGTAGACTATCTGCCTTGTGTGCAGAGGGTTCCAGGTTCAGTCCCCAGCATCTCCAAGTAGGGCTGAGAGAGATTCCTGGCCTGAAACCCCAGAGAGCCACTGCCAGTCAGTGTAGGCAATACTGAGCTTGATGGACCAATGCTCAGACTTGGTATAAGGCAGCTTCTTATAAGGGAGGGACTGCAGGTAAATGGTCCGAGGCTCAATCTCTGTTTTTTCCAGGTATATCTGGAAGAGAGACCTTTTCCTCCTGACTCACAATGCTAATGAAACAGGGTGCTAGAGGGAGAGATCCATCCATTGCTTCTCCTCTGCAAGCTGCTAACACCTACTAAACTTCCTTGACAGGCTAGTAATTTTGCAGCCTTATTTGCAAGGCTGCTGGATCAGACAGGCGAGAGGGCGTTTTGGGGAGAGAGAGATCAGGGATGAGTGAAACCAGACATACTGGGCAGGAGAGGGGTCAGAGAAATAGGCCAACTATCAAATCCATCATTCAGTGGGGGGGGGGGACACTTGTGGCCCTCTCTATGTTGCTGGACTACAACTCCCATCAGCCAACATAGGTCAGGAATGATGGGAGCTGTAGTCTAGCGACCCCTGGTGGGCCACAGGTTTCCTATTCCTGATATAAATCTTTAGCTACAGGTGCTGAGTAGCTCACATTTCAACATCCCTTAGTGTATATAGCCAAAAAAAAGAGCAGCACACAGAAGATACAGCCCAAGTTGGCTCTTTATCACTAGTTTTTACTTTTTTTAAGTAAACTGAACTCTGGATAATATTGCTTGAGCCTGACTCCCCCACTGACCTGTCAAGGCTGCTCGGCCTCTTTTCTTCCCTTTCGGAGGCATTTATCCAGCTGCCTAGAAGAAGGGAGGAAGAATCTTAAGAGAAAGCAAAGCAAGAAATACTTTCTTGCATCAACAGCTCAGTCTGTAAAGCACGAGACTCTTAATCAGGCACAGGCAAAGTCGGCCCTCCAGATGTTTTGGGACTACAACTCCCATGATCCCTAGCTAACAGGACCAGTGGTCAGGGATGATGGGAGTTGTAGTCCCAAAACATCTGGAGGGCTGAGTTTGCCTATGCCTGCTCTTAATCTTAGGGCCATGGGGTTGAGCCCCATGTTGGGCAAAGGATTCCTGCATTACAAGGGGTTGGACAGTGTTTCCCAACCTTGTGCCTCCAGCTGTTTTTGAACTACAACTCCCATCATCCCTGACTAGCAAGACCAGTGGCAAGGGATGATGGGAATTGTAGTCCAGAAACAGCTGGAGGCACAAGGTTGGGAAACACTGGACTAGATGACCCTCATGGTCCTTTTCAACTCTACAATTCTATGATTCATTATATGAAGCGCAACAAGAGTGGTAAGACTTGGGGAAGGACTGGAGCTTAGTGTCAGAGCCTCTCTGTCACTAAGCATGCATGAGGTTCCAGGTTCAGTCACTGGCATTTCCAGGTAGGGCTGGGAAGGTTCCATGCCTGAAATTCTGGAGAGCTGCTGCCAGTCAGTGTAGACAATACTGAGCTACATGAATCAGTTGTCTGACTGAGTATAAGGCAGCTTCCTATGTATTTTTCGATTTGATTGGCAGTGCCTCCATCACTCCAGGACGGGGGGGGGGGGGGAATCAAGGCTCAGATCCCAGTTTTGGTATCAAAAGGTCGCTCTCTTTATCTCAGCCCACTGGTCTCCACAGCTTGATCCAAGATAGCTTGCAACAGGAGCATTACCACCATGAAAATACATGGTAAATGATTAAGAAACGGTTCCCCACGTGCAAGCCTGGGCTACAAGGGGGTCCTCCTGAGTCTGAAAAGGTTGAAGATACCTAGCCTAACCTACCTCGCAGGGGTGTTGTTGAGTATTAAATCAGGGGGGGCAGGGAGAACTATGAGCGCTGCTTTTTGCTCCCAAAAGGTAAGAGAGAGTTATACATGTATTAAATAAAAGCCCGTCAAAAGTTAAAGACCATAGGGAGGGAATAGAACCCACCTGTACCTGTAAAATTGGTGCCGTGGTGGCACAGATACGTGACTGTCCAACTTTCCTTCCTCTTAATAGCGTCCTTTCTGTCTCTCCAGCTTTAGAAATTAGCGCGCCTGACTGCAGCAAAAAAAAAATCAGAAACGCTTCCGCTGCTAAATGCCTGTTTAGTTCGGAGGTTAAATACTCGTTTTGCAAACCGAAGCTATGCCTTTAAGACCGGCCCCTTGCTTTGCAGCCAATCGGAGAACTAGCAGCTGGAGAACCCTGAGGAGAGAAAGACAACACAACCCCAGAAGCCCGGGCAAGCCCTTTGCAATGGCTTCTGGGGATTGTAGTCTGCTTGGGTAGGAGCCAGAAAGAAAAGTAACGGCAGCCTGTGGAGCTGAGAACAACGATTCCCACAATGCAGAGCGGCCACCCGGACCTCGTTCACCTGCCCGGGCGACTTAGGTGGTGCTGGCCATGGCTTGGAGAGTCTGCTGCAGGCTGGGGGCCCAACTGAGGAGGCTTCCTGGACGGAGGCACGCATGGGGGCGCCGAGACATCGTCTCCTGCATAGACCGTAAGATTAAGGGGAGATAACCTAAGAGTCTGCTGTTTCGGGTTAGGGACAGTCCTCTGGGGAAGAGCGGAGTTCGTCTGTTAGCTGGGGGGAAAGCAAATAGCCGGACTCCTTTGCCTTTAGCGGAGGTGCGGCAGGCAGAGATGCAACAGGTTGCGTTGGCCACCGCGTGGTAATGTACCGGGAGGAAGACACCACCGGTTGAACTTCTGCCAACTATTCTGCTACAGCAGTTGATTCTTCCTTTTTTGCACGGAGATGATCGGAGGGGAGGTTGCTTGCCGTTCTCAGCACGGGGGGGTGCTGTTTGGGTCATGCTTCGTCTGTTGGACTTCTGTCTGCAATGGCGCTATTAAGGAGGATTCTTGCTGGAGAGGGAGGTTGGTTCTGGCTTTCCAAATACTGTTGGGCCACAACTCCCAATTGATCCCAGTCAGCATGGAGATGCCACTGTGGATTCAATCTGGGGCCTTCTGCATGCAAAGCAGATGCTCTAGCAGTGCGCTGTGGCTTTCCCCATTATTCCTCATGTGCTGAAATGAGAAGCAGAATTCATTCCATCAGCTCTATGAGGCCATTCCAGTTATTCATTACAAGAACCATTACTTAATTTTTAACAATTGGCATTTCCACCCCCCCTCCCTGCCCCTTTTTCCTTCTGTGCCGTGGCTTTTGAATTGCGAGCCTGCATGCAGAAAACTTGTCTTGTTTTAGCTGATTATGTGCAAGCTGTTTCAGAAGCAAAGCAGGAATGCTCCAGATAAATAATGTGAGTTGGGCCGTATCCCCAAGTCCCCTTCTAATTCCTGGACCTGGCAAGGATTCAGTTGCTGGAGTAGTCAGGCCACTTTCTTGGTGAGATAGCTAACCGCGGAGTCAGAGCCATGCCTGATATCTGTTTAAATACAAACTATCGTCAAGGGAAGAGCAAGACTGCCTTGGGGTGTTAGTGGTGTGATTCCCTCCATCATAGGCTCAGCTTATGTATATATGTAAATAAACCATATATCATAAAGACACCACAGTCTCTACTGTCTCCAAACCCTGGGTCGGCGCCTGGAACCTCGCACTACTTGGAGATTGGGTGGCATGCAGCAATAAATATTACTTTCATTAACCCAAAGTGACCTGTTTATTGGAGGATCTCTTCCTCCTTTTTTCCTTGTCTCTGCTTTGAAAGCTTTCCCCCTTTCTTCTGCCTCCCAGCCACAGTGGGTTTGACCGAGGAGCAGAAGGAGTTCCAAAAAGTGGCCTTTGACTTTGCTGCCAAAGAGATGGCCCCCCACATGGCTGAGTGGGATGAAAAGGTGAGGAATCCACTAGGCGTGTGCCCTACCAAGAGAGCAGGTGGGGAAAGCCTGCCGCTGTTTGCTACTGCTGATTGGTTTGTTTGCTTGGAGCTGCTCGCTTCTGCCACTCACTAGCAAACATAAAATGTTAAAGGTGACCTTTCCTGGCTTCTGAGTGATAGCGCTTGTTTATTCACTGGTAAGTTACCCTGTGCTTCAAAATGCACCTCATTGGAGTATGTTTTAATATGTATTCATCAGGTTTTGCCACTTCAAAGCCATGCAGTGTTCCCTCCACATTTGTAAGGAGTAATTCCTTTTGTGTGGCAGCACCTGGAACTTTGGAACTCCCTGCCAATTGACATTAGGCAAGCACCACCCCGCACTGAGCCTGGCTTCGGCTGGGGAGGGCGGGATATAAATACAATTTTATTATTTTTACTATTATTATTATATTCTTTTAAAAACCTGCTGAAAAGCATCTGCTTTAGTGGGTCTGTCTGGACACATGGTCTGTTCTTCAATTTATTTTGGATGTGTGCGGTTTTTAAGAAGTTTATAGCAGTTTTAAAATGTTTTCATAGAGTTGGAAAGGACTCCAAGGGTCATCTAGTCCAACCCCCTGCAATGCAGGAATCTCAACTAAAGCTCCCAGGACAGATGGCCATCCAACCTTAGTTCAACAACCTCCAATGAAGGAGAGTCCACTACCTTCTGAAGGGAGTCCAGTCCACTGGCGAACATCTCTTAGCCTCGGAAAGTTCTTCCTAATGTTTAGCTGGAATCTCTCCTTTCCTGTAACTCAAAACCATTGGTTTAAGTCATCCTGTTCAGAGTTCCATTCTCCATGTGGCAGCCCCTTTAGATATTTGAAGATGGCTCTCCTAGCTCCTCTTAAGCAGCAGTTATTCTAGTAAGCCAATATTGTGGTCGGTGGGTGAGGGGTGCTCACCTGCTGCTTCAAAGAAATAGTTGTCCTTGAGAAAAGGAAGAGAAGGGGGGGGGACAAAACCTCAAGATTTGTCGAAAACCCAAATGAAGAACTGTTTCACCTCTCTCTCTTTGCAGGAAATATTCCCTGTGGAGACAGTGCGGAAAGCAGCTCAGCTGGGGTTTGGTGGGATTTACGTGCAGCCGGACGTGGGGGGCTCTGGGTTGTCCCGGCTCGACACCTCCATCATCTTTGAGGCTCTGTCGACGGGCTGTGTCAGTACGACAGCTTATACCAGCATCCACAAGTGAGTAATGGGAGGCAGAAGGGCTTGGCCAGGAAGGCTGCCTTCAGGCAGAGGGTCTGCATTGTGACCCCTTTTCCTGTGGTTGTCGCTGCTGCAGCATGTGCAATTGGATGATTGACACCTTTGGGACAGAGGAACAGAGGCACAAGTTCTGCCCGTCGCTTTGCAGCATGGAGAAGCTTTCCTCCTACTGTCTGACTGAGCCAGGTGAGGGAGATTTGTACATTTAGTTAAAAGTTTTTCATCAAATTATATTGTATTGATTTCTGTGGGAAAGCAACAGAAGCAATGAAGAAACAGGTAAGTATCTCCGCTCCCTCATATAGAAGAAGAAGAAAACAGTTGAAAAACCTTTGAGGATATCCAGAGTAGATGAAATTAAGAGTCCAAATGGCAGAGGACAGAAGCCACTTCAGACAGTGTTCTACAGTCTCAGGATTGCAGATGGAAAATGAGGACCCCTCCATGAATGTATCCAAGTCTTTCAAAGCAAGCTACAGTGGTACCTCGGGTTACATACGCTTCAGGTCACATACGCTTCAGGTTACATACTCCGCTAACCCAGAAATAATACCTCGGGTTAAGAACTTTGCTTCAGGATGAGAACAGAAATTGTCCTCCGGCGGCGTGGCAGCAGCGGGAGGCCCCATTAGCTAAAGTGGTGCTTCAGGTTAAGAAGAGTTTCAGGTTAAGTACGGACCTCCAGAACAAATTAAGTACTTAACCTGAGGTACCACTGTAGTTACTGCCTCCTGCGGGAGTGAGTTCCATAGTTGAACTATGCATAGTACGAAAAAGTACTTATTATTTTTTATTATATCAATAAAAATCTTCCAGTATTCAACTTCCCTGGATGCCAACGACTTCTAGTGTTATGAGAGATGGAGAAAAACTTTTCTCCATCAACTCTCTCCATGCCATGGTTAATTTTATAAACCTCTATCATGCCACCTCTTTCTTGCTTTTTCACTAAAAGGTCCCAAACACTGCAGTGTTTCTTCACCTGGCGGAGGGGGGGGGTCACTCCATTCCCTTGCTCATTTTGGGTGTCCTTTTCTGAGCCTTTTCTGGCTCTACAATATCCTTGTTGATCTGAGGTGATGAAGGCCACCCTGTGAGCACCCCAAAAATTGGAACCCGGGCCTCTCTTGTCTGACTCTAACTCTTTATTGCTCTTTTAACTGTATCTCAGTTGCAATTGTCTGCCTCTTCTTTCCCAAACAGGAAGTGGAAGTGATGCGGCTTCGCTGCTAACTTCAGCCCGGAAGAAAGGGGACACTTACATTCTGAACGGCTCCAAGGTACCAGGGTCCTCCTCTTTGACACCCACTCTTCATCTTTGCCTCAACGACCCCTCCAAAATATTCTTGTGCAGAATTAACTACCTCCCCCTCTTTAGGCTATTTCGGTGGTCCAAGCAGTCATTGCTGCAGATGTCCAGAATGCAATATTTTCTCCCTGCTTCCCCCCACCCCATGCCTTCCGCACATAAATTATTTGGTTCTGAAGATTGCTTTGGGAATTCCACTTGTTTTTCTTACAGCCATCTGGCTTAAGATACCTTTGAAAAGGGAAGCGGATAAATGCGCAGTGTTGTTAGGTCAGGTGATGGTTATCATTTCAGGAGCAGTCTTGTTTCCAGATGTGTGCTGTGGGCTAGCAGTCAGATACCTGCCCACAAACAACAAAGCAGGGGACCTACTGCTGAGCCCCCCCTGGCTCCTGCTGCTTTGCAGCTGCCTCCCCCACCCCATTCCCTTCCCTTCTCCAAATGCACAGATGTTGACCAGAGTTGGAGATGCAGCTCTAGTAGACTCTCCCTCCCTCCCTCCTTCCCTTCCTCTTTCTCTTGTGACATCCTTTTTCTTGTCTTCCTAGGCCTTCATTAGCGGTGGTGGTGACACAGACCTGTATGTGGTGATGTGCCGGACGGGAGGGCCAGGTCCCAAAGGAATCTCATGCCTGGTTCTGGAGAAGGGGACTCCTGGCTTGAGTTTTGGCAAAAAGGAGAAAAAGGTAAGCAGGCTGGGGGGGGGGGCAAGGAGACACTCTTAGCTTTTGGGGTGCATGCTGCATTCAGATTAAAAATATGCCACTTTTGCCACTTTGGGGACTTGCTTAAGTGGCCAGCCGGTATATTTTATTTCTCTATTTAAAAAATTCTATATCCTATTTATACATCATTATCAAAACAGTTTTCAGCAATAAAAACATCAAACTATAAAAAGTTAAAAACAAACACCAACAAACCATTGTGGAAGAATGGTGCTCTGTTTTAAAATTGTTGTTGTTGTTGTTGTTGTTAAAATGTGCAGTGCTTTTTTCTTTAAAAAATGTTTAAGGGTACTCTCATTTTGACTCAAGAAAATCACCATTTTATAGTTGGAATTGTGAAAAATAAATACAGAAAATTCACAAAAGTACAGAGATTCACAAAATGTTTAGGGGTATGCGTACCTCCCCATCCTCCCAGGAAAAAAAAGCACTGAAAATGTGTATACTGCCCCATCCCTGTAGATCTCAGGGCAGTTCACGACATAAAAATACAGTATTAAAAAAACACAAAATACATGATAAAAGTAAGAACAGAAAAAACACAATAATTTCCCCTCCCACGTTACATTTAAAAGCGCATCGGATGACAGTCCTGGTTGAAGAGGAATGTTTTCTCCTGATGCCTAAAGGTGTATAATGAAGGTGCAAGCCGAACCACCCTGGGGAGAGCATTCCACAAATGCGGAGCCACTACAGAAAAGGCCCCTTCTTGCGTTGCTACCCTCTGGATCTCTCGTGGAGGTGGCACATGAAAAAGGGCTTTAGAGGATGATTGCAGGGTTCAGGTTATTTCCTGGGCCCAGCAGAACAGAAATGTTTTCAGCTGGTGTCTAAAGGTTAGCAGTGAAGGCACCCTGCTGAATTTCTAGTGGCAGAGTGTTCCATAGGACTTAAGACACAGCAGTGGCATCGGAGCACAGGAGCAAAAAAAGGCTCTTCTGTTTTCCCCTCCCCTGCAGATGGGCTGGAACTCCCAGCCGACACGCGCCGTGATATTTGAGGACTGTGCCGTTCCGGTTGCCAACCGGCTGGGAGACGAAGGAACGGGCTTCAACATCGCCATGAAGGGCTTGAATGGAGGGAGGATTAACATTGGTAAGAGCGAAAGGGAAAGTGGGAGGTTTGGGCTGCCCACGAGGGGCAGGGGTGGGGGGACACGACACCAGGCCTCCCGTGCATAATGGAGTCTTCTTCCCCATTCCTCCTGCAGCTTCTTGCTCTCTAGGTGCCGCCCATGCCTCAGTCCTTTTGGCTCGGGATCACCTTAACGTCCGCAAGCAGTTCGGGGAGCTGCTGGCTAGCAATCAGGTGACTTCATCTCACGACAGCCTGTCGCTCCTGAAACGAGAGCTGCAGCTCAGTGGTTGGAGCCCCTGCCTTGCAACCAGAAGGTCCCGGGTTTGGTCCCCAGCAGCTCCAAGTCGGGTTGGGAGTGATTCCACACCTCCTTTTGCACTCAGGGCAGAAGCTAAGGCCACATTCACACCGTCCATTCAAAGCACAATGATATCCCTAGAATCATAGGTTCTCAAGGGTTCTTTAGTCCAATGCTCTGATACTGTCCCTGCGTGGGCTCGAACTGGCAGCTTTCCAGCTAACAGCCAGGCACCCTGACCCGTTGTGCTTCAGATCATGGCTTCCCCCAAAGAATTCTGGGAGCTGTAATTTGTTAAGAGTGCCAAGAGCTGTTTTGAGGTCCTGTTTTGAGTCTGGACCAGTCTGAATAGTTAGCCTTGGTGAAGAGTTGACATTTTTATCCCCCCCAAAGTTTTTGATTGACTTTCTACTGAAATGAGGTTGCGTTTTAATGTTGTTGTATTTTAATCCTGTTTTTTAAGTTGTATTTCAATCAATTGTTTTTATATTTGGTGTTAGCCGCCCTGAGCCTGGTCTTGGCTGGGGAGGGCTAGGTATAAATAAAAATTATTATTATTATTATTATTATTATTATTATTATTATTATTATTATTATTCCCCTCGCAGAGCTACAGTGCCCAGAGTGGTTTAACAAATCAATCCCTCCTCCCCGGGAACTCTGGAAATTGTAGGTCTGGGAAGGGAATAGGAGATCCCGTCACACCTCTCATCACTTTTGACAAACTCCAGCTCCCAGAATTCTTTGCAAGAAGCACCAATTATTTAAAGTGGCATCGCAGTGCTTTATGATGTGAATGTGGCCTACAAGTGATCCAGCGAGGAGGGACGTAGCAAGGTGCTGCCAACCGTGAACCCCTCTGAGCACGACACCATCTGCACACTGACCAGCAGCCCCTCTGTGGTGGCTTTCACACAAGCGTCTGTTCCTGCACACATGGGGTGCTGAACTTGGGTCCTTCTGTATGCAAGCATTTGGCCCACCCCTATGGGCAGGCCCCCTCGCTCCCTGGTTGGGGAGAAATAGGGGGAGAGGGCAGCCTCACAGCGGTGGGGCCACTTGCTGGGTTGGTCCTCTGGGTACGCCTTTACCTGTTTTGCTGCTTCTCCTTTGGCAGTACCTCCAGTTCCGGCTGGCAGAGATGGCAACCCGCTTGGTGGCTGCCCGGCTCATGGTGCGAAACGCGGCGCAGGCACTGCAGGAGGGGCGCGAGGATGCTGTGGCCCTCTGCTCCATGGCCAAGCTCTTTGCCACGGATGAATGTTTTGCGGTAGGCAAATCCCCCTCCTCCAGCCCCCCCAAAACAAAACCAAAGACATGCATGTTTACTGCTGTTGCAAAGGTGGCACTTTTTGCATCTTCAAACGTTAGAGGCTTCTTCCTTGGTATTTAAAAGACGCCATCTTGGGAAATGATCGAGAAGTGGTAAGTCAAAGGTAACGATCCCAAGGAAGTGGGAAAATACCTCCATTGCATTAGCTGCTGCTGCAGCTCGCCCACTTTCTCTCAAGCAAGGCTGCCCAGAGAGCTCACTGGTGCTGCTGCTGTTCACCGCAGCTACTGTTGCAAGGAAGCAGCAGCAGCAGCTGGGAAACAAGCACAAGGAATGGCAGTTTGCAGACTGCTGCTTCCACTATCCCTGAAAGCAGAGCAGGAGGAGAAACAAAAGCCAAATCTATAGGCCCGACTATTCAAGTCAAGGGAAGGTTTGTTGTTTAGTAGTTAACTCACTCAACCACTAGGTGGCAGTGTTGTATTTTAATCCAGGCTTCTGTGATTCTTCGTTAGGCTATTGTGTCTGCTTTCTCTCTGCTTTCGTTTTTTTTAAGACTGGTGCTTAAACTCAATTATTTATTGTCCCTGTTCTACTTTGCTGCTGCTATTATTATTATTATTATTTATTATTATTATTATATTTACATTTATATCCCAGCTTTTCCCCTAGGAGCTAAAGGTAGTGTGCATAGTCCTCCTGATTTATCCTCACAACAACAACCCTGTGAGATAGGTTGGGCTGAGAGTGGGTGACGAGCCCAGGGTCACCCAGTGAGCTACATGGCTGAGTGGGGATTTGACGTCCTAGTGTCCAGCACTCTAACCAGGCACGTACACTAATTCTTCTCCCAGCAATTAGGCTTAAAGAAAAGCATCCTACTGGTGCAATAGAAGGCCTTCTTCAAGTTCAGTTGTGGCATGGGCTGTGTGTGAGGCTTTTTTGGGGGGGGGAACGGGAGGGTTAATTTTCCCACCCCGGCTATAGTAAACACACCCCTCCAAAAAACCCCAGTCCCCTGGACTTGGAGAAGAGACACCTGTCTGCTCATATAGAAGGGTTTTCGCCCCCGCACCCCCAGCCAAAGTGGGAGGTCCCAGGGGCCACATTTGGCTTGTGGACTGGCTCATTTCCTCCCCCACCCTCCCGGCTCTAGGGCTCGACTCTTACTTGATTCCGTCTTGCACAGATCTGCAACCAAGCCCTGCAGATGCACGGGGGCTACGGGTACCTGAAGGATTACGCAGTGCAGCAGTTTGTACGAGACATCCGTGTGCACCAGATTTTGGAAGGTGAGTTGTGTGGGGTGCTGCCCTGCAGCCTTGGCTGCTGCCTGCCTCATTCCAGTGACTGCATGCAGAAGGAACCTGCTTCAGTCCCTGGCATCTCCAGGTAGGCCCGAGATTGTTCCCCCTTGAAGCCCTGGAGAGCTGCTGCCAGCCGATGTAGTGTATGTCAGCCTTGGGTTACCCAGATGGGACTACAATTCCCATCATCCTTGACCAGCGGCGAGACTGGCTGGGGATGATGGGAGTTGTAGTCCAACAGCAGGGGGAAGAACACAGGTGCAGACAACACAGATCAGTGGTCTGAACTCGGTGTAAGACACTTTCCTATGTCCCTAGATTCCTGTGTTGATGGTTCACTGCAGCCCCTGCTCTGTAGTTTTCTGTTTATGTTGAGACCCACATTAATGTTCATTAACTGCTAAGCTACAATGAGCTGATTGCATAATGGCTTCACCAATGTCTCCCACTTGCACGGGTCGGCCACATCTCATGGTGCAACCTGTGGGAACTTGGTCCCAAGTTAACAAATAGCTAGGAAACCTGCTGCTTTTTAAAATCAACATAGGGAAGATAGGAAGCTGCCTTATGCGGAGTCAGGCCATTGGTCCATCTAGCTCAGTACTGTCTACACTGACTGGCAGCACCTCTGCAAGATTTCAGGCAGGGAAATCCCCAGGAAATGCCATTGGAGATTAAACCTGGGACCTTCCGCATGCAAAGGGCATGCTCTACTCCTGAGCTACATCCCTTTCCCTGGGTAGGATATTGCGGTTGTAAGCAGGTAGTGCCTGCATACTTTCAACCTTTGCATCCATGAGGACTATAAACTTGTTTGCTTTATCTATGGAAGGAAGAAAACTGGGGTTCTTAGAATTCCCCATCTGTGTCTAGATCCCCAGCACTTACAGTGCATGCACCAAATACACACAGTTCTGTGACTTGCTAACAAATACCTCTCTCTCTCTCTCTCTTGGTCCATCTGTCTGTCTGTCTCTCTTTCATCTGGCTTTACTGGCCATAAGGCACTAACGAAGTGATGAGGATGATCGTGGCCAGGAATTTGCTACAGGCATAGCGTCAGGAGCTGGTCTTCAGACCTTTGCTTTGCTGGATACGAATTTGAAACAAGGAGAGTTTGGAGGAGAGTTTTATTTTTCACCACCAGCACTCCACCCACCTACCGATCTCTTCCCCGATGGGCACAGCTCAAAACCCACCAGGTGGCAGGTGGTGAATGCAGAGCCTTTGCCCTCGAAAGGCCAGCTGCAGCCCCGTTTCTCTGCTCCTCCAAAAGAAACACAGCTGAAACTGAACAGTCTGCATCCTCTCCAGCATTTCAAGTTAGCTCCCAATTCCTGAAGGCGGGAGCTACAGTCTTTTGATGAGCTTTGATACCAGAGCCTTGCAATGTGGGTGGGCAGAAGGAAGAAAAAATCCATTCTGGGTTTTGCACAGGTTGGGGGAAAGGGATAATCTTGTTACATCCTTATTTCCTGGAGATTACACCTTTTTCCCCAGGGGAAAACCACAAAGGCCTTTTAAGCTTTGCCTTTTCTTTCAAGACATAGGTCCTCTTTTTTTAAGGTCAAGTTGGAAGGTGAGGAGGAGATCTCGCCTCTCTTACTAAATCAGGGGTGGCTAAATCCAGATGTTGCTGACATCTCCCATCAGCACCGGAGTCAGCATAGCCATTGGTCAGGGATGATGGAAGTTGTAGTTCTGCAATATCTGGAAGGCCGCAACTTAGTCCCTCCTGTAAGGAGCGGGAACCTGCAGCCTTCCATAGCTCTCATTATTCCTGGCCTTGCTTGCTGGAGCTGATGGAAGTCGGAGTTGGTAGTCCTCCAGGACTACAGGTTCCCCACGTCTTAAACCTCACGGCAACCCCCTCGATTTCCACCAAAGCTCGCTCTGTCTCCCACCATCGTTCAGATGGTGCTAATCCTCTTCACCATCAGATCATTTTGGCTGCAGCAGGAAAGCCTTTTGACACACAACAGGGTCTCAATCTGGCAGTTTCCAGTGTGCCAATAGCACAAAGAGTGTCAAGAGTGTTGATCCAGGTCATTTTCTTTTACTACTCCATGCTGGAATCAATAAATTGCTGTTGCTAACTTGGTTTGCATTGTCATTTCCCCCCTTATTTTTTTGGTTAAGAGTACAATCCTGCTGATGTGCCTTTTGCTGCTTTTTCCTGTACCTCAGCCTTAAGAGAGCGTTGCAAGGCTGGCAGATTGAGGTGGTCTTCAGGTGGCTTGGTGTTGGGAAGGAAGCAGGGATGAGAGGCCACCTTGCATTAGGTTTCTCAATGCCATCGGAAGGACCTGTGCGGGCGAGTGGCCTCCACAAAGTGGCTGCTTATGCATCATCAAAAAAGAGGACAGATCCGCATTCGCTTATATATAGGTGACAGTTTAGACCACCATAATTTAAATATTCATTTATTTATGTTTTGCGTTCATATCTCCACTCAGGGTGGAGCTTAGGGTAGTATACATGGTTCTCTTCCCCCTCCCTTCACAACAACCCTACGAGGTAGGAGAAAGTGACTGGCCCAAAGTCATCCAGGGAGCTTCATGGCCGGGTGGGGATTTGAGCCCTGAGCTCCCAGATCCTAGTCTGACATTCTGGTCACATTCACATCGTACATTTTAAAGAGCTATGATTCCACTTTAAACAGTCATGGCTCCTCCCCCCCCCCAATTTATGGGAAGTATACCGGTAACTCTGTGCCTTCTGACGTAAGAGTGTGTGAATGCCAGCAAAAATCTGAGCAAAAGAAGGGGGTCAGACCTGTTCCTCCTATCTCTCCCTCCTTCTTTTCTTAAAAAGTTTTTAAAAATTGTGTGTGTGTGTATGTATTTTTTTTATATATATATATATATATATATACACACACACCATATTTTTCACTCTATAACACGCACCCGACCATAACACGCACGTAGTTTTTAGAGGAGGAAAATCCGTAGGCATGCCACCCGTAGGCATTCCCTCCATAACACGCACAGACATTTCCCCTTACTTTCTAGGAGGAAAAAAGTGAGTGTTATGGTGCAAAAAATACGGTATATATAATATTACTTTTTAAAAGAAGATAATATACAAACAGATCAGCAAAAAGTAAGCAGCATGGCGTATTGGCTTTCTCCTGGTTACGTCAAACTGCTGATATTCCTTTGCATCATTATATTTACAAAGGAACAAGGATTTACACTTCTTTTTCATCTTCATAAGAGTTGGAAGGTACCAAGGCTCATCTACTCCAACCTCCTGCAATGCAGGAATGCATTTGTTGCTGGGCAAGCGAGATACAAACATAGAACCAAACCAAAACCATTGTTTGCTGCTATTGGTCGTGTGTTTCACGCAGCAGTGTCCCAAAGCGACCTAAGGATGGCGGCTGCCAGTCATGCTCCTTATCAGCTATATGTGCAATAAAACACTGCCAAATGGTATAAAATGTGACCTTTGTGTTTTGATTCCGTAGGATCTGTATCTGGTTAGTTAATCTCCCTGTTAAAGTGGCCTTCTAGATTTTCAGGTACAAACATTACAGCATCTTACTGCCCAAATCATTCCAGTGTCTTCCAACTGACAGTTGGGCCACTGCGAAAAATAAAAAGAGAGAAATCCCCCAACTTACTTATGGGCAACACCTTTCCATGGAAGTGGGTCCATCAGTGAGTCTCTGGTTTATGTCACAAGCCTATGCCTTGAATATTTTCAGGACCTAAAAATCTCCCTGCTCTGTCTTCATTTCTGGAATGGCCTCCTTAGGACAGTACCATTGCATTCCACAACAGTCCATTCCCAACTGTAGAGCTGGCCACACCATTCTTCCTACCCTGTTGCGATTGCAGGGTATATCCCCAGATAGCTTCTCTGGATACTCAGAGAGTCCGGAGAAGAGCTCTGTACAAGAAGGAGAGCTTTACAATCTTAAGTGACTCCCTTAAGAGGCCAGGTTGCAGTGTCTGAGACTTTTTAGTATAGAGAAAATTTGGGCAAGAGGTGACATGACAGAAGTTCATAAAATTATGCGTGGCATGAAGGAAGCGGATAGTGAAAAAAGTTTTTTTCTTCCTGGAACTTGGGAGACATCCAATGAAGCTGAATGTTGGAAGATTCAGGGCACATAAAATGAAGTGCTTCTTCACGCAACACATAGTTAAACTGTGGCATTCACTCCCATAGGAGACAGGGATGGCCATGAAAGTGGATGGCTTTAAAAGACCGGGCAAACTGTGTATAAGACAAGAACTACTGTATTTTCTGCTCCATAAGACACACTTTTTTCTTCCTAAAAAGTAAGGGGAAATGTCTGTGCGTCTTATGGAGCAAATGTGTGGTACCTGGAGCCAAATTGCCCAGGGGCAAAAAGCAAATCATGCTCTTATTTTTTGAAAGAGGGAAGTGGGTATTAAAACAAAGCCGCTGATTGTTTGCCGATTGGGGAGATAAGAGAAGCTAGAGATAAAGGAGACTGCCTGGGTGGGGGAAGGTAAAGACAGCAAACTTGCCAAGGGGGGAAACAGGAAGACTAAAGCAATAAGGAGAGAAATTAGAAGAAAAGAAGGAGCAAAAAACTGCTCCAGTTAAGGAAAAGACACAAAGGTATACGAGGGAAGGGAGTGTTTTAAGGAAATAGCTGATCAGTGGGATCAAAAGAGAGATAAGGGATGCTAGTGGAGGCTGCCTGTGAGAGGGGAGGTAAAAGCCCATGGATCCTCAGGATTTGTGCATTGGGTCACCCCAAATTCAACATCAGATCACATAGCATGTCCATGGCTACAGCCTGCACCAAAAAAATCACGCACCCACTGTTGCGTGGGGCTGCAATGGCACAAAACATGGTTTCAAAGCACAAATCCGCATGGATCCTCAGGTTTTTTGCATTGGGTCACCCCAAATTCACCATCAGATCACATGTCTGTGGCCACAGCATGAACCACAAAAATCATACATCCACTGTTTCGTTGAGAATATTTTTTCCCTTGTTTTCCTCCTCTAAAAACTAGGTGTGTCTTATGGAGCGAAAATTACAGTAATGAGTGCTGGAAATGCAAAGAGGTAAAGTGTGGTGGACTTGCAAAGAGGTAAAGGCTTTATGGGAAATGATGCATAATGAGTTAAAGAAAATGTTTAAAACTACTTTTGTTAAAAAACCAGAAGCCTTTTTATTGGGATAGTGGGTGAAGAGATACCAAGGGAAGATAAAAAACTGTTTATGTATGCAACAACTGCGGCAATAATTCTCTTGGCCCAAAAATGGAAACAACAGGAGGTACCAGCGAAAGAAGAGTGGCAGATGAAGATGATGGACTTTGCAAAACTGGCAAAGCTGACAGGAAAAATCCGAAACCAGCAAGATCAAGTATTCCAAAAGGACTGGAGTTAATTTATACGATATCTGATTATTGTAAGCAATTAAAATCACTAGCAGGGTTGTTTGAAGATTTGCAATGGGAAATTTTCTACCTTTCTATATTTATTTAAAGTTCTAAGTTATTTTGTAATGAGTGTAATTAGAATTGGAAAATGTACAAAATGCAATGATATAAAGGTTAATTTTGAAAGCCATGAGGCGGGAGGGAAGGAAGTCGATAGGCTCTAAAGAGCCAGGGAGTGTGTGTGTGCCTGGGCAAATTGATGGAGGAGAGAGAAATTGATGGCTACTTGTCATGATGGCTAGGCTCTTTCTCCATAGTCAGAAGCAGGAATGTTTCTGCATGGCAGCTGCTGGCCTTGCTTGCCATTTTTCCACTGGTTTCTGTTGGGCCACTGAGAGAAGATGATGCTGGACTAGATGGGCCATTGGCCTGATCCAACTTGTATTCTGACAAATGCCAGTTCCTTTGGCCTGAAAAGCTAGATAAGCGTCATGCCCCATAGTTGCCTCTGACTGGACTTAACCGTCCAGGGGTCCTTTACCTTTATTCTTAATTCTGGCAGGCAGTGGCGTAGCGTGGGGGGTGCAGGGGGGGCGGCAACATCTGGGGGTTAGGGTTAGGGTTAGGGGGCGCAAATCCACGGGTTAGGGGGCGCAAATTACTTGCCTTGCCCTGGGTGCTGACAACCCACGCTACGCCACTGCTGACAGGATAACCAAAGGGACTGCCATCCTAAGTACTGTACACTTCCTATGTAGCAGGGATTACAGTGGTACCTCGGGTTACAGACGCTTCAGGTTACAGGCTCCGCTTACCCAGAAATAGTACCTCGGGGTTAAGAACTTTGCTTCAGGATGAGAAAAGAAATCAGGCTCCGGCGGTGCGGCGGCAGCAGGAGGCCCCATTAGCTAAAGTGGTGTTTCAGGTTAAGAACAGTTTCAGGTTAAGAATGGACCTCCGGAACGAATTAAGTTCTTAACCCAAGGTACCACTGTACTTTGTTTAAATAGAAAAAATCAACAGCACTGCCAACAAGGGAGGATTGGGGTCAAAATTTCAGGGCCCCAAATGCAGCAGAGTTGCATTTGAGGTGAACTAGGAAACATCTCAAAAAGGCAGGGATGGGATGTACTATTAAGTTCAGAGTCTAAGATTACTCAGTAGCAACACAGGAAATCAAGTAGGAGCAGCTTTTCTGATAAGATAGGGTTTCAGACTGGAGCTAAGGGTTTGCATATCTGAATGTTTTCCCTGTGCATATGCCCGAATCCACACACACTCGCAAAAAAATCTCTGTACATGGAGAAATCTAGCACATAATGGTGAGGGTTTATGTGCTAGCTTTCTGTGTGCCTGAGGGCTACATCCCAGCCCCTCACTTGCAATTTCCTGACCTGACTTATCCAAGAAAAGCTTATCAGTCAATTCTGTTGAGTCACCCAGGTGTGTATGTCCCTCAGAGCTCTGCCTTAATAAACCTGTTTAGCAGGACGGCGTTGACTGTGTTGATAAAGAGGGTTCTGCTGAGCCTGTACAGAGTGCACTCCTGCAACCACCGGAATGAAAAGTCGGCCCTCTCCAGTCGGGCCCATGTTTCCTAAGCAGGTGAAAAATGCACTGCTGCAACCAATGCCAGAGGAGAGTCGCCTGCTCCAACCCAACTTCTGAACTGTGCTGGCAACCATCTGCCAAAGGGCAGGCAGCTGCCCAGCCACTCGCAGCATCATAGAGTGTACTTCAGCGCCCGCCCAAAAGGAGACGAACCTGCTCAGTCCAGCATGTTGACAGACAACTGCCCAAGTGCACGGAGCCTTTGAGCATGTGCAAAGTGCACTCCGGCAGCTACTCCTAAGGGAGAGTGACCTGATCAGTCCAGCTCCACTTCTGAGCGTGCAGGCGGCCAGCTGCCAACGGGCAAGCCAGCTGCCCAGGATCGCTCAGCCTCTGAGCATGTGCAGAGCTCCAGCATCGCTTTCTGTCCACCCGCCCCTTTGCCTTTTGCACGGCATGGCACCTCGCCAGCCTAAGGCGCTCGCGAGGGGGAACAGGTGGGAGAGCGGGAGCCAGAGAGCGAAGCATGATCGACGGGGGAACGTCCGCCCAATCAGGAACGAGAGACTGGTCCCGCCTCACGCGGCGCGACACCGGCCAATCGCCTGGAGGGACCGGGCCGACGCTCCCGCCCTTCGGTCTCGGCGCTTCGGCGGCGGCCAACGACAACCGTGCGAAGGTGCCTCCCAACCTCCAATGGGAGGCGCCCGTGTTAGTAACGGCGCCGCCAATGGTAGCGCCAGTCGGAGTCCCTGGTAACGGAGCCGGGGCTGCGCCGGGCCGCCTCCAAAGCATGTGGAGCTGCGGGGGGCGCCGGCGGCGGCGTCTCTTCGCGGGCGCCTTCCTGCTGGTGTTGGCCATCGTCGTGCTGAGCAGGTGAGAGGAGCCGCTGAGGAGAAAGGGGCGGGGCCTGGACGCGATATGCTAATCTGGCCCCGCCTCCTGCCGGCCGAGCCCCGCCCTTCCCTTGAAGGGCTCCGCCCATGCCCATGTATGGGCAAAAGACCCCCCCCCATTCCATCCACCCTTTGGAGCGCCCATAGACCCTTCATCCCTCTTCCTCCCAGCCCCATTCTAGTGGGAGGGGGTTAAATCCAGGCTTCTCCTCTTTTACTCCTAGGGTGACCCCACCCACCTTCAATGGAACATGTTTTCACCATGGTCCTCTGCCCCCCATTTTTGCCTCCCCCCACCTTTCCAAATTATATACAGCATAAGGTTGCTTTAGGTATAAAGAGTGAACCTACCTTGCAAGGTTGTTCATAGAATTGGACAAGTTGGACTGGAACCAGGGGTCATCTAGTCCAGCCCCCTGCACAACTAGATCATTCATGAGAGATGGCCATCCAACCTCTGCTAAAAACCTTTCAATGAAGGGGAGGCCGCCACCTCCAAAGGGAGTCAGCTCTACCGTCGAACAGCTCTTCCCATCAGAAAGTTCTTCTTGACATTTAGTGGGAATCTCCTTTCTTGTAACTTGAAGTTCAGGTCCTACCCTCCAAAACAGGAGAAAACAAGCTAGCTCCATCTTCCATGTGACAGCCCTTTAGGTATTTGAAGATGGCTATCATGAAGCTTTTCCTGTTCACATGCTCTGTCTCTGCAAATCAAACTGCTCTAATGATCTTAGAGATAGGGGGGAAAAATAGCACCGCAAGTTGCAGGACCTATTTTGAAGAACTTCTCTAAGGAGATCTGCGAGTCTAGTTCTCCTCAGAATTGTACACAACCATATTAATTGACAGGTACGTTTGTCAACTAACTAGAAATGGCCAGCTGGTTGGTTCAGAAATCAGCAATTTTCTCCAGTGGCCCCTATTCAGCAGAGCCTGAAGGGTTAGCTCAGTCAGTAGAGTGGTAGACTCTAAATCTCAGGGTTGTGGGTTTGAGCGTCAGGTTGGGCAAATATATTACATTAGCCCATGCCAGCAAGGTCAGTGGTGAAGAACAATGGGAGTTGATTTTACGGGTGACTTATTAAAAACATGGTGTACTAAACTGCATTTTAAAAAATGTCTGAGAAGGTCCATTTGCAATTTCTCAAGCTTGCTGCCTGTACCCTGGTCTCTAACCATTAAATCTTTGAACTGGGGCATGTACAGTCACTCCAGGGCACATACATAGACAGGAAGGTGCTCTCCAGTGTACTTTAGTTCTTTTTGAGAATCATAGGAGAGAGAACTCAAAGCTTTCTAGTATATCTTTAACAAAAAGGAGAAACTTCCTCCATCCTCTTAAGTCAGTGTCAGATGGGCAATTCCAAGGTAAACAAGTTCAGAGAGGAAGAAGGAACTCTTAGCAATATGCAGAAGGGTGGGTGAGTGTTAACAACGATATGAGTGTGTCCCTGTTCTCATCTGAAATATTGGAACATTTGTAAGCAGCCTGGCTTGAATGATTGTGCTTTTCTAGGCAGTTTGCCCCTGCAGCCCTCCATCAAAGATTCACATTACCACTCTCCTTAGCTCAAGACCAAGGCATTTAAAGCACACCCCAACCCCCAAGCAATCCTGGGAACTGTAGTTTCTTAAGGGTGCTGGCAAGTTGTAGCACTGTGAAGGGTAAGCTGCATTTCCCAGGATTTTTGGGGTGGGTGGGGGATGTGCTTTAAATGTATGCCATGTACACAGCTCAAGAGTTTACAGGACCCAAATTCAGTCTTAAGAACTCTGAGAAGTTGTAAATCATTATAACCGGAAGATAGTGAACCATGTTTACACATGACACATGTACAGCACTGAACATATGAGAGAGTCTGGGATTGTGCCCACTGGCCAAGCAAGAAAGGGCCTTATGCATGCACAGCTCTTCCTTGTGTTCAGTCAGGAAACAACCTGATTGCCCAAAGGCTCTTGGCATGCATGTAGGAACAGCCTTTTGTCTCTAATGTTATTTGGGTGACTCTGGCCATTGGGTGCAATCCAGCTCCTCACTTAGATTACTACCAGTGCAATTTTTGATAATAATAAAAAAAATAGTTTTCCAGTAACCTCCCACTTCTGCAAGGTGCAAGACTCCTTAAAGGTAAAGGTACCCCTGCCCGACTCTAGGGTTGTGCGCTCATCTCACTCTATAGGGAGCCAGTGCTGTCCGCAGACACTTCTGGGTCACGTGGCCAGCGTGACAAGCTGCATCTGGCGAGCCAGCGCAGCACACGGAATGCTGTTTACCTTCCCGCTGGTAAGCGGTCCCTATTTATCTACTTGCACCCGGGGGTGCTTTCGAACTGCAGACGCTGGGACCGAACGACGGGAGTGCACTCCGCCGTGGGGATTCGAACCGCCGACCATGCGATCGGCAAGTCCTAGGCGCTGAGGTTTTACCCACAGCGCCACCCGCGTCCCTGCAAGACTCCTTATGCAGCCTTAAAAGGAAACCCACAAAAGTTACTAGCCTTAAAAATTTTTTTAAAATGTTCACTAGCCTAAGAAGAGACTAATAGCCTGCATTTCCATAGAAAAGGGGAAGCACACTCCTGCCTTCTGAGGCTAGCATGGAAATGTAGACTAGTGGCTTTTTAGCAGGCTAGTAAAACATTGCCTTCTAAGCAGGCTGGATGGAACGACCAACTTGCTCACTGGCCTTCAGAGAACTCCTTGTCACCTATGGCTACCAGGTTCATTGTTAGATAAAAGGCTGCCTTTCATTGTTACGAGACACTTGTTTCCATACAGCAACGCGGAGTTGCCACAATGAGCCCGGAGATCCTGTTGCTTTTAAACATTAAAGGAGGTGCTCAACTAATTAGCTGTGCATTTGCAAGAATCACCACTAGTTCAATTAGACTAACTCTGTCTCTCCCTCCCGTCCTAGCATTACCCCTGCATGTCCCCTCCACCCAGATCTGCTATCCAGGGCTGGGGAAAACTCATAATAGATTCAGGACTAGGAAAGAGGGAGGGAGAATATTCTGTTGTGCACTGAGAAATCCTAGCATTGATGAAACCAGCAACGTAGTGCTACTTTGGCTACAACCCCTTGGACATAAGAAGAATCTTGCTGCATCAGGTCAGTGGCTGATATTGTCCGGCATCCTTTTCTAACAGTGACCAGCCAGATGCCTGTGGGAAACCTGATTAACAACAGCATTCTTCCCACTGGTGATTCCCAGCAATGTATTCAGAAGCGTACTGTCTTCGATAGTGGAGATAGAACATAGCTTTTGTGGGGCTAGTAGACATTGATAGCATGATCCATGAATTTATCCAATCCTTTTTGGTCTCTAATCTCCTCTTTTGACTATATTCCTCACATTGATCCTGCACTGGCCTTTTAGCCCACTCTCCTCTCCTGTCTGGTGTAACAAGTAGGACTTCAGTTCTATCAACAGTAGGCAGGGAAGGAAGGGGAGCGAAGGGACTGGTGAAAGGTTTGGCATCTCAGCAGCTTTATATCCTTCCGGTGCATCACCATGTTTAAAGAGACAAGCAATATTTCTCAAGTGGTTGTCTGGCAGCCGGTGAGAGGAAATGTACTGGTTTATTGTACATGAATGCATTTTTCTTTTTAGGTCATGAATAACTGCATTTTGCGGTTTACATGATCACTTACTGTGCCACTATAAAACTTGCAGCACAAACCTAAACATGTTTACTTGGTGCAGTGGTGGGGAACCTGTGGCTTTGCAGACGCTGTTGGACTCTGATTCCTATCCTTCGCCTTGATGACTGAGGCTAAGGGAAATTGGGGACCAACAACATCCAGACGACCACAGGTACCCCATGTGTGAGGTTTGAGAAGTGGAGCTTCAAGTGTGTCTAGGATTGCAGCCTTGATCAGCTTTAACCCAAGTCAAACCTAGAAAAATCCCACATAAACAAGACATATACAATTCAGGCTGATCTTCTAGAAACTGCCAACCAGGTAATGCAAGCAGTCACTTTCTCCTGTTGTGTGTCTCAGATTAAATACACTTCAGATGTTAGTGCACTGCTGAATGCTTGAAGCAGGCTTTTGAGCTGTAAGGCCAACTCGAAGGCAAGTTTCTGCTCTGTAACCAACCCTTAGCATTTGTTTTTATCTTCTCTTCCATTTTATTTCTTAACTCCTTTTAGTGCTTCGTTTTGTTGTTTTAATTTATTGTTTTACCTCATTGTTTTATGGTTCTAACTCCCCTAAAACTGTGAGGCTGCATGAAGCTGGGCTGGGCTGAGCACTTCGCTAGGCAGTGCCAAACGCAAGGTCAAGTCAAGGTTTACAAGATACTAGTTATAAATTAAGGAAGAGAAACATCTTGATTATCAGACCTGTTGATGAGCTGCTGTTCCATTTTGATGATCACAGTGGGGAATAGGAGAGGATTTCCCCCTCCCTCTCTTTCACATTATGCTTATAGAGTGTGACTCTAAGCAACATTATTAGGTTATGGTAGGTATTCTGCCTTAAACTAACCTGAAGGGTGTGATTGTGTATGTGGCCCCAAAGAGACAGCCCCCCCTTACCATTGTGGTTGTGGGAGAAAAGACTGCTGATTGAGGGGTGTCTTTGCCTACTTATGATCTGATAGTTTATGCTCCTTTGTTGTTTTATGTGGGTTTATAATCACCTGTTCCCTGGCTGCACAATGTTCAGTGCTAGCAGTGAACCAACATGGTTGAGATTTTATAACTTTCCAGGTAGCAGAGGTGATAGAAAGAAATCTGTGTACTAAAGACTGCCGCTTGCTCTTCATTTTGAAACATTGGCATACTGGGGCCCTGTGTCATCCTGCTATTTCTGGTATCCTTTCAGTAGTGCCCCCCCCCATGACGTCCTTTTCACCTGCTCTTGCTTGACAGACACACACAATCTTTTTTGTATGACTTGGCACCTGGTTTTACAAAATATCAAGACTAAAGTGTAATTCAGCCCTTGGATAAAGCTATGGGCAGTTGTAGAATGCTTGTAAGCTTTCTGTTTCCTTTGGGATACTGTTTACAGGACAAGCAAGCTATGGTTTATACTGAAGACACATTTGGATGGATTGGCATGCGACCCAACCCTTTGGGTTTCCCAGAATATACCCCATTTCCCTCCCTTGTTTTATACATGTTCTGCCAGGTGAACAATTCTATGTGATGTATAAAACTTTCATTTTAAAATATGTAACAGCCTTGTAAATGGGATCACAAATTATCTTGCTAAAAGACTGGTAGCTTGTGTTGGCCACCAGCATAGAAAGGTAGCATCTTAGCAGGCTCGTAAACAATGAGTCTTCTACCAAAAGGATGGATAGAGGAGGGATGGAATGACCTGTCCCTCCTGCACCAGCCCACTCAGTCACCTATGTGAAATTTCTGGTCACCTGCAGGTGAGCTGCTAAATAGGAGGCTGGTCCACTACAAAGTAGAGGCTAGTATTGTTCTTTGGAGCTCTAACGTCTGGCAGATTTGGTGCTGTTCAGAGCCCACATGTTTTAATTACTCCCCCAGCCACCACTAAAAGCCTAGCAAGAGCAGTAGTAATGTAATGTCGTTAATTTGTTATCGCTTTGTGAGGTACAAACAAAGCACTATCTTCCCCAGCAAGGTGTAGACAATATCTGTCATTGACCCTGCACAGTGCAAACAAAGCAGCAAAGCAAGCATGAAGGAATCTAGGAAACAGGGCATGCACACAAAGAAACAAAGAGCAATTCTAAAACAAACAAAGCTGTGATTTTATGAAGTAGCAGATAGCCTTTCTAAACCTGCCATCTGCTACTAGAAAAGGGCAGAATTGAGCCTGAGGCAAAATAGGCTGATATCGATTTAGTTCCATCAATGTAGATGGGGGTTTGCAAAGTGATAAAAGCAGAAAAGGTTCCTGCCCGTTACTCCAGCCTTCTGGGCTGCACAGAGTTGCCCTACCTTCATTTCTGGGTGAAAGCATTAAACTGCATTCATCCTTCCAGTTCTCCCCACCCCCTTTTATTAAAATAATTTGCTAGCTGTCTCCTTTTTAAGACCTGGAGACTCATGGGACCTGGTTGCTGGCTAGAGAAGTTTATTGCTCATAAGTAGAATGGGAACATAGAGAGGCTGCTAGCAATGCAATCTAGCATATGGCACAGTCTGACCTACTGCAGTTCTCCCAAGAATTTAACACCAATAGGACCTGTGCAAGATGCCACTGTGTGAGTAGTTGCTTGAGATCATTGGTGGGGATGCACATTTGAACTTTTGTAAGAGTCCCATTCAGAGCCATATAGTTCATATCCCAGGGTGGGGAACTTGTGGCTCTTCAGATGTCCCTGGACTCCTAACTCCCATCAGCCTCTTCAGCCAGAATGATTGCTAGTCAAGGATGATGGGAGTTGTAGTCCAGCAACATCCAGAGGGCCACAAGTTCCTCACCAATGCTGCCAAGTTCCTTATCAATGCTGCAACCTCATTCAGGTACATATATCGAGGTGCATACCTGATTTGTGCCTACTGCTCCTGATTCAGCAAGGGATCTGTGAGCATAAATCTGCTTACGCAGATGCACCTCCTTAGGGAGATTGGTTGGTGTGCGTGTGTACAAATATCAGCACATATTTCTTCCTGCAGGAGCCAGTTCTGTCCTGCTTCTTAATTCTTCCTCTTCCAGAGTCATCTTCCAACCAGCTCAGACTCTTTCTTGTCTGCCTGTCATCATTTCTTGCTTGTAGATTCATTCTCCTCCAAAGAATGCTGTCACAGCTATTCTTATCTGTGACCTGTTAAAGTTGAGTAATAAACATAGCCCTAAGGTCAGTGGGGAGATGGGTTTTTAATAAGGCCTTTAAATGTAATGTATATTCTGGTCAAGGTTTACAGGAGTTTAAGTAAGAATTACGGTAATCTGTGATGTTATGTCCCGGGGGGGGGGGCGGAGGTAGGATCCACTGCCGAGTATTAGGGCCCATCCATATCTTAGCTCAATGTGGCTTGTGAACCCCTCAAGTCCCCTTCAATTCATCCTTACCTATGTGACATTCTGCTCCTACTGCTGCCACACACTTTCTCCTCTCCCTATCCTTTGAAACGCCGAAAATCCGATTGCATCCCACGTTACTCACTCTCAGGCCAACCCACCCCACAGGGTTGTTGTGAGGATAGAGTGGGGAGGAGGAGAACTATGTATGCCGTCTTGAGCTCTGTAGAGGAAAAGGAGGGATATAAACGCAATAGCATTAAAAAATAATAATAACCCATAAATACAGATTAAAGATGGAATGGGAGAGACCACAAGAGACTGGTTTGGGGATGTTCATGTGTCCCTGTGGGTGTTTTACCGAGTAAGAGCTGAGATCTCATAGCACAGAAACAAAGAGAAAGCCAGAATTTTGCTGAGGCAGTCACTGCCAGGGGAAATTTTTCCTAAGCAGACTTCAAGTGGGGTGGCTGTGGCAGTGGGGGGTGGGAGTGGGGGGGTGGGCATTACTGGAGAGTGATGCCATATCTAGCGGGATATGATTTAAAGGCTTTAAAATAAGCGCTACACATAATACAACCACTCCTTGTCGATCATAAAAAGTAATGTGCAAGGAAAGATGGATCGCCAGAGCTATAAATCAGTTCCTGTGTCAGGCTAATAGTAGCTCATGTCAGCCTTGGTGCTGCTAGTGTGGTGGGTGGGGGATTGTTTTGCTTTTAGATATATATCCATCAAAGCACTGATGGATGACAAGCCTGTCCCCATAACTCATTCTGTGTCCTGGATCCCACCTGACTTTGAAGCCGGTCTTTGCAGGTGTATCTTTTTAGCTCTCCTGAGGGTGTTTCATCTCTGCGGGGATTTTTGGGTGTCTGTTCTTATGGGGCTTGGAATATTTGGGAAACTTGTGGATCCTGAAAGGTGGGGAAACCATATGCCACCCCCTCCCAAACACCTGCTATATATATAGAGAGAGAGAGAGAGATAAAGTAATGGTTTGATGTGCTTTAATTGTGCTGAGATTCTTCTGCTTCGTGTTTATTTTTGCTCTGTGTCTCCTGGAAGGTGAGCAGAAGCCTTTATAAAACCCACAGTTCTGCTAAATGCTCCCTCGTGTAAGTAGAAAGCATAAGTCAGTCACTTTGGAGGTTACAGAGAGTTTCTTGTCCAAAGTAACAATTGACTAAACCTATTATTTATGCTGTGTGGTTCTTCCCTTTGCATTGTACAAAGTGGGAGTGGCCTGCTGAGGGTAGGTCCTCATACTTTTGGAAACAGACTTGCCCTGCCTGACCTTTTTTAAACAAGTGTTCAAAACACTTGTTTGAACAGTGGGCAGTTTGTTCTGACTCAGCTAGGACCACTTGATGGATCTCGGATCCAGTCTGCAAGCTGCTATTTGACCATGCCAGCTTAAAATCTGCTGTATATTTTGGAAAGTTGCTTGCATGTTCACTATGCATCCGTATACCTCGTAAAGATACTATAACCAACTTTTCCATGATGGTTCTTGGGACTGAGGAGCAGGTTTGCATCTGTGTTTGGATACTACTGGAGGCCATTTTGAATCAAGATGGTGGGTTCAGCCTTTCCAAACTGCACTGATTTTTACCCCGGATGTCAAAACCTCACTGATTCTTTTTGTTTGTTTCTTAGAATTCCCACACAATACCAGGTAGGAGGTTGCTAATAGTAGCACAAGAACAAAACACCACCACCAAACCAGGTTGCTGCCTTTACGGGACTTCAAATCTAAAAGTTTTCAACAGACAATAGAAAGAGAGTAAAATAGGATAGGAAAGGGTAACCATTACATGTATTTCAGCTGGGGGCAGATCTAAATCAGGCAATATATTGCGCAAAACAGAAGGGGATAAAGAAATATATAACCAAAAAGAAATCAGACTGGTGGTGTTGCTTACTTTGTGGCTACATGATCAGCTTATTTTTTGTACATCTGACTTAAATGATTTTTCCTCACGCCCTGCTTGCATAGCAATCACGTCTTGTCCAATGAAACATTATGGAGAATGGGACTTAAGTGCCATTTATTTCCGTGCATCTCCTCTAAACATGACTAAGTTTGGATCCAGCCCATTGTTTCTCATGCTTTGGCAGAGGCCCCAGCCTGAACCCGAACTGGCAAACTTAATTTATTATTTATTTGTTTATTTAATATAATCCGTGGGCCGTTTTTCTGCACGTGCCCCCTCTGGCATTTTTGGTAAAACAAATCGGTTAGGAATAGCAGCCAGACAATCAATAAAACCAACACTGAAAGGCAGCAGCAGGGTGAGTGGCGAGGCAAGTGAATTAAAATGACAAAATGCCTGTGTACATAAAAGCATTTCGACAGCTTCTCTGCAAATGCATCAAGAAGGTGTCCGCTGGATGTCCCTGGAGAAGGAATCCTGGAGTTGTGGCACCACCAATGAAACAATCCCTTTAAAAAGGAAAGCAGCAAAATCTGTAGCATTGGGAATGCTGGACTTTAAACTTATCACCAGGGAATGCTAGCTTGTCATTTCTTGCTGGACCTCCCAATTCAGACATGCCACATTTAATGCGAACTTCTTTTTCCAGGTATATCCCCTGCCTGCCTGTTGTTTCGGAGGCCTGTAGGGATGAGGAGGTTCAGAGGTACTATCTATACTATCTGTGTGGTCAGGATTTCCAAGTTTCAGATTTAGTTTCCTTGATGCTGTGTTGTAGTTCAGAACTCATATCCCTTCCTCACCAAATGCTTCTTTTTTACTCTTTGCTAGTCTCCTTTCGCTAGACTGTGCCAGCAAGAGAGAGGCTTCTTCCCCTTTACCCTGAATTGTGATGTCTCTCCCCAAACCCTGTGTGTTTAGCCTAGAAACGGTATTTATATATCGTCCAGGGTCTAGCACTGTATGGTGTAGCTTGTTCCTGTTGTGGGTGTTCAACTTGAGATCCTGAGATTTAGGAGGCCAGATACAACGCTACGTATAGGTCTTCCTTTCCCTCTGTCTGGAAAGAGGATCACAACCCATGCAGTCACCACTGTAAATACTTCCTCTATGGCTTCTCCTACAACTGGTGGGAAAGCATTTTTGGAATCTGTCCAGTTCAGTTTTCATTTGCCCTTTATAGTAGAGTTGGGGATGTTGTTGGACTCCAACTCCCATAATATCCGACTCTTGGCCATGCTTGCTGGGGCTGACCAGAGCTGAAGTTCAAAAACATCTGGAGGGCCACAGGTTCCCCATACCTGGCTTACAGTCAGCAAGCATGCTTGACGCTGCTTCCCACCGTCACTTGGGAGGTAACATTCAAGGAACTAAACTGCGAGTGGAGAGGAGTGGGAAACCCACACAGGCAGTCCAGTTATGAAGATACTCCCCTGTGTGGCCTCTGTGATTTCCATTGATCTAAATGGCGGTTGGGTGGTAGGAAGCCACTGGTTCAAATCTCAGCTCCACCACAAACATAAATTTCTTCACTGTGGGGATAATCTGAATGCCCTGCTTTGTTATAGGGCATTGTAAGGACTGCCAGTGACAATCCACTGCATACTTAAGGGAAGTGCTTGTATAAACACCTTGAGCTGCATTGGATGGCAATCTGGTGGGTTCTTTCAGAAGATATTTTCCAGAGAGCATCTGATGCTGTGGTATAAACGGGGAAGCCTGTATGGAGCCCTCAGGATCCCTGCTTATCTATACTACTATTACAGCTAGACAGTTTTTTGTTTCAATATACAAGTTCCTTATTAGCTATCTAGTATTATCTCATTGTCTCATGAAGTGGGAGTGGGGAGAAGCAAACTGTTCAGTTGTGTGAGGAAAATGAACATGGCAGAACTCAAACTCCCACCACACCCTCTGTATTTCCATGGGTTGGCAGCGCCAGAATCTGGGCCTATTTAGATCACTGAAACGTATGGAGTCTGAAAACAATGTTCCCATTAACCTATTTGAAAAGGCCTGCCATTTTGAAAACTGTCTTCCTGTTCCATGGGCTGCAAGCTGCCTTTCTCAATGTTGCTGGAGCCTGGATAGATGGTACTCTTACAATTGCAAGCTGACTTTTTTTATTATTATTACAGCTTGGGGATGATGGTCTTCTGACCTGGTGGGAGCTGCAGCCCAAAACAGCTGGGGGGCAGCATGTTTGGGAAATGCTTTCATAGCCAGTATCATAAAAAGTTGTTTTCTAGTAATGAGTGCAGAGCGAAAAATAAAACGAAAGGTTTCTTGCATCTATGAAATGGGAAGAAGGTGACAGGCAAGATGGGAGAAACTGGGCAACTTGCTTCGTGAACTGGGAAGCCAGTGGGCAGGGTGGCATGAATAAGATGTGGGCAGATAAGGCAAATAAGAAGGCAAAAAGGAAAGCAGGTGAACAGTGACCAAAGTGGTGAGAAAACATTATGGCCATGGTCAAACCATTCATTTAAAGCACTCATAAAAAGTCTGATATTCGCCCAATAATTCTATAGTTTGTTAAGCATGCTGAAAGTTGTTAGGGAACCTCCTTATTCCCTTTGTAGAGCTACCAAGAGTCAGTGTGGTTTAACAATGAGTCCCTCTTTCCAAGAAACTCTGGGAGTTGTAGCTCTAGGAAGGGTCTGGAGGGCCTTCTAACAACTCACATCACACTTAACAAACCACACCTCCCAGAATTCTTTGTGGGTAGCCATGATTGTTTAAAGTGGTATCACAGTGTTTGAAATACATGGTGTGAATGTGACCTGTGTGAGGAATTCTCATCCCAATTTAACTAGTCCTCAGCCAGGCCCCAGATCTCCTGCACCTGTTTTTATACTTTAATAAACCAACGACTGCAAAAATGTTGCTTTTATGGCTACTGGGTGTGCTGCAAAACACCATTCTGGTGAGATGCCAGCCACCCATCATCTTCATTTCCCAGAGGCATATTTACATATAAATTTGCATTTATGCCAGGTTGTATCATGGAGTGCCCTGAGTCCTTCAATGTATCTTGCAATGCCCATGTCCTCAGCAGTCCCCCTCCCCCGTTGCATAGAGCCCCTCTCTCCTACGTAGCAAGGACTCTGCATATCTTTGATCTGCTAAGTAATACTTCTAGAGCATCTCCTGCTCGAGGCAATGTAAGTGCACACAACTGCATTATGCCCTCTGATGCCGTGGCCATTAAATCTACCTGCATTTAAGAGTAATAAGCCACACTGCATAATTAGATCACCAGGTTACATAAGTAATACCGTCACCCCAAAGCTGAACATCGCTCACTAAGGGTTCAGAAAAACTTCTATTTTGGATTCTTGAAAAGATGGGGAGGGGTGTGTGTGTCCAGCCCTTGGTGGACCAGTGTTGTACTATGTTGGATGTTTCCTTAGCTATGGAACTCACTGGGTTACCTATGGCTAGACACTATCTTTCACTGTAATGTAGTTCACAGAATTGTGAGGATGAGGCAGGGTCAATTCTGTAACCTTTTGGAGGAACATAAGGGTAATAATCTGTCTGTCTGACTAACTGACTGACTGATGGGTCACAGATTGTTCAAACTTAGACTTGAGTTGTGTGTGTGTGTATACATCATCATCATCATCATCCTCCTCATCCATACAACAGGGTTGGTGAACCCATAACACATGCTAGGTGCAGCTATCCAAGGCACTTACAGCCTGCCCGATTCTAGCAAAATCTCCCTATGCAAAGGCTCCTCTTCTCCCTCTGCTCTTAGACCTCCTAGCAATAGTGTCTCCCTAGGGAGAAGAGGACCTTTGCAGAGTAGATGGGGCTTTCCTCTCCATTGCAGCACTGAGAAGGCAGGATCCTGCTTCTTCTGCTTCATTTTTGCTTTCATTGCAGTGCTGAGCTAGGAGAAGGGGGGAAACCCAGTACTGTGCTTGGGGGCAAATGCAGAAGAGAGTGTGGTTTCCCTTCCCATTTCTGGGCTAGGAGGTGAGAAACCTCTCCTACCAGCCCTGTGTTGCCATCTGCTCATCTGCTGATTGGCTGACTAAATGTGTGTGTGTGCTTGCCTGTCTGTATATATCTTGGCCACACACCCTGCTGGCATCCCATCCTTGGAGGGCTAACTAACTATGTGAACCTTGGACCAAAGGTTTAGCCCCACCTGCCATCCAGTATAATTATTTGTACATATAAAACCAGGATGTAAGGGACAAGGGTTATTTCCTGATCTTCCTGAAGAGCTAGTTTTTAAACATGCAGTTCAAAGTAGCATGGCCCAGGCACAGCCTTGCCTTTTCAGCAAGAACTATACCGAAGAGTGCCTAAAAGACCCACACAACCCTTCTCTGTTATCTGACTTGGTAGTGTTCCCCAGCTCGCTTTGACAAGAAGTCAAACTAGCTGTCACTTTCCAGGAAGTCTCTATGTCTTGACTTTGGCTGTGCTACCCCTGAACTTTTCCCCCCATTCTAGGTTTAACTGGAGTGGCCTGGTCCCCATGCGCTTGCGGGGCAGGATCCATGGCTTGCAGGCCAGGAACTCTAAGTTCTTGCTGGAGGGCAAGGAGTTTCGCATCTTTGGAGGCTCAATGCACTATTTCCGCATCCCCCGTGAATACTGGAAAGACCGCTTGATTAAGATGAAGGCCTGCGGCTTGAACACCCTCACGACGTAAGTGCTGCCCTTACTGCAGGCTCAGTCCAGTTTGTAGCTGCTGACTTCATGGGAACATGATAGGAAGCTGCCTTAACACAGAGTCGGAGCATCTAGCTTTGTGGCATCTCTCTACACCAGAGATGAATTACCTCCCCCACTTTTGAGGGTCACATTCCCACTGGCATAGACTTTTGAAGGCCATGTACCCAAAATATGTGAGGCCACATATCTTCCTGCTGCTCCCTTTCTCTCTTCTGCCACCCTACACCCCTTTTTTTCCTTTCCATGCCACCCACATGGAAATTGTACCAATATCTACACTGGCAGTGGCTCTCCAAGGCTTAAGACAAGCAGTTCTCCTAGGCCTACCTGTAGATTCTGGGATTGAACCTGGGGCCTTTTTGCATGCAAAACATGTGCTCTGCCACTGAGCTACAGCCCTTCCCTTAAATTCTCTTCTCTAAATTGGGGACACTGAACTGTGGGGGCGTGTGTTGTCACACAAGCCAACCACCCTCACCAAAAGGCAGGCTTTGTGATAGAGCTGGGAAAGGAAAGGAAGGAAGATTCCAGTGCACAAAAAGAAGAGAAAGACAGAAGACCTCAAAGAGGGGATGCTTAAGCAATCCAATCTCTGTGAATTCCAAAACAAAACAGTTCATAGTTTTTTTACTGATCAGAGATGAGCTGTCCATTGGAGTTTGTACTTCTCCAAATGTTGTGATGCTGTTCTTGGAAGTTATACCAAAAGTATGTATTTAAACAGGTATTCTGAAAGAAATGTGCCTACAAATACGTACTAAATACATATTTTGAGAGGATTCAAAAAATATCAACAGATTAATGCAAAAATACTACAGTTATGGGTAAAAATCTGCAACACGGAGTAGAAATGGATAGATTCACCCATCATTCTTCAGTTATAAATATTATTTGCCTGTTAAGCCTTCCTTGGGAACAACTGATTTATAAACTTTGGGCTAATAAGTCATTCTGTGTGACCTTTTGATGTCTCCTTTGTCTTAATTTCCATACTAAAAGTTGATGTCACCTGGTGTTAAGGACTTAACAGCTTCTTCGAGTGGGTTACATGTATATTGTATACAAAATTCATAGGAGAGTAATGTTTATGTTTCTTACAATTTTATCACTGGTTTTCTTTTCTGAAAGAGCAAAACTGTTGGCAAACCTTTTACCACACTTCATCATCATCATCATCATCACCATCATTATTATTATTTTGCAAAGCCTCCAGCAGCCAGATAAAATTGCTTTGGGGGCCCCAATCCGCCTCACACACCATCAGTTGGCTATTGTTGCTCTAAAAAATTTATGGGATGTGAAGTGGGGATAGTCAGCTGATTTCCTTGCTTGACCCCTGAAACCAGCGTTGAAACGGGCAGCTAATTCATTCTGTCTTTCAGCTATGTCCCATGGAATCTTCACGAGGAAGTAAGAGGGAAATTTGACTTCCGCGGAAACCTGGATCTGAGGTACCTATCCTGATCTGAAGTATGGATCTCACGGTCCATGGCTGAAACAAACCCACACACAAGTAAATTCTGCAACCTGAGAAATCAAATTTATTGTAAACAAATAATGTTATTCTGTTGGGACAATTTCTCTGGCTTTAGTTGCCCCTGGCTGCAGAATATTGGAGCAGGGTTTGTAGTTTACAGAACATTAGACATTGGGGGGGGTTGTTGTTGTTGTTTGGGTTAGTAATGCTAGAAGAAGATCTGGGGCCAGGGGCGGGGAGAGAGACTGGGAGGGAGCTGTGCTCTATCCCTTTAGAAGTGGAAATTTTTCAAAGCTCAATTTGTGAAGACACAAATTAAGCTGAGAGGAAGGATCTTCAGGGAGCAGTATGAATAGTTTCCCTCAAGCTCTATGAGTTAAAGATGAGTTAATAAGGAGATTCCTGCCCTGCAATTCTGCAGGCTTATGCCCTGCATAGCAATCTTTTGTTTCTCCACTCCATTTGACAATAAAGCTTGTTCAGAGTCTGCCAACCCTATCCATAAGGGACTGAGTAAGAGGAAGAAAGATATGGTGAGTCAGCATTTGTTAATAACAGGTGCTGAATTGTCTCTGTGCCGGATAAAGCCTTCTTAAGGCTCAGTGTTCATTCCTTCCCAGCTCAGACCAAAGCTGCATCTACCTCAAATCTTTTTACATTTTTAAAAATTAACTTAATTTTCTTTACAATCACAAATAATAAATTATAATTTAATCCTTTTTTAAAGCTCCTATTCATTCCATGTGTAATATCTAGCACTAGTCATAGAATATCCAGCAGTCGTAATAGAGTATTACTCTTAAGTAACATGAGCCCACCATTGTCACCGGAATGTGACTTGGTTGGATATCACTATGCATTTCCCAAATCATAATCTGTACAATGTCATATAGTTTTGCAAAATTTCAGTTAAGCCTCTTACACCTTTTGAAGGGTGCAGTCTAACGTGTCAAAAATTAATAAAGGTTTCCAAGTTCTCTATAAATTTATTACGGCATTCTCATATGGCTTTGGTTTCCATTCAGCAGTTGCAGGAATCTTGGGCTGTTTCTTATGTTAGCCAGGCTAGGATGCTTACAAAGGATGTATTAAAATACCGCAGGATACAGCAGGAGGTTTTCAGTGCCTTCCTTCTGTTAGTGCAAGTGCAGTGGCACCTTGGTTGTCAAATGGCTTGACTTCCGAACAAATCTGCTCTCGAACAGTGCAAACCTGGAAGTAAGTTTGCGAACTTTTTTTGGAAGCTGAACATCCAACGCAATTTCTGCGGCTTCCGACTGAGTGCAGGAAGCTCCTGCTGCCAATTGGAAGCCGCACCTTGGTTTTCAAACTGTTCCGGGAGTTGAACACCTCCCAGAACGGATTAAGTTTGACAACCAAGGTACCACTGTATCTACAGTTGTGCAATGGAACTTCCTTCTTCTGCTTCTTTTCCCTGCCCTGCCATATATTCTGTGCCCTCCCCAAATCTTCTACAAAGTGTTGGGGAAAACCCAACAGATTTAGGGGGCATACTGGGGAAGGAAAAATCCTTGTAACAGAGAAACATATCTGGGGCTACTTTGGATAGAAGCCCAAGAATAGAATGCTTCAGTCCTCATTATTTCCAGTTTCTGTCGGTCTGAAATTTTGATTGCATCCTTGGCAAGAGAAGGTCCACATGGCTGACGACTGATATTCCCAACTTTGAGTGACTGCTGTAGGCTGAACTGAGTCCATGGCGTACAGCTTGTATCATTGTTTTGCAATTGGCCCAAGTCACAGGTGATGTTCTAATCTAGGGGATGTGACCTTCCATCACATCAATGGTTCCAGACATGGGATGTGGTTGTGGCATTGTGGTAAAAAAATCTGGGGAGAAACAGAGATTTGAGCATGCAGTTAAAGTGTGACAAAGCCATCAGATGGCTGTACTTGCACCATATTTCCTGTCTACTCTTTTGTTTCTTTTCCAAGCTAAAGTGTTTGGGAAAGGGGTCTTCTCTTGCATTTGAGCTCCCAAGGCATTTGGCTGGCCTTTTCTAGAGGCAGAATGCAAAACATATGGGCTCATCTGATGGTTGATGTCCGGCAAGGATAAACTGCTGCTGTTCATTTGCAGTTTAACTACATTTTAATGTGCTAAGCATCTAAGGGATTTTGTGGTAGTAGTGAAGCCTTGGGCTGTAATTGGCTGAGATGCTCCAATGTCACAGACAAACTGGCCAGTGGGAAGAGTGGCAAAGACAAGCATAAAGTTTTGAAATGTAGTGGGCTAGCAGCTATAATAGACTTTAGATGGGAGAAGAGGAAGTAGTCATTAGAAAGAAGGGGAAGAAGAAAAAGCAAAGGTGAGAGGGAATGGGAGAGAGAACATGTAGAGAAGGGAGTCGGTGTTGGAGAAACATGGAGTGATGTTCTCATATATTGATTTGAAGCAACCAGTTTTAAAAGCCAATACTTTTATCACTACAGCTTGTGGGATCTTTCTAGATCATTGTTCTCCAGATCTGTATGGTTTGCTAGTTGCTGTTCCTTACAACATCTCCTGCCAGCTTTGTGGTTCCCTCACTCTGCCTAATGCTGTTTCCTTCTCCAGGGCTTTCCTTAGGACAGCTGAAGAAGTTGGGCTGTGGGTGATTCTGCGCCCAGGACCTTATATTTGCTCCGAGTGGGACCTTGGTGGTCTGCCCAGGTAAGTCTAGATAGTTTTGGTTGTCTTTTGGAATGGCAGTCAACCCTTGCTCTGTGGCTCTCAATTCCTACTGCCCACTAGGACTTCAGGGAACAGACTCTTAATTAGGAGAATGTAGAAAGGCTGGTGATTCTGAAATGGCTAGTTGTTGTCCAAAAAACAGGGCAGCTGGTTGCTGAAGGCTGGCATAGATGCACGCTTCCCTCCTGTACTTCCCTTGTTGGCCCTTGGAAACTGGGTTTCTACCTCTTATTTTTGAACACCATTTCAATATTTCAACACCATTTCAATAGTAAGAATAATAATAAAGATGGGTAGGAGCAATTTCATGTAGTTACTTCAAATATAGTTTGGTTTTGCATATTTGATCTGAAGAGATTTGCTTTAACTGAATCAGACAGCAGGAGAGACAGGGTACACAAATATTTTAAATAAATAAAAGATGCAGCAGCATGGAAATGGAAATAAATGTCTCATGCCGGTTTACCACAAAGGGGGAGAGAAGGTGTGAGAGCAGAACGAGGGAAGATCCGCTACCCGAAAGGTTCTCTGTGGAGGCTAAACCTCTGGTGGGAAAGATAACTGGAGGAAATAAATAGGTGGGGATCAGCAGCTTATGTCAGCAGCTCCCTCGAGATCTGGTAACCAGGACAGGATCCCAGTGGCTATGCTGCGCTCTTGAAACCTCTCATTTGCACTCCCGTTTGCATCAACAGGAGGTTCCCACGGGATGAGGTAGGAAGATGAAGAAAGTCCACATGCAAAGCAAACCTAGAAAACAGCTCGAGGATGTTAGAGATTCGCTCCTGCACATGGGGAGGCTGAGAGAGGCACTTTGAGGATAAAGCAGGGCACAGGGTAAAGTCAGTCCAGGGTTCTTTGCTGAGTTCCCTGACTTAGTACATAGCAATATTCCTACACACATGGTACTTTACATAGGAAACAGAAACAGAGTCGGAAGGACCTTCAAAGTTCATCTCGTCCAACCCTCTTTCAATGCAGGAAATCTGAACAGTGATGGGGATTTCATGCATCAGCAACAGGGTGAATGGACTAGCTGATTTTAAAATAAATACTATTATTACATTTAAATCACATCTTTCCTCCACAGAGTTCAAGGCACTGTGTACAGTTCTCCTCTCCCTCACCCTCGTAATAAAGCATCCAAGTTTTGCAGACTTATGCCAAAAACCCACAAAGTGTCATATGAGTGGCAATTATTGCTTTGCACCCTTTATTATTTTGCAGAGAAGAGAGGAGGAAAATGCTTCGTGTTCAGAGCAAGACATTTTTTCTTTCCTCTTTTTGATGCAAAGTGTGAACAAATGTGCCTTGTTTGCGCTGCCTCCTCTTATGGGTGCCTATACCCATTTTCTCTGGAACGCTATCAACTGCTTTTGTGCATAATGCTGGCGGGGGGAGGGGGGATTGCAAATTCTTTCCCTGTGAATAACTGAAACCAGAAGACTCCACGAACAAATGTTCCTTTTATTCCTGGTGGTAACAGGAACACTCTGACATTAGACTCCTTCTTACTGACTCCACTCTGCATCAGCTCATCTACTGTCACATCCCCATTCCTCCCCCTTCCCAATCCCACTGCCTCGTCCACTACTAATTCTTGTCTCCATGACTCTCATTGTGTTTTTAACAGTACCTGTGACAACCGTTCCTTCTCCATTCCTCAGACCCACCTCCTCTACATTCTAAAAGGATTTGTAAGGAGGATGGAACCTCCAAGCTGCCTTTCATAAGGAAGCCTTTCCCCAACCCAGTGCCCTTTGGATGTTGTTGGACTACAACTCCCATCACCCTGACCCTTGGCCATGCAGGCTGGGGCTGAGGGGAGTTGGAGTCTGACAACATCCAAAGGACACCAGGATAGGGCTGGGAATCCTTGCCATTCCCAGCCCCTCTCCCCTGAACTACCAACCCCAGGGCTCAGTGGGGAGAGAAGATAACTGTTAAACCTATTTAGATTCTGCAGTACAAAGATACCTTAAGTCACAGGAAGGCTAGCAGTTTTCAAATATTCTTAATTTCCCCCACTTGGACCTGTTCCACTCATTCCCTGTCAGGGAAAAAGGCAGGATATCAATAAAATTAAATAGTAATAATTTAAACACATACCCATCCATCCTGCTCCCAACATGCTTTGCTACTTGTGCTCTCCATCCTTAACTTTAACAACTTGTCCCTCTTCTGCGCTCTAGCTTGTAGAGCAGAGGTGGGGAACCTTAGGCCTGGGGACCAAATGTGGCCTAGCCTGCTTTTGGGCTTCCCAAAGATACCTGATTGGCCGCGGGGAGGAACAGATGTTCCTTTGGTCTGATCCAGCACAGCTCTTCTTACTTTCTCACAAGTTCTGGTCCTTTTCCCTCCATAGCTGGTTGCTCCAAGACCCCGAAATGCAACTGAGGACAACGTACAAAGGCTTCACAGAGGCTGTAGATGACTACTTTGATCGCCTGATGCGTGAGGTAGTCCATCTTCAGGTAAATCAGATCATGGGCTATGTTGCTGCTGCTAAACCACTTGCATTTTTAGACCAGGGTTGCCAGGCTGACCTGGAAACAGTGATTGGAGTCTGGGAAGCTGCCTCTGCCATTCTGGTTTTCTGGCCATGCTTGGTTTTCTGGCCTTCCCTAACCTGGTCTTCTCCAGACCTTTTGGACTGGAACTCCCTCCAGCCTCAACAAACACAGCCAGTGGTCAAGGATGATGGGAGTTGTAGTCCAACAGCCCCTGGCTGGCACCAGTTTGGTAAAGGCTGCTCTAGGGCGATGCTGCATCAGGCATTCTGGGGTATTGTGCAGAAATCAAAAGGCAGCTGCTTCCCAGCTGCTTCCACCATAGTAAGCCATAGGAGCAAACAGCATAAGCAAGGTTTGCATTGTTCTGTGCTTGAATCGCCTTTGCAATCAATGCAACTGTGCTACCTATATGTTTATTATTGTGCAATAACTTCTAAATGTGCAATGCCCTGTGATGCTTTTAATTTTCTTCATAACCTGCATATCTCACACTTGGAGAACCTTGGCTAGGGGAATATGATTTTTCCAAAGCTACTGTAGTGTTCATAGCTGAGCTGAAAGATTGTACAACTTTTGCTGTAACTGTTTTCATGTACTGTTCATGTGAAGTAGGTAGTTAATTCGTGGACATCTAGAGGCAGAGCCCAGGCAACTTGCCTTGTGCCGACAGGGTAGGGACAAGAGCATGGTTTCATTCCCAGATAATCACCTGATGCCCCTTTCACACAAGTAAGATGTGACAGAGGCTGTGCAGAAGCTTCATTTGTGTAGGACTTTAATTTCTTCATTCTCACAACAAGCCTGGGAGGTAGCCAAGCACTTTGTACTCCTCTGTGCATTAAACTCAGCAGCCCAGCAGGGGAGACTTAAGGGAGTCTCATTCATTTGCAGATAGAGAACCAAGGCAGAGATACAGTTGATCATTCCACAACCATCTATCATTCATGGCAGAGAGCCAGCTTACACATTCAGGAAAGGCATGTAGTGTAGCTCTTCTGTGACACACCACTTGAGCATGGCATGTTTGGATTTTTCCTGTGTCTAAAGTTCTTTGCATGTAGAAGGATAATACAAAGAGGATGCACTTCTCTGGGATGTGTGTGTGTGCGCGCACGTGCTCGCACGTGTTCAAGGAGGGTTTTTGTGACTCAAGGAGTGTTTAGATATACATTTTCCTCCTCTAATTTGTAGTGGTGCAAAACCAGGGAGACTTTTCCAGATTGACCCTGGAAGTCGTGGTTTGAAGTTCCAGTTCAGAGCCAATGGATCAAACCAATAAGCAAGGTCCTTAACAGTTATCTGCAAGTTCTCTTTCTCAGTAAATCTTTATAGTTGGATTAAACCCACCAGAGACAGATGGATACCTTATGCCAGGCTTCCTCAACCTCAGCCCAGCAGATGTTTTTGGCCTACAATTTCCATGATCCCTAGCTAGCAGGACCAGTGGTCAGGGATGATGGGAATTGTAGTCTCAAAACACCAGGAGGGCCAAGGTTGAGGAAGGCTGCCTTATGCCAAGGGTAGCCAACTCTCCAGATGTTGTTGGACTCCACCTCCTGTCAGCCTCAGCCAGGGATGATCGGAGTTGTGGTCAAAGAACATCTGGAGGACACCATGTTGGCTACCTCTGTCTTATGTGTTTTCTCCTCCTCTCTTTTGGTAGTACAAGAATGGAGGACCAATCATTGCAATCCAAGTAGAGAATGAATATGGCTCCTATGCTGAAGACCCAGATTACATGATGTACATCAAACAGGTAAAGTGCTCCCTCTGCCTCATTTTTATGTGTGTTTTTAATGTTCCTGCCTGTACTGTGAACCACCCTGAGATCTACAGGTACATAGGGTGGTATACAATAGTTAATAACAGCAACACATAATAAATAGTAATACATTGTGCCTTCTCATCTCTCTCTCTCTCTCTCTCCCCTCCCTCCCTCCCTCCCTTTCTTTCTTCCTCTGCGCTTTGCAAACATGAGCTGAAAAATTAGACGCTTTGGCTATAGCCTCCCCATCTCTGCTATTAGTCCTGCCTGATTCACTTCAATCCTTTCCTTTATCCTCTTTCCTCATAAATAAGTGATACAGGGTTGCAGCTGTATTGCTCTACACCAGGGGTTAGGAACCTCATGCCTGGGGGTCAAAGGTGCCGTCCAGCCTCTGTATCTGGCCCTTAGAACTCTCCCCAAGTCACACCCTTCAATGGATCTTCTTTGAACCCTGAATGAACTTGCCTGGCTGGAGTGTGGCCTTGAACTTCGATAATGCCTCTTGCTTGTCTGGATGGAGGGTAGAGAAGTAGACTTGCTCACCACTGCCAAGTGGTCCTTGGAATATTGCCTAGAAGGGAATGTGGCCCTTGGACTGAAAAGGGTTCTCTACCCTTGCTATATACATTTATCTGTTGAACTTACTTCTGAGTAAGCATGGGTAAGGTTTCACTGTGAACTTGCAATGGAGCAAAGGAGGGTGGGGAGTCCTGTGGCATTCCAGGTATTAATGGAAGTATTTGCATTGAAAATAATACATTTTCTAATATCACTATTTGATATTGTGTTGAATTAAATCAGGGTGCCTTTTAAATCAAACAGAAGTATTATTTTTTTAGTGACTAAACTATCCAACTGTGTTGTAACCCCCAAAATAACAGAGCTAATTTTATTTTTTAAATGTCTGTGCTGCCTCTCCGTCAATTTGAGATGGCTCACAGCCATCCATTTTAAATGCAGCGCTAATACAGTCAACACAATCAAACAATTCAAACACAGTGTGTGTGTGTGTGTGTGTGTGTGTGTGGCCAGGGGAAGCTGCTGTAGCACAAGGCATTCCCCCCACTTCATTTATCCTAGTTGGTATCTGTACTGGATTTGAATCAATTTTACGTATGTGTTATTGATGTGTATGTAAGATAAAGGTAAAGGGACCCCTGACCATTAGGTCCAGTCGTGGCCGACTCTGGGGTTGCAGCGCTCATCTCGCTTTATTGGCCGAGGGAGCCAGCGTACAGCTTCCGGGTCATGTGGCCAGCATGACTAAGCCACTTCTGGTGAACCAGAGCAGCGCACGCAAACGCCGTTTACCTTCCCGCTGGAGCGGTACCTGTTTATCTACTTGCACTTTGACGTGCTTTCAAACTGCTAGGTTGGCAGGAGCAGGGACCGAGCAACGGGAGCTCACCCCATTGCGGGGATTCGAACCGCCGACCTTCTGATCAGCAAGTCCTAGATGTGTGTAACAACTTGTGTATATATAAAATGTGTGCGTGTAGCAACCTGGGACCAGTTTACCTACAAAATTGCCTATGCCATATGTGCCCACTTGGTGGAATTGGCACTTCTGCAGGTGCCTAATTATACTCCTTCCACATTTGTAAGAACTCAGTCATTTAATGCGGCAGCAGCTGCACTTTGGAACTCCCTGCCCATTGAGATCAAGCAGGCTCCTTCACTGCTCTCTTTTCTGCACCTGCTAAAAGCATTATTGTTTAGCAAGCCTACTCAGATGCTTAGAAATTTTATTTTGTTTAGTATTTTAACTTGTATGTTTTAAAGCAGGGAGGTGAATTTTTCTTGGATTTTCTTGTTTTATCTTTTTGTAAATCGCTTTGAGGTTTCTTGCAGTCGAGTGGTGTATAAACTTTATGAAACAAATGTACATACACGTGTCTTAGGTGTTTTTCGATATGCAATTGTTCTGTGGATGTTTTTATTGCACTTTAAATTGCTTTGGGATGTCTTATGGGATGTGATTTATAAATGGAAATAAATGATAATAGTACTGAAAGTTAGAACATGGGGAGCCTACAAAGTCCAAGTGGAACAGAAGAAAAGGGGTGGATAAGCCCCTTATTTAAGAGACTTTCTATAGTGGATGCGTCCCCCACTTCCCTTCCTGAGGGCAGAAAGCAGTGAAATGAGCGTTTGGCACTGTGGACAAACTTAGGGCTTTTGCTTGCGAGAGATTCTTTTGCCTGTCAGACCTAGACTGCCTTGTAAACCCCTGTAATCTGAAGCTCAGCCCAGGGCAGGCTAATTTTACTAATGCTTCCCTCTGTTGCCTTGTCCAGCACGGATCTTTCCACAGGCCCTGCCTGCAATCTGGGCAAGCACCGGAGTTGGCAGGCACCCAGAGAAGACCATTTTTAGCTTGGCAAATCCTCTCTGAGCCGCACCCAGCTTTCTCTCTTCGACTGGCTCCGATGCAGCACCGCAGCAGAAGGTTAATTGCCAGAGGCCTTGTTAAGGTCACTGCCAGTTTTTTATTTTATTTCTTTACCGAGCATTGTCTCAGGGAAACAATGGCTGCTTTGGGTGCGAGAGAGCTGCTCGAGGGAGCTGTCTGCTGAACATCCCGTCATTGTCATAAAGCAGAAGCAGCTTAGGCCTGTCTGATATTGTTACCCTGAGCGAGGTGGGATGAAGGCGGCTCGTTCTGCCTCCTTCAGTTCCATAATCCATGGACAAAGACCACAAAAACCAAAAATGAAACACTGCTTAGCTCTAAGAAACTTGAATGCAAAAAAAGGAGGGGGACAGTATAGTATAAGTCAATACAATAGTGATAGTTTCACATTAAAATACAGTGAACCATAGCTATTCAGTTATTTATGTATTGACTGCCAGTCCTCATTTGCAGAATCAGTTTTGACATCCCTTGTGTGTTTTGACTCTGATGGTCTTCCTCTGAGGTGTACTCAGTGGCAACCCTTTTGAGCATGGATAGCCAACGTGGTGCCCTCCAGATGTTGTTGAATAACAGCTCCCATCACCTCTGATCATCAGTCATGCTGGCTGGAGCTGATGGCAGTTGGAGCCCAACCATGGGAGGCCACCATGCTGGCTACTCCTGATTTTGTGTGACCACCTTTTCATCTCCAGACTTGCCAGCTGCCCCAAAGATATCTGTTACCTTAAAGAGATTCAACCTCTTGGTACATTTTCCCATTCCGGAGTCCTTTGGACCTCTGATACTTTCCTCCTATTTAGTGTCCCATTTAACAGTCTTTTCCCCATGTTCTGCAGCAGCGGATCCAGGTTTCCTGCTGCATCACATGTCAAAAGGCTGTTAAACTAGAACTCATTCTTGGAACAAGTGGGAGCTGCACCCAATCCTGGTCTCTTAATAAGTGCATGTACACACAGGTTCCACTATCCAAACACACGTTATACAAAAATTCACTTATCCAAACACAAGGAAATAGTACCTGCAGACCTCACAATACGCGCCGCAGATTCAGATACCTAAACAGCCAGACTTGAGTGTAGTGCTGTAAACAAACAAGCAGCCTTAAACAAGCCTTACATTTTGTGTTTTGCTGGTCTGTGGCAGCTGTGGTGAAAGGGAGGGAGGGAGAAGGAGAGCTAGGATGAATAAGAGTGCATTTTTTCCTTCCTTGTTTGCTTTTTGCAAGGTTTCAGATGGTTTTCCTGGGTTTTTTCAACATTTTCCAGCGTAAATTACATAGTCAGGAATGCATTAGAAATTTCCCCATTGAAATCAAGGGAAATTGTCAGCTCCTTATGTGAACTGTTGTACACACACACACACACACACACAAAAATGCAATGCGTGAATCAGCCTTCACTGATTCAGCCTACTAAAATCCTGGGGTTTTAGTATCTTCCCTCCTGACCAGCTTAGGTGTCGTAACACTAAAAGGCCCCTGGCCAATTAGATCTGGTTGAAATCACCTTCTCTCTCCCTCCCAACTAGACAGTCTGCAGGCATTCAGCCAAGGAGTCACACAGCGAGGCTCCTAATCCTCTTTCTTGTAATTCCACCATTGTCTGACTGCAGATGGGGAAAGTTGCATAGGAGTGATGTGGCTCCCAATCTCTCCCACTCAGCATCGGAGGCTGGTACATCCTATATCCTATTTTGTTCACAGCTGGAGGAAGGAGAGACCTTAATTGAGATGGCTCCTCTGCTGTAGAACTGCAGGCTGTTGCCTGTGGTCCATAGGTCCATAGTTGAAGACTGGTGACCCAGCATGTAAATACTTTGCCTGAAATGACCAATCAAAGTCTTTTTGGTGTTCATGGAGATGTCTATCCCCGCCTTCTCCTTCTCTCTCTCTGCCTGCCTGCATGGAGCTAAATAGTGATGAAGGGTCTGTCAGTTTTGGTTCTCTTGGTTTCTCATCCTCCCCCCTCCCCTTTTAAATTCAGTTCCCCGTATTTCTGTAGCAATTTGTTTGTGTATTTTTTTTAAATAAACATCCATGAAGATTCACCAGCATTTTAATGCACATTTCTCTTAATAAACACATTTTTGTATGCTGTCTTCACTAACACACACATTTTTGCAAACCATTTCCACTAATCTTATGCATGTTTGTATTTTATTTTCAGTAATATATCTTCATTTTTCATGTGCTCATTCCCTAATACATGCATTTTTTGGCTGGAGAACTGCATCGTAACATTTATACAAGTGCAAATTTTGAAGGATGGCTGTGGTTCTCAAACTATTTGCCTTTAAATCTTTTTGTAAACTGCTTTGAGGTTTTTTAACAATCAAGCATTGTAGAAATTTTATGAAATAATTAAATAACAATAAATGTGAACTAAATTGAGCTCCTCCCCCATTCCTCCCACATGGTGGGCAAATGAGCATTCATCTGAACACGGCAGCATGCTGTGTCTGCACCAGGCATTTTTCATGTAATCTGGTCCCGATATTCTCGGTTTCTGGATCTCTTGGCTTCTCTCTAGCTGAGATCTCTTGCTGCCACCTACACCTTGCAGAAGATATGCGAGCAAGCATTCAAATCAACTTCCCAATATGTTGATTAGAGCATGCACACACCTGGGCCCTCTTGCCTGTTCCTATTTTTGTTTTCCTTGCATCGCCTTGCAAGCCAAGTATGTGTTGAAGCCTACAGCTCTTTACTCCCGATAATGACATGAATACAACACTCCTGTTTGTTAATGCTTCACTTCTTTTAACTAACAGAATTTGCTCATGGCTATATCTTATTGTGAGCCCTGCAAGACCTGCTCGCTGCTGATCTGGTCCATGCCTACCTGACCTGAGAGGGCAGGGGCCTTGGCTGACTCCAGCTACAAGGGATGCTTCTGCAGTTCAGGATGTCTAGAGACCATCAAGGATGGGATATTGCTTAGAGGTTATTGCTTGGAGTCAGAATTTATTCTTGGAGCTGCATTTATTTCGCTATTTATCTTGACTATGTTCTTGCATTTGTATTGTTAGACTTTTATTACCGTTATCAGTGGATTGTTTAATTTTGCTGTGCATTTATTCATGTGAAATGTTTTCCTTAATTTATTGTTTATACGACTAATTAAATTTTGCTGTGTCTTTTAATTGAAAATGTAAAACTTTTTGATGTGAGCCCCCTTGAGCAGGGCTTACTATATCTCACTTTAGCTTCACTTTAGCTCAGGCCGCAGCCCGCTTCACATGTCAAATTAAGCTATAGTGTAAAACAAACTATGGTTTAATGTGTATGAGCAGTGTGGCGCTCAAAAGTTCCAGTGCCATTCCACCCCCACTTCTGCTGTGGCTACACTGCAGACAAAACAAAACAGAGCCTGGCTTGTGCTGTCTGAACTTGGCCTTGTGGTTTGTTTCAGTCAAACCATGAGTGTTGTCTATGGTTTGTTATCAGGCAAAGCAAACAATCAGGTTCAGGGATGTGAACCTAAGTCTGCCAAGCCAAGGGCCACCTTGCCAACTACAATGTTAGTATCTGGCTTTCAGCTGAGTCTGATAGATTGGATATTATGCTGTGTATGTGCTCAACACAGCTATCTGCATTTTTGGGCTCTCCTAGGGGCTGTGACTATGAGAAACAACCCCTAGCACCAAGATTTACCACTCCACCATTGGCTGTACCTCAGTGGTTTCCAGTCTGTGTTCCAAGAGGCCCAGCTAGCTGCAAACCCCTCCCCGTAGATCATTTTACAGCACAGCCCTATGCATGCCTACTTTGACATACGTCCCACTGAGTGCAAAGGGTTGCATACAGCATTAGTTTCTCACCCCCTCTTTCAACTGCATTCCCCTTGCAGATCAGGGTAGAAAGATTCTCTCTCTCTCCCCTCCCTCTGTGTTGAATGCCCCTGATGGGCCATGTTCCTATTTAGGAGATTTAATAGCTGGGTCAACCTGACTCAACAACCATGGGTTCCATGATCCTTGCGAGATGACACGGAGGAACTTGGTGTTTGCTCACTAATGCACCCCCTCAGCCATTTCTTTCCTTGGAACAAAGTGGTGCAATGCAGCAAATATGCAAAGGATTCCTCCCGTGGCAGCAGGTGGATGCTTCACTTGATTTTAAGCCTGGAGGCTGAGTGGTGTGCAACATAAGCTGCTCGGATGAGGTGGGAGCCTGGTGCTTTAGCACAGAGGCTAAACAGCTTTTGTTGTGACTTTACGTTGTGTGATGCTCTCACCCTCATACCTGCAGAAAATAATAATGAACTTGAGTGTCAGGTTGCCCAGAACTTCATTGAAAGTGTGGGCGGATTAAATTGGTACAAATCAGTGGTTGTTAGCAGCCTTCCCCAGCCTGGCAATCTCTAGAAGGTTTGGAGTACAAGTCTTATCAGCCAGCTGGGGCTGATGAGTTTGCACTTTGACAGCATCTGGAGGGCACCAGGTTGGGGAAGGCTGGTATATTGGCAGCCATATAATTGTCACCTATTAGGATAACAATGGAGTCTGTTTGCACAGGAGCAGATTGTTCTTTAGAAGTTGCAGATATCATCTTGACTCAATATGTTGTAATCCCCTAGTGAAAATTAAAAGCTATACTAATCCTGTATCAGCTGTCTGGTGTTAGCAAGTTTTCTTTTTGTATTCTTATGTTAAGTATGTGTGTATTTGCTTTCGTAAGTAAATAAGAAGGTGGCACTGAAGTTGTGTGTGTGTGTGAGAGAGAGCAACATCAGCACCAGTGATGGACACAATTTACAGGGCAAGGTATCAGTATCTCTTGCTCAACAGAGAATGCCCTGTCTGCTGCAATGTTGGCCAGGGACAGTGGGGTGGGGCAGCAGAAGCTCAGAAGGAACCTCCGATCCTGACACTTGTTAAGAAACTTATCAAATGTCAAAGAATCTTAACTTGTTTTTATGCACATCTGGGCAAAATGTGACACACTCAGTTTAGAGCTGCAGGTTTAAGCTAGTGTATGAAGTAAACTGTAAATGTATGTCTTGGGTGAAAGACATACATTTTTCCTTAAATAAGATTTGGTCATATGAAAGAGTTTAAAATGGTCATAAATATTCAGATGCCAGAAAATTTGGCTGTGCTGGTCCACTGATAATATAAACCACTCATTCTTTTTAATGTCTTTCCCCCTATATCATTTATTACTACTGTACTACTACTACTACTACTACTATTATGGCTTGGGTCCTCAAAAGCAGGAATTGGCCCGGGTGTCTCAGGATCTCTGGTGGGTGCCTGCCACCTACAGCAACTAACGCCAGGGACTTGGAATCAGAGTCCAGTTCAGCTCCAGGGTCAGCAACACCAAGAGTCCTGGCCTGCCCTCCAACCTGAGCTCAGAAGAAACCCTGCTGGATCTGACCAAAGGCCTTACCTAGTCTAGCGTTCTGTTCCGAAACAGATGCCCATGCTGTTGTTCCCCAGCGAATGGTATCCGGAATCATACCGTCTCTGATACTGGAAGGTCTATACAGTCATTGCTAGCCTTATCCATCATGAAAGCTCCCTTCTGTAGATCAGTGTTGACTCCCAACATAATGTGTGTGTTTTCTTCCCCTCCTTGTGCAGGCCCTGTTAAAAAGGAAGATTGTGGAGCTGTTGATGACCTCTGACAATAAAGATGGGCTGGCCGCTGGCTTTGTGTCAGGAGGTACGTGGCATTGTGGTGTGTTGGAATGGGTAGACTAGAGCACACCTGGGGTGGGGCGACAAATGGGCCAGTGTATGTTGTGTCAACTGAATCTTTAGCAGAGTCTCCATCCTCAGCCATAGTTAATAGAGCAAGTTCTGCAAATAGGGAATGGGGATCAGATCAAGCGCTCTCTCTCTCTCTCTCTTTGTGCGTATTTGTGTGTTATTAGCAGCTGTGCAGCACTTAGCTATCAATTGCACTTGAGTAGCGGGGATGACTTCATGTGTTACTGTATTATAGGAATGGGCAACTTTGTGGGGAGAAGAGTCCCAATGGCCGGATAGGGAGGTCTGCATTTAACACCCCCCACATGCCTGAGGGTCCTCACTCCTGCTTTGTCTCTTTGGGTTTGGACTGTATATTGCACATGTGGCCTGGAATGTTTTGGATTTATAGCTCTTTGTGGGGGGCAGGAATCATGTTTTGAGAGTGATGGCCTTTTGCACTTCTTGCTTCAAGGCTATCTAATCCCCGTACTCCAGCTCTCTTGAATTCCACTTTGGCTCACTTTCCAGCTTCCTTCCCCAGCCCTGGACCTCTCAGATACCTCTCTGGTCTTCTCCATCTTCTTCAGCCTCCAGTTCTTAGTGTCCTGTGCCTCCTAACTTTTCAAACTGACTACATACTGTGTGGTTTTTATTGTTTTACCTCTCCTGGCCATCAGTCTCCTTCACAGTTTCAGTTTTGCTGAATTTCAGAGATCTTCAGTGGGACATTGCATGTTCCATAAACTTGAGTCTAGTTAGCTGGTGAAAATAAGCTGACACAGCCTTTCTTGCTTCCTGCTTTTGTGGGAATAGGGTGTAAAGGTAAAGGGACCCCTGACCGTTAGGTCCAGTCGTGGCCGACTCTGGGGTTGCGGCACTCATCTCGCTTTATTGGCCGAGGGAGCCGGCGTACAGCTTCCGGGTCATGTGGCCAGCATGACTAAGCTGCTTCTGGCGAACCGGAGCAGAGCATAGAAATGCCGTTTACCTTCCTGCCAGAGCGATACCTATTTATCTTTTTGCACTTTGACATACTTTCGAACTGCTAGGTTGGTAGGAGCAGGGACTGAGCAACGGGACCTCACCCCGTTGCGGGGATTTGAACCGCCGACCTTCTGATCGGCAAGTCCTAGGCTCTGTAGTTTAACCCACAGTCCCACCCATGTCCCTGGGAATAGGGTGAGGGGGGTGTAAATGCAAGCTCTCTAGAATCCCAACGGTGTGGCCTAGACATTTGCATAACTGAACTCACATTATTTGAAGGAATGTTGTAGGTTTATGGAGTTATGAGGTTTTGTTTTTGTCAAAGGCGGTGTCTTGTCCTCATTGTGGTAGAAGAGGCTTGCAAGCCTCAAGACCCAAGTCAGTGTAAGGCTTAAAAAGCAGAGGGAATTTGCGTATAGTGGACTGTGAGCCCCAATCTGCCATCTCAATGCTATGTGCATTGCCTGCTGCCCCCAGTGGCTTCTGACCCTACATGAAAGCTGAACATATCATTTAAACTTTCCGGCTCTGTAATGTGGCCTTCCATTTTTAAAAAAGGTAGTTATTTATTAAATGTACTTCTCTCCATTAGCATGCTCACGGCACCTAACTCAATCAGAATTGCAGAAACCACTTAACACTAAATCAAATCAAAACGCTAAGCATCTTATGATAACGAGTCATGGCAATCTGATAGAAGATTGAGAGCCGGCCCCTCTGTCAACAGCTTGCGGTTGCTGATGTTGAGTGGCAGGGCTGGTCCAATGGGAGGCTGTGCGGGCCCCCTCTGAGGGCATTGGCTTGGGAGTATCACTGTGCCAAAGTGTGTCTCAGAGGTAGACATATTGGAGGCCTCCAGGTGTCATTGGCCTTCAGCTCCAATTATCCTGAGCCATTGCATGCCTATGATTTGGACAACTCATTTCTGCTTAAAACAGGGGTGGGGAACCTGTGGCCCTTGAGACTACTGGCCAGGCTGGCTGGGGCTGATGGGAGTTTGGACTTCATCAGCATCTGGAGGGCTGCAAGTCTTCTATCCCTTACCCTTTGGGGAGGAAGCCATTTGAATCATTCAACCATATAGAATACAGCCTAAGGTTATTTCTGCTCCCCATTAATGCCCCCTTGGAAACTGAGGATCAAGGTGGGTGGCAGTGCTGGGAGTCACTGAGTGGCTGGAGCATATTGGGATTCACCGCCACAGTCTTGTGATTGACCTAGAAGAATCAGATGAAGGAACAGAGACTTTTTTTTCACTGGGTGGGTGATAAACTACAGTTTCCAGAATTCTTTGGGAGGGGAGCTCCATGCTTTGAATGTGTAGTGTGATACACAACCCTAGTCATGTCATTTGGGCATCCTGGTATTGGGGTTCTGGGAAGCTGGAAGGACATTTTAAGGGGAGTGAAGTGTCTAGTTTTATGAGGACACATCGGGGACAAGAAGGATTAAATTAAATAGACTATTTTGGAACATGAATTATTTTATTATACTGTTACGTTTCAGATAACAAAACTATGGTGTGTATGTGTTTTTAAAGAGTGTGTAATGCTGTCTTATACAAACACAAGCTGTATCTGCATCTCATGCTGATTCTTAGTGGTGCAACCAAAGTACTCAAAGCCTCTCAGGATTAAGTTTAATGGGCTGAAATGGCTTTTTGTATTTTAAAAATCAAAACTGTTTTCCTCGTGTACAAGCCACTTAGCTGGTTCCCCCTGCTTCCTTTTTTGTAACAACTCAGTGCACCCTTTCATTATTAAATTGGAGCTTGAAAACCAGAGGCTTAATTAAAGTTGTGCAAGCAAATTGCAGGCTGATAATGGAACCCCCTCTTTTCACCCCCTCACCCTTTGTTTTAAATGGGTTCTTAAAGCGAAGGCAAAATGCCACTAGGATAGCAAAAGAGGGAAGGTTGTTCATAGAGGTGGAGTTGTAATTTTTTGACTTCACTCTAGGAAAAGGGCTTGATCTGGTTGTTTATGGTGAGCAGGATAAAATCCTGTGGCCCCCAGCACATTACCCCCAAGGAAATGTGGCCCTCAACACACCAAAGATTCTAATTAGGGCTGTCCACAGGTCCCCTGCTCTGATCTGTGGTCCAACCCAATGCTTCAGAGAGGCTCTGCTCCATGGCTGCTCCTGATCCAGGTCCTAAACTGATTTGGAATTTTTTTGGGGGGGTTGGGGAGAAGGAGGAGATGAAAACATGACTTTCCCTTTCTCCCTGGTGCCCCTTGACCATATATTTAAGCAGGGTTTTAACTCCTAATTAAACATGTGGTTTGGTGGATGGAGAAGGAAACACACACAAGGGTGTCTGCGTGTTTCCTTCTCTGCACCCTCCCATCAGAAGATTCCCTCCCCCCCCCCCCGCCGACAACCTCAGGTTGCTCCAGGTGGACCCGATCCACCCCAGGGCCATCTAGGGCTTCCTCAATGCAATTTGGCTAGATCCCAGGACTCAAATTGACCTGATTCACTTTTGGGGGCACACCTCTAGTTCTAATATTTTTTGTGGATGTGAAGATGGCAGAGTTTGTTTGCTGCTCATTGATCTTTTGCAATTACTCTTTGCTTATATTTGTTAAATAATAATAACAACTTAGCAACTCTTATTGGAGTACAGTATTTGCCCTTTTAAAATCCAGGTACGTACACTATGTTATTTTATGTGGAAACTGTATTAAATTTTATTTAATTGTTTAAAAATACAAGTAGAGGTGGCGCAGCCTGTCCTTGGGAATTGGCTAGCATCCTGTTGCATCCCATCCAGGCCTGACACCTTCTTGTTAAATGACAGAACTTCCCAGCCCTGTCCACATGGGGTCACTCTCTCCCTGCCAGTGGGAGATGGGGATCAGTGGTATGTGTGTGTGTAAGGGGGGAGATCAGTTCAGCTTTGCTCTGCTTCCTGCGCAAATGTGTTTACTGCCTGAGAGCGCACTCGTTTCTCTTGTTTGGAGTTGTCTCCTTCATCGGGCTCATGTGACAAGCGCGCCTTGATCCCAGCTCATGCTTCGGATGTCACAACAATCTGCTCATTAGAGTCAACATGTCAAGTAATCAGGAGTGCGGAATAACTAGGGCTCTGAGTGATGCGGCAGAGGCAAGGTGGCTGTGAGAACACACAAAGAGCGGAGGTAATAAAAAGCATGCTTGGAAGAGGAAAGAAGAGGAGGGTGACTGTCTCTGTTTGCCTGCAGGTGAAAAAAAGACCCTGGCTTTTCTATCCTCCTGATGATTCCCATTGACGCCGTGGAATTTGCAGACCAGGTCATCTTTTGACAGAGCCCTGAGTTTTTGAAACATAGTTGTCCTAAAAAAAACAGCTTTCTTAACAATCAGCGTTTGCTTGTTTTTTGTTTTATTTAAAGAGCAAGCTGCTAGACCTTTGTAATTCACCTACCCAGAAGACATTTTGTATATATGGAGATATGATGCTGGTTTGTGAATCAGACCTTTAGTTCATCTGGCCGAGTTGCTGTCTATTTCAACTGTCAGTGGTTTGCTCTGTTGGTAGAGCATGATGAAACTCTTAATCTCTGAGCCATGGGTCCGAGCACCACCAAAATATTCCTGTATTGTAGGCGGTTGGGCTAGACGATCCTTGTGGTCCCCTCCAACTCTGATTCTTTTATCGCCACCATAGTGCAAAAGCCCTCTGTGAGGGGGCAGAGTAGTTCTGATCAGGGTTGTAGCTGGAGGCAGGACCTGTGACGAATACTGAGGGCCAGGCAGAGAGGTCTGGAGGGCTGCCCATACCTTAGCCCAGGTGGGTCCCCCACCCTTGCTCCATAGTCTCTGTTCAGTTCTGTTTTTGCAGCCCTGCTGCATGGAATCTTTTCACTGATGATGAACCTGGAACCTTTTTACATGCAAAACATGTGTCATTCGATGGCCTCCTCCATGTATCGCACCCCACGCATCGTGCATGACTCATTCAAGGTGCACAAAGAGAAGCCGCACACCCTTCCATGAGCTGCTGCCATTGTGCAGCTAATTTGTGGCTGTAAAGCAGATAACACTGGAATCCATTCCCACCAACTTGGATGGCTTTAAAAGAGGATTGGACTAAACTGTGGAGGATAAGGGCTATCAGTGGCTACTAGTCACGATGGCTATAGTCTGCCTCTGCTGCCAGATGCAGGAATGCTTCTGAATGCCAATTGCTGGAAACCGCAGGAGTGAAGAATGCTGTTGAGCTCAGGTCCTGCTTGTGGGTTTCTGCTTGGCCACTGAGAACAGGATGCTAGACTAGATGGAACACTGGCCTGATACAGCAAGCTCTTCTCATTATTCATATGGGGCAAGGGCAGTCAAACGTGTGATGAACCCTCCCTTCTCTTTTCCTCCCCGCCCTCCCCTGTGCTTCTAGGGACTGTCACAATTTTGTGGTGGGATTCAATCACATACCAGCAAATTCAGGTTGCCCTGTATTTGGTGCTCTTATGAAACAAACCAATTTCTCCACCCAAATTGAATGTTTCATGATAAGAAAAGAGATGGAGAAGTGCGGGGTTCTGCTTGCTTGATGCAAAGTCATAAAAGCTCCCCGCAGACCTGTCTGAACGAACACTCAGTAAGTGGCCATCTCCACCTGGCATCCCCACACACCGGTCAGGATGAATGCTCAACAAACGGGTCTCCTGGAAACAACCTGGGAGAGCTGGCCAGTTCGTTCCTGTTCCAGTTTTACGTCTGCTTCCTGCTGCTGAGGCTAGGAAGGGCCTCACCCTTGGAGATGGACTTCGCCACAGGATGCAACTTCAAATGCTACTGGCGGCTTTGGTGTGCGGCCTTTTATCTCAGCATCCCTAATTGCTCTGCTAGTGCTAATTAAGCCTTGGGACATCCCCTTTTTTCTACAACCACCACCCGGTCTGTGAAGCAGGTGGGGGGGGGGGTTGTAATACTGCAAATGTTTGAAGCTAGAATTGTAAGGACATTAGTGAAAACTCAAAGCAGTTTAATAGTAATTTCCTTTCCATAAATTGAACCCTGGGAAGAGTGTTGGGGCCGGGGCTGGGGAGAGGAGAGGAGGAATCTGTAACTGAGATTTGTCAGCACCTTCACCAATAAATTAATAGAATTAGGAGGGGGGGGCGGGGAGAGAGTAAACTGGATTAAACTGGATTTATTTGGGAGGTTTTTTACACATGTATCCTGCCATTCTTCCACCTTGGTACCCAAGTCAGCCTACAGGTGGCTCTCAGGCAGTCTCCCATCCAGGCACTGACCAGATCCAAACCTGCTTAGCTTCACCAGGGCTGTGGCCTCTTGTGCCTTTTGATCATAAGTCCCATCTCTCAGGCAAAGTGCATTTCATTCTTGCTTAAAACTCTCCAGTGGGAAGTTCCTACAACTATAGCATGAGGACTGGCGGCTTGTTGTGTGAAACTGGATACTGCCGATGCTTGTTATCCCCTCAGGCCCAGGGATGGTTCCTGCTCCTGGTCAAACAAGTGCATAGTGGCCAAATGCTGCATATGTGAACTGGATGTGGTTGAAAATGAGCAGGACGCAGCCAGGGCAGAATTCCATCTCGTGGTTCATGCCAACCCGAGTATCTGTGCTAGGCTGGGAGGCATGTTTTGAATCGAAGGGGCATTTGCCGCTATTTGAACCTACCTGAAATCTCCTTATCTTCTTCTGTCTCCCTCCCTGCTTAGCTCTGGCCACTGTTAACTTTCAGAAGATGGAGCCGGGTATCCTGTCATACCTTGACACAATGCAGGTAGGTACGAAGCATCCAAGGGGTAGACATGCTGTTCTACTGCTCTTGTATGTGGTGCTTCAGGGCTCTGGAAAAGAGTGCTGGAAAAGCAGGGAGGAAGCCGCCTTGTCTGTGAAAACCTGGCTATTGAGTATACATTGGTACCGTGTTTGTCGAACTTAATCTGTTCTGGGAGTCCGTTCGACACTTACTTCCAGGTTTGCGGCATTCGGAACCTGATTTGTTCAGAAGCCAAGCCGTTCGACAACCAAGGTACCACTGTAATGCATTTGGAAGATAAATAATCCTTCACTGGCACTCTTTAGGCATAGCTTCTTGAGTTGGAATATTTTTAGTTGTGCCTAAGAGTTCCCTTAAGGAAGTTGGTTTTGTCCTTCAAAGCCTTTAAACCAGGAGTAGGGAACCTTAAGTCCCAGGGGTCGAATGTGGTCCTCCCATCCTCTCTATCTGGCCCTCCAAATTATAGAGTATAGAGGTGTGTATGCAGAAACTAGTATACTGCACAAAGGTAAAATTTGCATTTGTTGCTCCACCCACTTTTTCTTCTCACACCGCCCACCATCAGGATGTGGCCCAAAAAAGGCTGCCCAGAAGGGAATGTGGCTGAAGAAGACAGTCCCTCACTCCTGTCTTGAACAGTCTTTCTGCTTGTTGCTGCCAAGATGCCATCAAGAACCTGATTTAAAAGCTGACTGGCCCAGTTTGTGAGTGTTGGACCTGGCGCTGGGATACCTCAGCTCAGATCCTCCTTTGCAGAGGATTCATTGGAACAAAACCAGAACCCTCCCTTCCTCCTTCTTTCCGCCTTTCTCTTCTCTCACCTCTATTTCTTCTCTGTTAAAAAAAAGAGGAAGAGCCCCGCCACACCAGAAAAACCGTAAAACCTGCAGTTGTAAAAGCCAGCTCCCATTATTCTGTGCAACTTTCCCAACCAACTTTTTATCATGACCAAAAAGCTAAACCAAGACTAGAGCCATATAGCTGAATTTGCTTCCACCCCAGGGACTTACCTGAGTGCATCCATTGACTTTCCTCTGAAGAGAGAAAATCAGTGGTGGTTGCTGTAATAGTCGTGCCCTTGGGGGAAGGATAGGACCTACCTACTGCTGACACTCCTTTGCTTGGCCTTCTCCAATGTGAGTTCCAAAAGTTCTGTGGATGTGAGTTTGTGTGGGTTTTCCCCCTGCATGTATGAAATGTACCTCTAAGCTGGAGTTGCCAGCATGGTGCCATCCAGGTTTTCGGGAACTACAACTCCCATCTTCCCCAGCTAGCATGGGCAGCGGTCAAGAACGATGGCCGTTTTGGTGCAGCAAGCCCTGCTCTAAGCACAGGTGTGTACACACCCACCCACACCCCTCAATTCCTATCATATGCAAGGTCGCTATCAGGTTGTGCCCTGCAGACTAATGGTCCTGGTAACAGCATACGCATTAGGGTGGCTCAGGCATGTGGGTTGCAAGTGTGTTGAGGCCCCTTCTGAGCAATTTGGACAGGAGGGAGAGGTTCAACCTATGTCTGTCTCTCAGCGGTGCAGGGGGAACAGTAGGAATGCAGAACGCCAACCTCTTCATGGTAGATTGGCTTTGTCACAAAGCCACCAGCAAGGTGTGATTAAATCATTCCCCTCGCCTGAGTCGAATCTGCAGCATGAGGTCTGTGCTTGTCTATCCTTTTTAGTGCTTAACATATCTGAATGGCTGGTAATTCCTTTTCTAATATTGAGCAATCGATTAAGCAATTAAGGGGAACAAGACTTGGCAGGAGGAGGCCAGGCAATGCGGTTTCCGTTTTCTGGCAGGTAGGTCCTTCCTAGCCTAGCTTGTTTATTTTGTGGGGCAGCAGGGGGATGTTCTGGGGGCAGGGAGGAGGCAGAATGGGCCATTACAAAGCCTGCTGCTGGCAATCTTTCTCTTCTGCACTGGAGGCTGCAATTTAATTATTCCAGCCCCAGGTTTCTCCACTCCCATTATTCCTCCTGCTCGGCTCAGTTCATTGTCTTAGCCACAGACCATAACAGTCTTTGCTATGATTGATCTACAGCCAGAGGAAAGCCAGTGCACTGCAGATGATCTTGTTTATAAAATAAAACTAATAATTAAAAACAAAATTACAAAGCACAACAAAATACTTCATTGTAGATTGTGTTGGCTGCAAACAACAACAGCAATTATTCTGCTGGTAAAGGCCTGAGTAAAAAGAGAGATGTCTAAAGCACAGAGTCACAGGTGCATGTCCATTTGGCAACGGTGCAAGAGTTCTACAGTGTTGGTGCAGCCACAATGAAGGCCCTGTTGATGGTGGGCCACAGGCTGAACGCATGGCACCATCAGTAAGGCCTCATCAGCTCAGCACAGGGACTAGGCAGGGATCTAGTGGACAATGAGGTCTCTAAGATAACCTAGTCTTGAGTTTTTTAGGGCTTTATAAACTAAGACCTTGGCCCAGTAAAAGTAAAGGTGGCTCAGTTGCACATATGCTAGCTGTGTATTTGAGGTTGGTGGGGATCCTGGTAGCCAGGCAAGTTGGCAAGCCAGAGGCAGGTAGGGGAAGGAGCAGACCCGATAAAAGTTGTGTTGGCTGGAGCTACCAAGGAAGAACCAGGTCACCTTCCCCAGCAACTAATGGGTCGCACTGAGGCAAGTCACCAGATCTGCAAGTTTTTTTAATATTTGGCAGCCCCTGATTGGCCCTTAATCTTCACCTGACTTCCCAGGCCCAGGGGATCATGGAATGGTTTCCACTTCACTTCACCAACTAGGAGCCTCAGTGGTGCATTCAGCCAGTGTCAGATCTTGCAGCAGGTGACACCCCATGTGTACTGAAGTCTCTGGCTGCTTGTAGCAGTTCTCATAACCTGCCAGGGAGGCCTGTTCCAGCCTTCTCAGCAGGAACTCACTTTACCAAGATGAGCTGGCCACTAGCTTTCACGACTTTGCTGTGTGTGCGTGTGCAGGAATTAAAGTCATGAAGGATAAGTCTGTCTACTGCAGACATTAACTAAACAGCTAAGCGAAGCCTCTGTGCCGAGCAATCATTGAAGGCCACTGCCTTAATGCCTTTCTTATGAGCACCTGCGGGTATTTGACTACTTGCTGTTGGAGTTTCAACAGCAGACCTGTGTCTGATCCAGCAAGCCAGTTCTTCTGTTTTTACTGTGCACCAGCATTATGGATTTGAGGTAATTACCTTAGGTGGAAATAAGCTGCACATAACACACTGTGGTTTTTCTCACTCTAGCAAATTCTCTCTAGCTACTGCTTCTGGCTTGGTAGACCTGTAATTTACTGCTTGCTTGCTTGCTCCCCTGGGATGAGGGCTTGGGGAGAGCACCTAAGTGACAAACAAAGCCAAAGCGGAGCTGCTGGTGTGCCTGGCCCAAGAGATCTGGGACTTAGCTGCCACCACGCCAGGCTGCACACCAGCTCTCTGTTTCCTTTTAGTCTTAAAGTAGGCCTAATGATCCATTGCAGGGCTTAGTGAGCCCTGGTGGGCCACCAAATATGCAGCTTGGTGGCTCACGTACCTGAATGGCTTACTATCTTCTCTGGGCTGGAGGAAGTCAGAGAGAGAAGCACACAGCCTGGAGTGACAGCAGTGTGGCAGTTCTCCCATCTTTTTCCTTGGGGATGGAGAAGAAATTGGCAATGCGTTCTTGGCCCCTGTTGCAACAGGAGGGAGAGTGTGAGCATCATCTCTGCCAGTGCCTCTCTTGAGCTTCTGCAAAGTGGCAGGAGGAAATTAGGAGGCTACATTCCAGCCACATAAAACTCTGAGGGTTGCATGTACTCACCTCTCATTCCAAAGGCATCCCAAGTGCAGCCAGGCACAAATATTTGAGCACAGCTGGTGAGTGGTGTGGCCAGGGGAGAATTCCTGGAAGTAGCTAGACAGTCCGGGGCCTGAGGTCCCCGCTCCTCCTATAAACAATTATTGTAGGAAAACAGAGAGATTTCATCCACGAGGCATGTGTAGAAGAGGGTGGTGTGTGTGCATGTATGTATGTAGGGTGTTTAAATTGGTATTCAAGGATTTATGGGGCTTTAGGGCTAAATTCACCACATACTGACTTCCCCTCCCTCAAACCAGGCAGAGTTGAGCTTCCTTTTGTTTACTTGTTTTAGCCTTAGGTCTGGCTTAGTGCATTGAGTGTGCTTCTTGGATTGATGATTAGCAAAAGTAAAACCAGTAAAATACAATTGCATATGGCAAGGAAGTCTCAAAATAAATGCAGCAGAGTTGGCAGCTAAAAACCAGTGAAAGGGTCTTAATATTTTAAAAGTACTGAAGAACAGGACCAGTTTGGCCGGGTGGCATCCTTGTTATCCTTTAGGTGATGGCTAAACAGGTGTAGGGAGAGCATTTGACCATTTCAGTGCCACCACAGAAAACAGCCTCCCACATACACACACAACTTCTGCCTGCTTAACCTCCCAATGAACACCCTGTTTCATGCTGTATGTTTCAAGCAGTCAACTCTTTGAGATTAGCCACATGATGGATTCCATTGCAGAAAGTTCTTCAGATGAAAATTGATATGGAACATTGGAGCGTAGGAAGCTGCCAAACCAAGAGTCCATCTAGCTCTGTGTTGTCTATATTGACTGGTACCTGCCATCCAGGATTTCAGACACTGCATTCTCAGACCTTGCTGGAGGCTGAACCTGGGACTGTCAGCATTCAAAGCGGGTGCTTTGCCCTGAGTTACATACAGCCCTTCCCCATTTGCTGAAGAATGAGCAATGCTTGAAAACAACTTTGCCAAATTAGACATGTTTGTACAACCATGGTTATTGGAGCAGGAGCTCAATGCCAAAGTGTTCAGCAGGGGCCAGGTTCAGTCCTTAGCCTCTCTGCTTAACGGATCTTTAGTGGAACACGATTCTGCTTGAGACCCAGTAAAGCCACCGCTAGCCTGCACTAGGTGGGCCAGGGGTCTGACCTTGCTATAAGGTGGTGTCATAAGCTGTTGTGCCTTATCCAGTTGTTGGGTGTTTTTTTCCAGGCAAGGCAAATGCAAACTACTTGGATTTGTTGTCAACTGCCTGTTTACCGAAAGGTTCCGGGGCAGCGTGTACAAACGTGTGACGAAAAACTAATTCAACCACAACATATAAAATGCAAACAAACTGAAACTCAAAACAAACTAAAGGGCAAATGAGGACAAACAAAACCCTTAAAAATGCAGTAATGCTACACTGCTAAAATGCCTGGGCAAATGGGAAGGTCCCCTCCTGACACCCAAAAGTTGTCAATACCTCCCTGAGGGAAGGATCTACCCCATTCAATTTCTTGTCCTTTTTTAACAGGACAACATGCCCAAGATGGTGATGGAATACTGGACTGGATGGTTCGATAGCTGGGGAGGACCTCATAATGTGTTTGATGCAGATGGTGAGTTGCTGTTCTCCCTCATTTGCTCCACTTTCCCTTCTTCCCTTCCTCCTCCTCTTATTTATTCTTTTAGGGTCTGAATTGCTCATTGCCTGACACAGCTTGACCTCTCTCTTTACTTCTTTCATCCTCGTCAGATGAAATGGGTGGCTCCCCAAGCAGGGGTGCTGCTTAATAGTTAGTTATCTCAGGGACAGGCCAACATGGTGCTCTCTGGATGTTGTTGGACTCCCAACTCCCATAACACAGTCAACAGTGAAGGATGCTGTGAGTTTTAGTCCACCACCAACATCTGGAAGGTCACTGGTTCCTCACCCCTGCCTTATCTCTTGGCCAGGCACTGAATCTGATGGTGTTTAGGCACCAGGTGAAAAGTACCTCCCTTCTTAATGGCTTTGAATAGCTTTTTAATGACTCCTGTCCTGCTGCTGCTTTTAAATTGTTATGTGCTGCTGTTTAATTTCATTCTCGTAGATTTTTCTACATCCTAATGCAATGTTATCAGTTGCCTTCAGAATCTTGTGCTGAAAGGTGGGTGTAAAATGCTTTAATAAGATTAGCATTTTGTTTTTTCTGGGGATGTTCAGGCTGAGTGGGGAAGGTAGGTCCCTTTGCCGAGAGGAATGGGGTTTTGAGTGGGGTGGGGAGTGGTATTGGTTTGTTTTTGCTTCAGGGTTTGTTTTTGCAAAGTAAGGACTAAGCACTCCTGTGCAAAATGAGTGTTATTGTTAGGCAGGAACTGAGCTTGCAAGGCAGCAGTGCCACATTGCAGAAGGGACTTCCCTGATCCCGATGTCTCCGTGGACGCTCGTTGTTTGTACTGCAGCAATACATCAAGGCAATTGCTAGCTCTGAGGCACTCTCAACCCTTTGCTTCCCTGCACAGAAATGATGGCAAACATTGAAAAAGCCATCAAAGCGGGGACATCCATCAACCTCTACATGTTCCACGGAGGCACTAACTTTGGCTTCATGAATGGTGCTCTGCATTTTGACGAGTACAAGGCAACCATCACCAGCTACGGTAAGGTGTCATTGACAGTGCATAATTAAACTGTGGAACTCACTGCCCTGGTAGGCAAGTTGCTGGCCACCAACCTGGATGGTTTCAAAAGAAGGCTTGACAAATTCATAGGGGAGAAGGCTATCAATTGCTACTATCCACAAAGGCTATACTGTGCATCCATGGTCAAAGGCAGTAATGCTTCTGAGGACTAGTTTCTTGAAATCACAGGAGGAGGAGAGTGCCCTTATGCTCGATCCTTCTTGTGGGTTTCCCATGGGAATCACAGTTGGCCACTGTGAGAACAGGGTGCTGGACTAGCCAGTCCTGCAAGCCAGGGCTCAGTGGCAGAGTCTTTGCTTTCCTTGCAGAAGGGCTTCAGCTGAAAGGGCTGGTGAAAACCTCCAGCCCAAATCCTGCTCTGGCTGACAGCAGTTCTGCAAGGTTGTTGGCAAAGGGTCCCCCCACCCCCTGCTGCCGCCCATCACCTGTCACTTGTCCCTTTTAAGAGAGATGTCAGAGGAGTGAGCCTGGAACCATTTTGCATGCAAAGTGTGTTCTCCCTCCCACTCAGCTCCTGTGCCACTCAGCTCCATCCCTCCACAAGTGGGTTGTTGTTGTTTTGCACTCGTGCAGTGATTTTACTGATATGCGGTGGGTGGAGGGGAAGCTTGCCAAAAATGGCTGTGCTATTTATTTACTTAAGGCCATTTCTGCACCACTTACTACAGGGAAGTGCTAAGAGGCAAGGGGGTGTAAGGGGGGCGCTGGAGGTCACTGAATCAAGTTCATCAGTTTTGTTGAATTAGTTGAACTTAACAGTTTTAGTTGGATTCAGAATAAATGTGCAATTAATCATTACTGTTTTGAATTATATTGTGTTATTTTTTTTAGTGGATTGTGCAAACCACTGTTCTGAACAATGCTTTTTATAGGTCAGCATAGGGCACTGGGGATGAGTTTATGGAGCCAAGGGGGCGGTGGCTGGAAAAAGTTTGGGAACCACTGCTCTAATAGCTGGCCTTAAAGCTTAGGGAAGGATGGAGTACCAGAAGTCTCTAGCTTCCACCAGCCAGTCCTATTTCGCTTGGATTAAAGATGCAAGAAGTATTCACTCAGGAGGAATGAGCTTTCCTGGTTAAGTAAGGCAGCCTGGCATTTCCCCTGAGCCAGGCGTTCTTCCTAACTTTGACTAATGACGCTGCCTTTTCCCCCAGACTATGATGCCGTGCTGACCGAGTCCGGAGACTACACCTCCAAGTTTTTCAAACTGCGTGAGCTTTTCACGGGCCTTGCAGGTAATTTTGGGAATGCCATGTGATTGTGGGTGGGAGGAGGCGCGCCGTCTCTGCTTCCTCCTAAGTGCCAGCCAGTGCCACAGGGGTGGAGCTTGGAAATTGGCTCCCCGACATGTGTGTGCCAGTCTCCCGCTGCTCCCCATGTAGCTACATCCTGTCGATTAGCCAGGAGCACTTTCCGAAGCACGAGGAGAGACAAAGGGAGCGGGGAGCATCTTGTTATGGAAATGGCCCTTTCAGCCGACTTCATAGCAGCGGGGAGAGTGCTGCCGCTAATAGCAGCGCCTGCCTGCCAGGGGAACGTTCCACGCCAGGGAACTTAAATGCAAATTGGAAAGAGGGAAACTGTTCAAATATCCTCTCCCCCCCCCCCCCGTTTATTTTTGGGACTCCCGTCAGCAAGTTGATGTACCGCTCTTAAGGCTTGCCACACTTCTGCTTGTACGGTGCCTAGAAAGTAGGAATCCAAGTGGTTTTCCACCCGTCCCACACTTTCTAAGCATGTGCCCAAGCGGTTTCCCCCTTGCCCCGATTTTTCCAGGAGAAGTCCACTTTTTTAGCTCTAAATCAGAGCAAACGTCAATCTGGAGAAAACCCCAATTGCCATTTGCTCCTATTGAAACAGTGTGTTTTCCGCTGGGGAAAGCAGCTGAACAAGAGGAAATGCGGATAAGCCCTTCATTTCTTCACCACTCACAGTCCTGCGTCAGGGATTGTCTTTGAATAGGCTGACTTAAGGCACAGTTGTGGGCAAAAGACTGCCTCTGAGACGGTACTGAGCCAAAAGTGAATATTTAACTAGATCTCAATTTTTGCGAGTGTCTTCATTTTATTAAAATCACCTCCTGTTTCTTGCATATATTCCCCCCTCCTTGTCAATGGAGGCTGTCTAGCACCTTTTGTTCCCTTGGCGGGGCTGCCTGCCGCTCCTGCTCCTGCTGTTGTTGCTGCTTCTTGGTGTTATTTTCATCTTTCTACATTTCCAACCTCAGTGTTCTCTGCCTCATTTGCCCTCACTGACCATTAACGCTTTTGATTGTGGTGACCCATGCGGTCTTTTGTCAGTGATGCCGAAGCAACAGGTTCTGAGTCTGAGATTAGGTTACCCCAGTTGCCCATAAACAAAACCATGTGGGGTCACCACAGCCTATTAGATTAAATCACGGTGAGGGAAAGTGAGGCCAGGGAGACTAAGGGCAATGAAGAAGAAGAATAGTGAGAAGACACAGTAAAAAAATGGAAACAAAGTGGAGTTGAAGCACACTGGGAAATCACAAATGTTTGGGTTGGGTTTTTTTCCGCCAGGGTGTTGTTATTTCAGGTGTGGAGAATATGCTAATTTCAAAGCCAATAGCAATTTGGGGTACTTGAGAAGTCACTTTTTTTTCTTTTTTAAAAAGATATGCCTCGTCCTCTACCTCCTATAATCTTAAACAAGGCATCGTATGGGGCGATCCTGATGCAGCAGTATATCTCCCTGTGGGAGGTGCTGCCATCTCTGGTAGAGGTATGTACTTATTTTTATTTTTGGGGGGTAGGACCCCGGACTACAGCCTATCAGAAGGAACGCAACATGAGTCCATGGCCACATCTGGCTTCCATGGCTAGTCTTGTCGCAAAATGTGCTGCGTATAGCTCAAAACAGTGTGGCAAAGACTACTTCCCAACAGGAAGAGGCTTTGTGATGAGTTCCCAACATCCCTGCTTAAAGCTTGTCAACTGCAATATCTGTTGACTGCTTGCATGCAAATATAACGTTTACGTGTCTCCAATATATACTAGACACTACGATTAGCAAGGTGTGAACATGCAGGTGTGAGCCAGTCCTAAAACCCTTTCATTGTTGGAATTGAGCCCTTCCTTTCCACACACTCAGAACTAAGCACACAAAAGCAGCGTAAGCTAATAGCTAGGGATGTTTCAAGCGTTTCACTAATGGAATGGTCAAGAGCACGGTCAGGGTAAGCAGAGTTCTGTTTACAGCCTGCTGTAAATGGGGCTGTGCTCTCCCTGATTCTGTGGCCCATTGCCCTCCCCTTTCCCTGATTAAGGCTCCGCAGAAACTTAGCTACACCCAGTCCCCTTTGGAGCATTTCCTCCCCAAAAGGTACCAGGTTCTGGTCTCCTCACCATCAGTGTGAAATGGCTTTTTTTTGTGCTTGTTTGTTTATTGAATTTATATTCTGCCCTATACCCGGAGGTCTCAGGGTGGCTCACAGAACAAAACCAGAATGCAAAACCACAAAATATATAATCAAAATAAAAACAACCCAGTAACTGCCCCCCCAACCACATTTTGAAAGGGCATAGGATGTCAATCAGATCAACAAAAGGCCTAGTTAAAAAGTAATGTTTTTGCCTTGCGCCTAAAGGTGTATAATGAAGGCACCAGGCGAATTTCCCTGGGGAGAGCATTCCACAGACAGGGAGCCGCTGCAGATAAGGCCCGTTCTCGCGTTGCCACCCTCTGGACCTCATGTATGTCTGATTCACACTGAGGAGAAGGCCCCCGGAAATTCATTTTCCTGCTAAGGATCTGGGACTTGTAGTCGCAGTCAAGTAAGGAAAGACCCTCTTCCAGAGATGGAGAAATTGACACCTCTGCATTCCCTTTCTCTCAGTATAAGGGAATTTAATCTGACAAATACATGGACCAAGAAACCCAGATGAAATCATCTGGACTCAAGTTAAGATTCTGTCTGCTCACCCCAGGGTTGGGGGGCGTGTTCATAAAGCTGTTTTACTGTGCAGAGAGAGAGAGAGAGAGAGAGAGAGAGAGAGAGAGAGAACTATCGAACTGCATGGAACATATTCCTGAGTTAAGACACGCTTAGGATTTTGTTGAAAGTTTGCGATTTCTGCTTTGCAGCCCTTGAAATCCGAGCATCCTATTAACATGGAGAACCTCCCGGTGAACAATGGGAACGGACAAGCTTTTGGATATATCCTGTACGAGACTGTCATACCTGGCGGAGGAGAGCTCCATTCACATGACCATGTCCGGGACAGAGCACAGGTGGAGATTGTAGTCGGGTTAAGTCAACAGCCTCTGCTGGGGGTCTGGGATGGGTGGGTAAGACATTAAGGTTACTTTAATTAACTGAGTGACCATAATGCAACCTTGTAAATAAGAGCATGAAAGTTAACTAGCGTGTAGAAAAATATATGGGTTGGAATAGGAAAGGTGGAGAACTCTGCCCCTCCTGCAGTATCCAGTTTCATTTTTATTCTGGACGTAGAAGGGAGGGCTCTCCTCTTGACACCCTGCTTGGTTTCTGTGCTGGCTACAGAAGAGGTTTCAAGCAGGAAGTCTCTCCCAGCCCTTCCTGGAGATTCCAGGGATTGAACCTGGCGCCTTCTGCCTGCAGAGCAGATGTTGAGCTGAGTTACAGCCCTTCCCTATGCAGGCTGAGGGTGATGGAAATTGGAATCCAACAACACCTTGGGAGCTTTAGCAGGTGAGCCACTCCTGGCTTAAGCACAAGGCTGTTGTAAGGCTATTCTCAGAATGAAGACGTGTCAAATCCCTGATGTCTCACTAGCTTTCCACACACCACTCCCTCCCATTCTCTGTGGAACCTAAGTGTTTTTAGACATGTGCTTAAAGGTAGGGATGTTTCCAGGCTGCGTCCATTTTGCGTGTGTGCCCATTCCTAAGTCTTTTATACGTCCCATTTTTGCATCAGTTTGTGATTTAAAAAGAAGTATTAGTAGGAAGACTTGTATCCACTTAAGTTTTAAATAGGCGTTTTATCTCAGTATGTGCATTTCTAAAAATACTTTATCCTAAAATAAGTATTTTTTAAAATGCATTTTTGGGTACCTTTTACAGGCTGAGAACTGTATTGTAAAGATTCAGAGAAGAGAGGGAGATCTCCCCATTTGGGGAATAGGCACAGAGATGGTGACTTTCATTGATCCTCATCCCTGTGCTTTTGAAGATGGAGGAGCTACCAAGAGGGCCCCTTCTGCTGATATTTACACCCGAGAGGCTCTTTGGGGAAGAAGGTGGTCCTTCGGATACTTATTTTGTTATTGCATAGTGTACCTCAGATAAAAGCACCCGATAAAGTACCTTGGCAGCAGATTGTAACCCAGAGGGAGGTTTATATGGGAAGAGGCATAGCGTCAGGTATCAGCCACCCAAACATATCTGTTGATCCTGCATAATCTGGATTCTTTAATAAATGTGTTTTCCCCTATTCTTAAGTGCTGTTTAAATGATTATCATAATAAGCTTACAGTCAAAGCTTGGAAGAGACCCCAGCCATCCCTGTTGCCACTGGGCGAGGGGGAATTTCTGTTCCTCCCTCCAGCCCCTAAATCCCCTTCTAATCCTCTGGATTTTCACAACTGACAAATGAGGCTCTGGCTGTTTCTTTTCCCACAGGTGTTTCTTAATACTCTACATATTGGCTACCTTGATTATGTCAAACACCAATTGTCAATTCCTGATGGGCAGGTAAGCAGTCGGAAGGATTAAGAGTGAGTTGCAGGCAACAAGTGCCATTTGTATCTCTTTCCCAGATGTTTTCTGGTGGGTGCCCTCAGGTATGCCAGGCAAGTTGAATCCAGCAAGTTGAATCTTAATTTCAGCGGGTCTGCTCTCGGGGCTCATCCAGACTTCCTTTTGTGCTGCGTTTCTAGGCATAAGTCCAATCTTTAAAGCTCCGTGTCTGAGCCGTTTCATTATTATTATTTTGTCCCGCCATTTAAAAAACAACACACGTTTCCCCCCTGAATTGGAGGAAACCGCAATCAAGTTTTACATGGATTGCCATTTCCTCCAAATCAGTGGTAAAACGTGAGTTTTCCTGGGAAAAGTGCCAGGACAAAAAAAAACCCTTGCTCGGACATGGAGTTTTATAGCACCTGGAAAGATAGCACAATGGAAAAGGAAATCTGGATGCGCCCCAAGAGTAGATGCACTAAAACGTACTCTCCAACAACAGTATTTAGGTTTGCAGGCTGAACCTGCAACTCCACTGGCTGAACTTTCCCTGCAGCCAATTAAAATTGCCCCCCGAGACGAATTAGCTAGAGGTTTTAATGATAAATCTACTGATTAAACCCACTGAAGCTTGCTGCCCGAGTGTTTAAGCATACATTGTCTGCTGCTGATTTTATTTCCCAAGTTTGAAGATAGAAAATGGAAGCTCCCAGTGTGATCCATAGCCCACTTTTGCAAGAGATGAAATGACCAGTGTGTTGATCCCTTCATTTGATTTTTTAAAAGCCCCAACCACCTGATAAGTGTTTTCTTTTGTTTTTTTAAGTATGAAACTGCTTCACAAGTAGGAGATTGCCGGAGATTTCTTGATGACAAGCCAATAAGTGCTGCACCATAGCAGCTTCCGTTTTAACTTGCAACCTTTTAGAACTCAGCCCTAGAGAGGAATAGGTGTGCTAGGGTAAAGACAGATGGAGCATTTTTACCTACTGGGGCAAAGACAGATGCAGCGTTATTAGAGCAGTGAGGCTGTCCTGGAAATGCTGAGAGCAATCCAATATTAAATCTGTCTTCACCCTAAGAGGCAGAGCAAATTCTCTTCCTGCCCATATTTCTGCATTTCTCTGTATCTCCTTGTTCTTAGATTAGGAACTGTCCTTAATTGTTCCTTGCAGGGATACAGGCAACTCCGGCTCCTTGTTGAGAATCGTGGGCGAGTCAACTATGGGCGCAATCTGAACAACCAGCGGAAAGGTGGGCTGGGCTACTTCCCCCCCTTGTTACATTAATACTAAAGAATCATGTTTTTAGTGGGTTGCTTCACCATTCTTTTTTTTCTCTTCATTCTGAAGATACAATAAGCAGGACTCTATTTAACTCTCTGCTTTTTAAAAAAAATATATACCCCCCCCCCCGGTAACTCCAAATTTTTGTGCCAACAGAAACTGAATTCTGTAACCTCTTTAGAGGGAAATGAATAATTTATGCAAATCTTGCATAGTTGCTCTTACTTTGCATAATTTATTCTGCTTCTACTAGTTGTGGGGAACAGCAGGAAATATTTCAAAATCCTGCCCCAAGCCATTGATACCTTAATCTATCTGGCTCCTGAGGTTTCAACAGGTAGTGCTCATGCACTTCGGAGTGTAACTTTGCAGTCAAAAGGACTAGAAACTTGTTTTTTAAAAAGAAACTAAAATCCTTAGCAAGCTGGATTCTGTGCCAAATAGGACATTGTGTGTTTTTTCTTCGTTCCCTAAGAATGCCAGCACATACTAGCCCTGTTTGTAATTATCTGAGAGTAACGGGATTGCTGCCTTGTTGTAGTTTGTGTGGTAGGCCACACTGGTTTACCGACAAAGAACTAAGACATAGGAGTTATGACACCTACTGCCACAGTTGGTAGCAAGGGTTATGGAGGTTTTTTGCCATTGAATTACCCTCCACAATAGGTTTTTAAGCAGGGAAGATAGATGAACAGGTTCTCTAGTAGTAGATTTCCTGCACTAACAGGGTGTTGGATTAGATTACCTTTGAGGAGTCTTCCAACTCCTGTGGATGTCTGTTCAATACAGAAAAAATAGCATTTAAAACAAATGATCTCCAAGGAAGCACACTCAGCAAGTTGACCAAACACAACCCACAGCCGCCACAAAATTAGCAATAGAATTAACACCAAAACCAATTACTAAAGGCCCATTAAACAGAGCCGACTTTGTTTGGAATCTAATGGTTAACAAAGAAGGTGCCAGGCAGATCTTTCCTGGGAGTTCCTCGACAAGGTTGTGCATAAATGGCCCATTGAAGGTATATTTCTTACTTGAACAATTGTTCGGCATTTCGCCTGATATTTATTTCAGAGCCGTGTTAGTGCTTCCGAAGCTTTGATTTGGCAGGCATAACACACTTGCTCTTTCACTCCTTTGCTTTCATCACCTTAATTCTTGGTCAGTTGCAGCCAGCTACGGAAACTGATGCATGGGAGATAGGAGAATGGCCAGCCGCATGGAGCCTCTCGCTCGGGGAGTTTGGTACAGCTTGTGTTGCAGTGCCCAGTTTGGTGTGATCTAATGTGCCAGGTTGCTTGTGAGTCTTCTCGAGTGCATTTCTGGAATATCCTTTGCCCGAGTCTGCTTTGGGCACAAACACCCCCTGGCTGGCTGTCCTCTCTCTTTGCCTGCTTCTGTTGTGATTGTGTGGAGTTTGCTTTGGAGCAGGGAGCTGATCTATGGAAGATCCATTCGCACAGTGCTGTACATCATCAGCCAACTCTTCTGCAGCTTGAAAAGCAGGGGATTAGAGGATTTTTTGCCTCATTGCCACAGCCTTTTATGAGAAATCTTTTAATTTATTTATTCTCTTGAACAACATGCAGCCTATTTTCCCATTCTATTTGCACCCAAGCCCCTCACCCCTACCCTTTGTGGGAAGGCTTCTAGCTCTGGTTTGCATGCAGAAGGTCCCAGATTCATCCCCCAGCATCTCCAGGTAGGGAGAGAGAGACTTGTGTCTGACACCCTGGAGATCTGCTGCCCATCGTTGTCAAGAAAACTAAGCTAGATAGGCAAAGGCAAAGCTAGATGGTATGAGGCAGCTTCCTAATGTCCTTTGTGTTCACCTCAGTTACTCCACATCTGCTCTTATCCCTGGGATGCCTTCTTAACATATGTAACCTATAGTCTAAAGACTCCCGGCAAGCATGCAATATCCAGAAATCAAGGTTCAAGTAGCTACAGAACTAACTCCTCGCCGCAAATGCAAATTTGGATGTGTGTTTCTTGAGCAGCTGCCTCTCGCTCTCCCAGTGCTGCCTGGCAAACAGCTTTGGAAATGAAAACAGAGTTTGTGTTTTGAGACGCGATGCAGCAATCTGCCAGTTAAAGTGTCAGGGGGCTGGATCAATAATCCCCACTAGGTGTGTTCAGCCCTTTGGGCTAAAGGAGCTCTTTGGACGGTAGCAATGATTCAGCGACTGGAATCTGGGGAAGCCACTGCAACAAGTGGAATGATTTCTGCCAATGTAGTGGAACGTCCCCTCTCTCTTCGATACCAGTAGGGGCCTTACGGGCCCTAATCTTCCTGCAGAGGACAGCTGCTGCTGAGCACAGCTTGCTCATTCCCTCTGCTTTCAGAGTTGATTCATCAGCCTCACTGCTCAGTTCGGCATTTACTCTTGTCTCTCTTGCAGGCTTAATTGGTGATATCTATCTGAACAAAACCGCCTTGAGGAACTTCAAGATTTACAGCCTGGACATGAAACCCAGCTTCATAGAAAGGTTTGTGCAGATACTCAACACCCGCATACCCCGTTGTCACTACTTGTTTCCCTCTTTCCCTTATTTACAGCAAATGCATTTGGCAGAGGGACAAGACCTAGTTAGCAACTCCACCTGCCAGGCAAGCCAGCATCTGGTCCTGGAGTGAGGTGGCAAATCATGACCAGGTAGCTTGCGAAAACACACAGAGCACTGCAGCAGCCCTTCCTTATCGATGCCTACATTTCAGGCCTCTTCTTATTTCTGCTCAAGCCCAGCAGCTCAGCTTTGCTCAGTGGTCCCATCAAAACTGTTTGGATGGGTAAAACCAGGGGCATAGTGCTGCTTGTGTGCACATGTGCGTGTGCACATGTGCGCCAGGCATGGGCAGAGTGCACTCTCCCATAGGTGGGGGTGGTGCGTGCTTGCCCAGTCCTCATCATTGTTGTGTTTTGTGGTAGCCAGCAAAGCAGGGATTCTGTGGAGGGGAGTTCCACAACCTAATGGCGCCTTGCCTGAAGAAGTCCATTCTTTCCATTTAAAAGAAGGAAAGAGAAACCTGAAATTTCTGGGGTACTGAATTCTGTACATGGGACCATGCCAGGCTCCAGGACCAGGAACAAGCCTTGCTAGGGATGGCACAGGCAGCGGCCAGCAAAGCTGGGCAATAGCAAATCCTTTTCTGCCACTGGGCTTCCTCTCTCAAGCTTTCTGCCTTCCAGATAGCTTGGACTACAACTCCCATCAGTGCCCCCCCCCAAAAAAATCCTGCTTCTAAATCAGCTGTTCCTTTTTTTAAAAGTGTGATCCCAGGTCAAAGCAAATTTTGCTTTTGTTTTGTAAATGCAGCTTGTTTCTTGGCTAAAATCCGAGGGTTGTTTTGGTGGGGGGGGGGGGTCGTCTTCCTTTCTCTTTTTTGACCTTTAGGAACTTTGGCGACCGAGTCACAAAGCTCTCCAGAAAGAGATTGTTTCCCTTGCCAGGTTGCAGGTTGTTTAGCTGCAGCTCTCTCTCCATTTTTTTCTGCTGTGAAGGCGCTTGCATTTCCAGGGCCAGCTCCATCAGCCTCCTGTCCCCGCTAGAGTCATTTGCAGTTACAGGTGTTGACTCTTTGGAAAGGATAAGAAGAAGGTGGAAATCTCTTTGTGGGGTGCCAGAGCGTGCAGCACTGAACCGTGGTTGTCCTGAGCTTAGCTCAAATAATGCCACCGCTGTTCCTGTGACTGTTTCAGGCCAGTAATTTCCCCTGAATCAAAAGGGGCTTATCATCCCACGCAGACTGATAGCATCCTCTAGAGAGGCTTTGTGACCGTGTATTGTTTCTGAAAATCAGTTGCTGGAAGCCACAGGAGGGGAGAGGGCCCTTGTACTCAGATCTGGTTTGTGGGTTTTCCACAGCCATTTGGGTGGCCACTATGAGAACAGGATGCTGGACTAGTTGGGCCATTGGCCTGATCCAACAGGCTCTTCTTGTGTTCTTCTTGCATTCCCTTTCTAGTCTTCTTTGATCCTGCTTTTTCTGGGGAGTCCTGCCTTGTGCACAATCCATGGCACCTAGGGCAACGTATGCAGCAAGCAGGCTCAAGTGGTGAGACTTTTCCCAGATTCTGGCATTTTGGGAAGGAAGGAATGCATGCCTGAATAAAGCTCGCTGTGTGCAGAAAAGCAGGCATTAAACAGGAAGAATTCAGGCTAGTTGACTCTTTGCTGTACTTAATTTCTATGGACAGGAGCAGAGGCGTAGTGAGAGGGGGTGCATCAGAAAGAGCTGTGCCTTGGGAGTGGCAGAGAGCAGCCCTCCTTGGCTGCAGCGGCTCCATCACCAGGTCAGGTCTGACCCAGCGGCGGAGAGCAGGAGAGCTTACAATGCTGCTGCCCACCCTCCTTGGCTGCGAGGCGCCTCGCCCCCGGCCACAGAAGCTCTGCCTCTGCCACCGGCTCAGGCCTGCCCTGGTGGCAGAAAGCAGGGACCTTTATTGATATTTTAAATGTTTTATTGCACACAGAGTATATCCTTACCACTGTTGTATTGCATACAACACAACAGTGTGTATTGCTTAGTATGTGCAGGCTTTACCTTGCTGCCTGGGGCTGGTAAGAGTTGTCGTTCACAGCATTTGGAGGGCACCAGGTGGGCAAAACCTGGCTTAGCAGATAAAAATAAAACATCATTCTTTTAAAACACACACACACACACACACCCCTGGTCCTTAGAGAGTTGCACAGGATCAATGTTGAATGTTCTTCCCGGAAAATAGCTCTTACTCAGAGAAGTCCCACCCACCCACGCAGCACGTGTGGATCATCCTGAACAGAACTCAGGCCCCAGTCAATTTTCTTCTCTCCAGAACTATGCTAGATGATCCATTAGCCATTTAAAACCTGTTTGCTTTGCGGACGTATAGGGCAGAGGAACAATCCCGCTGAGCCAGCGATCTCACCTCTCACAGAGCATCTCCCAGTTTGCTGCCGCCGCCGACTTAGCGCATCTGAAGGAAGCCCCTTTATTGGATTAGGGCCCTGGAGTTTGTTACAGCACTGTCGCCTCCGGGCATGTAAAAGGGGCCTTTTAATAAGAAAATATACACAGCCCCGGGGAGCTGGAAGGGATTAGATGGAATGCGAACTGGCATTCCCCGTCTCTCCGTAGACGTGCAGTCGTCTCGCCTGCCGTCCTTGAGGTTGGGGTTCCTGGTTGGTGAGAAAAGGGAGGTGGAGTTGCCTATCTTGAAAGACTGCTCATCTCATCTCTTGAGCGTTCACACTGGGGCTGCTCTTGATAGCAAGGTGGCAACCTGGAGGTGTGAGCCGGAGGGAATCAGAAATGGGAAAGGTAAAGAGAAAAACAAAACGAAACCGGTGAGGGTTTGCTTGTTGCAGAATATACGAATCAGCTGAATATTCCTTGTGCAAGGAGGGATGCAGGCGATCATTTTTCATAGCTGTCCTGTTCTGCCAATGCAACAGTGCCTAGAAACCCTAACACGGCTAGATGAGGGCTGAAAGCTGCTGCCTTCCTTGGAGGCAGGTGGTGGGGAGTTGCCGCATCATGGAAATGCCAGTTGTTGAAGCCTTCTCCGAACACTCCCCCTCCTGCAGCTCTTACTCAGCAATTAGCCCTCACTGCAACAGAAGGAAAAAATGGAACCTGCGGCAGGATGTTGTGGTGTGTTCCAGCCAGCTTTCGAACAGGAGCCTTTTCATCCTACACACACACATGATCTCCATCCTTGGAGACTTTTTCTGGCTATGATGGTGTTGGTGTTATTTACTAATTTAATAGTTGCTGGCTTTTGACGCAGCAGCTCAAAGTGATTTACAATATCTTAAGCAAAAACAAACACACACACAAACATATGTTAAAACCAGCATCAAGAAAACCCTGTATTAAAGCATCGCACCCACACAAAACAGCCACAGATAGTTAAAAGCCAAAGGCCTGGTTAAAAGGAATGTTTCTGCCTGGCACCTAAAGATATGTAATGATGGCGCCAGGCAAACCTCCTTGAGGAGAGCATTCCACAAGCGAGGAGCCACCACTGAAAAGGCCTGGCCTTATGTTCTCACCCTACAGACCTTGGCAGATGGGGCACACAAAGAAGGGCCCCAGGTGACGATTGCAGGGTCCAGGTTGGGGAGAGGCAATTACCTTGAGTTATTGGTTTTTAAAGGGTTAAATAACAGGTGACGGGAAAGGCATGTACCTAAACTCTGGGGTGCTGCTGCCAGTCATAGTGGGCAATACTGGGCTATATGGAAACATACCTTGACTTGGTATAATAAGATGGTATCTTTATGTTGCTATAATCCTTGAGGGCTCATGTTTGACACTGTCCACCTTGAATGTGAGCATTTTATAGCAGTTGTGGTTGAGGTCCCTTTCCCATTCTCCCCTCCTGAAATTTTCCCGTGCAGTGCAAGGAAGAGCAATTTTAATCTTTGAGAACACATCACCCCCCAATTCTTGCTCCCCCAGATACTTAGCATAAGCTCTTGGGGGCTTGAGCCAAATTCTGTTTTTTTGCTGCTGTGAGCCAAATGAGAGCCAGTTCACATAACTGTGGAAAAGTTGATATTCTGTGACTTCCTTTTAGTGTGCAGGGGGGTGACTAGGGCAGGGTGAAGAAGAGGATGTTTGTGACCTTTGATGTGTGGCTGGATCTCAGCTTCCCAAAGTGGACTTGAACCAGGATGCAGCCTCAAAGCATTCACAAGGCAAAATTGCCAACCAGTAAGGCTCTCCCGGCATCAAAACTGGTCCCCAAAATTCTCTATCCTGGGATGCAGCTTCTTCTTTTCTTATCGTCATCTGCTTTCTCCCCGCAGCCTACGTGGGACCACTCCTTGGAGCGCCGTCCCTGACAGTGCAATGGGCCCAGCGTTCTTCCGAGGGACCCTTCAGGTGCAACATATGCCTCAGGACACTTTCTTGAAGCTAGAGGTGAGTTGCTGGATCAGAGGCCTTAAGAAGAGATGCTGGAGAGAAGGGCCTTTGTTGATGAGCCGTTGGGCTTCTTTTTAGACAATACGGTCCTTGGCAGCAAGAATTGTGTATCCGCTACAGCTAGAGATGTGCAGAATCTGTTCCTTTATGCCTGTGTGTTTTCGCCTTCCACACTATCATCGTATTGTTGGAAATCTATGCATTTTTTGTGATGCACATCCAAGCCATTGCTGTGCACTGATTAGAACATTATTAGCTGCAGCTGGTTGGATTGTACACCGTGAGCCTCATTCAGAGGAACAGACAACTGAATTTGTTGTGCATTCCACATGAAATCATCTTGTGAGACGTTCTCACCACCTTTTTTTTGAGGGATGTGGGAGTGAGGTGCAGGGAGAATCTAGTACAGTAGTACCTCAGGTTAAGTATTTAATTTGTTCCGGAGGCCTGTTCTTAACCTGAAACTGTTCTTAACCTGAAGCACCACTTTAGCTAATGGGGCCTCCTGCTGCCGCCACACCGCTGGAGCACAATTTCTGTTCTTGTCCTGAAGCAAAGTTCTTAACCTGAATCACTATTTCTGGGTTGGCGGAGTCTGTAACCTGAAGCATATGTAACCTGAAGCGTATGTAACCTGAGGTACCACTGTATTCACATTCTAAACTCCTTAAGTTGATATTTTTGCTCTACAGTATACTTAACAGAAAATTGATCTAGGTTTGATTTGATGATAAATCTTATAAAAACTTCCACTTTTCTAGGACACTTTCTGAAACATGTAAATGCATTTTTATTTATTCTTGCAGTGGGAATAGGAAAGTGTGGCACCAGTCATGCCCCAAGTGGTCTTGGTGCTTAGCTGAGTAGGCACCCTTATAACTATTTCCTTTTTCCTTTTTCACTTACTTACTGCATTAATATCCCACCTTTCTCTCGTGGAGCTCAAGGTGGCATGCAGGACTCTCCCCATCCTCATTTACTACCCACAACAGCCCTGTGTGAGGTAGGTTAGGCTGAGAAGCAATGACTGGCCATCCAGTGAGCTTTGTGGCTTAGTGGGGATTTGAACCCTGGTCTCCCGGGTGCTAGTCTGATTCCCTAACCACTGCACCACATTGGCTCTTTTATGGCAGCATCAAGTTTGGAGAAGGAGGTGGTGAAAGTTTTCTGCCATTTCCCCATATTTGCCTAGGCCATCTGTAGAAATCTTAGCTGCATTCTAGAATGTCCACATATTCTGTTACTGCACTCCTGACCCATCTCTGTTTCCTAGGGTTGGAGCAAAGGTGTCGTCTTTGTCAATGGGCAGAACCTCGGTCGCTACTGGAAAATTGGTCCTCAAGGGACACTCTACCTCCCAGCCACATGGCTCCAGCAAGGGCACAATGAGGTGAGTTGCCCGACTGGTGCCCACAAAGCCTGTAATAACCTACCTTGGCAGAAACCAGGGGTAGGTCAAATGCCTCGCCCTCCAGATGATATTGGACTGCAGCTCGTATCAGCCCTACCAAAATGGCTGATGGCCAGGTATCATGTATTTGTTTAGCAATATTTTGTATACCGCTTAATTGAAAAGTATCACTAGTATAGAATATATTCATTAAAAACAGCAACGAAAGCAGGACTTTAAAACACGTGGATAGTCATAGTGATCAAAGTGCAGATAAAATAAAAATAGTTTTAAAGGGGAAGTGTGCATGATAAAAAACAGCTCCGAGTTAAGCTCACATTTTAAAAAATATATCTATGGCATGTGATTAGCATTTGCGCAAAAGGTTGATCCTTCGTTGCTGAAGCAGCAGAGGAGCATGGAAGGCTAGGAGTGGACTCTTAATTAGGGAAGAATTATGAACTCTCTTAGTTCATGTGGTTGTTTATATTTTATGCTTCTGGGTGTAAATCTGAGAAATGTGCCCTATAACAAAAGGATGTGTGCGAACAACACAAAAGAAAGCTGGTTTCTTTTACTGCATTTATATCCCACACTCCCTCCAAGGAGCTCAAGGTGGTACACATGGTTCTCCCTCCTCCCTTATTTGTCCTCACATCAACCTTTTGAGGGAAGTTAAGCTGCAAGACTATGACTAAGGTCCCTCAGTGAGTTTAATGGTGGAGTGAAGTTTTGAACCCAGGTTTCAGAGCCTAGGCACCTGAATTAGATCTGCAGAAGTACTTTTTCCTTATGTGTGATCAGTGCCGTAGAGAAGCCAATGCCCTCCAGGTTTATTGCTTCCAGGGCATGCATGGAGTTTGCAAGGAATGATGGGAGGAGGAGAACGCTGGCTTGTCCACCCTTCACCATGACTTCACTGTCCCTGAGGAAAATGTGGGGAATGTGCTTGTGAAAGTTTAGAAGTACATGAACCACATGGAAGTATTCTAGCTCTTACTGATCCCAGCAGATACGCCTTTCATTTGTCAGATGCCATTGACAACAACTACTACTTTGTATGAATGCAGAGTCAAGAGTATTCCGTTACTTGTGTCAAACTGTTCCTTTTCTTTCCATTTCCTTCTCAGATCATTATTTTTGAAGAGCGTGCTGCAGGGCGAATCATCCAGTCCACAGACTTGCCTTTCCTCGGACGAAGCCAGTATGTGGGCTGAACCAGGACAGGGGGTGGGGGGCTTATCCCTGACTGCTTCCCCCCACCCCAGCTGGTTCATTTGAGGGCATGCGTCTGAAATGAATTTGTGGGAGGGAGGCAGGGAGGGCTTGGATGCAGGGAAGGCTCCACTTCTTCCTCCAAATCCTTGTGAAAGGCTTGCCCCCTGTCTCCATCGATGAATTTCCAGGGCGTGGGTGGAGTCTGGTTGCTGAATGCTCACACTGTCGATGAATTTAAGAGGCTGACTTCAAACACTGGAAGCAGGGAGGAAATCCAACGTATCTAGGAGTCCTTCCCTAGAGGAGTTCAGCTCTGCTGCTGGTTCTCTTGCCCTGGCTGGAACAAAAAATGCGGAGAATCTCTCTGCGGGATCAGTGTGCAAGGCCTGTCAGGGATCCACTGGATTCAAGAAGCTGATCCACAAGCAATTCGGCTTGAGTTGGACATCTTTTTGTTCTCTTTGACACCTGCAAGTAGCCGACCTCTCCGCTCGTCTGCTGGGATTTTCAGACAATTGAAGACCTCCTTACTGTGAAGAAAAGGGAATCTTTTTATTACTACTCCATTTTTAGTCTCCCAGTGTGGTCGTTTGGCTGGGCAGGACGGCACTTTTCACAATTTTTGCATTAGTCTAAGAGTTCAAGCCAAGGCATCTTTTATTGTTAACCCAAAAGGCACTCAAACTAGTTGCTTTCAGTTTGGTCCTTTAAATGCCAGCCATGGCTGGGGAGTCCCGTGAAAGCCATATTGAAGTGGGTGAAGGTTCCACTTTCGCAGCATGCTGTGAACTTGCATGCTTTCAGTTGCAGTTTGAACAAGAGGGTGCCAAGAACTCTTGCCGCTGGGGGCATGGAGCACCTAACACTATTGCTGTAACTCCAGGGCCCCCTGCCTAGGTGGATCCCTGCCATTGCACTGAGAACCTCCACGGCCCTGCGACAAATTCCTGCAGCCACTGACAAGCATGGGTGTGGGGGGCTTTTCCCCACGCCCCCAGTTGCTGGCGTCCCTTAGAAACACAGCACCGAGTCATTGCCATGGGGCACCCCCCTTGCAATGGTGAATGTAACGCAATTGGCAGATCTTGCAGAGCCCAAAAAGGAGACTGAGGAAAAGAGGAGGGGGACCTTTTAGCAAAGAGATGCACTCAGTAAAATCAAAGTCCGCACATACAGTCTTGGGAACTAGTGCAGCGATCCTGTAATTTTAGCATTCTGCGGGTGGGATTTGTATCAACTGTTGCTCTCTCCTTAGGCGGCTGTGGGAAACTTTAAGAGCCCATCTACACACTTCGCCAAATGATGGTGGTGGAGACTGTACCACTTCAGAATTCAGGGGTCTGTGTGTGTGCGTGCCATATTTTTTTGAACAATCTCCCTGCATGTAGTAAACTTGGGCAGCTGGGAGTAGCTAGCTTAACCATTCTCTCTTTATCATATCGCAGACATTTGCCACGCAGGTAAGGCTTCTGAAATATCAACCACCACCACCCTAGACACAGGATGGAGTGGTGCAGCCTGGAATTAAACTACCTTGGATGGTTGGGGAGAATCTGTGGTCCACCAGACATGGCTGGACTACAGCTCCCATCATCGCTTGCCACAGGGGCCAGTTGGGAGCTCAGCAACGTGCAGAAGGCCGCAGCTTCCCCATCCCTGTTGCAGTGCAGAAGCTGCAAACAGGGCTGCTTTCTGCATAGTCCTCAGGGTTGTCTCTTGCATCATGGGAGTGAGAGCCTGTGTTTCTTTGTAACCAGAATACCTCTCTGGCTCCTCTTGGCACCAGTGTGGGGCTCTAGCAGCACTGGACATCTGGAGAGTCAACTAGAAAGAGCGGATGCTTCATCTTTGCAGCACAGTGCCCCCCCCCGCCCCTTGTTTCCAAATGTTTAGCTTGAGAAGGCAATGCAAGGGAGAGGTGGACTGCATTTGCAGCCGGGACACCAGGCATTTTTGCATTGTGTAGCTGGAACACTGGCCTTAAAAAAAAAGAAAGTCAAAGGGAAGACTCTGAAAAGAAGTAATGCTTCACTCTTTTTTGGAGGACTGCTTCTCTCCCCACCCTTTTCAAAAACCGCTCCAAAGCTTCTCAGTTTCATCTTTCATGGTTCATAATCAAACACTGCAGCAGCCGCAACCAGGAACCTGTATTAGTAACCGTTTGGGGAGTATTCCCTTCTGCTCGGATAACATCTGCAAGACCTCTTGCTGGTAGCTTCCAACAGACTGCATTTTCCAAGCTGCCTCTCCCATGCTACAAATTGGGGGGGGGGAGGAGGGAATTTGGCACCCAACCTCCCAGATGCTGCTTAAGAAAAAAATTGGATTTGGCACCTGGTCTCCCAGCTACTGGTTAGGTCAGGCCATTTCAGGAAGCCATTTAACCACAGCCCCCTGGCTCCGCTTCCCTTCCTAAGCATTGCCTCCCCAGCGACCGCAGGCGTGAGAGATTTCAAGGGGCTTCTGGCTGTTAAAAACCATATTTAATTTTATTTAAGAAATTAAATACAGTTGGATTAAAATTTGAACAGACAGTGCAGCTGTAAAAAGAAAAGAAAAGAAAAAAAAGAAGAAGAACAAAACCAAACCCAGCATCCTCCATCTGGACCTTTTGCTGCTCACTCAAAGCACCAGCCACCATCCCAGCTCTCTGAGCCAATGTGCCCCTGTTTGCATCCGTGTCCAAGGTCTGAGCCTCTGCTGTCAACAAAGCGCAACTTTGCAAGAAACAAGCAAAAAGGATGGGAGTTCCTTGGGATGCATCCTGTTGATTCCTTTATTTATTTTCTCCATGATTTGCTGCAGCCTGGCAGGGTTATTGTTTTGCCGTAAATAAAACAGACACATGCAAATAGGAGAGGACAGCCATTGGGAACAACTCCTGCGTTGTAAAATCTAAAATCTGGTGGGGTTTTTTTAAAAAACAAAATTAAGCAAAATGCCTCTCAATTCCTCCCTCCCCTCCCCCAATCTCCTTTTGTAAGCTAGATCTGGGCTGTGTTTTAATTTTATGAAGGCTAGGGGCTCCTCGTCACAGAGGGGAAGCCTACATGAGCAGTTCTGCTGGATGTTCAGATTTCGCAACTGTTGAGTTCTGGATTTTAGTAAAATAAAAAAATTTAAAAGGCAGAGTTTTTCATAGTTGGAAACAAAAGAGCCTTCTTGGTTTAAAGGCTTGTTATTTTCCCCCCAGTTGATTGTTTTGATAAATAGTGCCATAAATGGGAAAAAACCCTAAACTTGCCTTTTCATTTATTATTATTTTAAATATCAGGAACTGTATAGAGATCTATCATTAGTCCAAAGAGCGGTTTGATTCCCCACTGTTTATGCATCTTAGCTAATTAGGGTTAAGGGTTTAAAAAAGTGCATTTTCCTGTACAGGGTTACTTTCCTTTAGCTGGCAGATACCATTGTGCTTTTGAAATAGATCAAATACCATCACAAAATATCATTTTGATATTATTATTTTTTTAAGGAAAGTGAAGAGACAGTGAGGGCACCTTGTACGTGAATGTATTTATGAAGAAAATTTGAAGGCGGCAGGCAGAATGGGTGGATCTTTCTTTGGTCTTTTACATTTTCAGAGGATTAACACAGTCTGTATCCACAGGGCAATACATTTCAGCCACAGATAACTTTCCATACAGCCCCTCCTACTCTCATCACCCAACTCTTCCCCTCCCCATAGTATGGATGGCGATTTGACCATCCATAAATAGGGCTGCACCGAGTCATGGGAATCTGCCTCTGTAATTCAGGAAGTGGAACTCTTAGCACCAATACGAATTGCCTGTAGACCATTTGGTCAAGTTGTTCCTGGAGTGTGCCACTTTAGAAAGCAGGTGCAGAAATCTGGTTGTTGTTCCCACATAACAGCCATACAGATATTCCCCAAATACACTCCACGTAGAAAATCAGATGTTCAGGAAGAAGCCAGTTTTCTTTGTGCAGGGGTTTTGTGTGTGTTTGGTGGCTGAGCCCTACCTCATTTTCAATTTGACATGGTCTATAGTCCAGGGCCATGGGCTCTGCTGTGTTTGGAGTCCAACACTCGCTGCTGATCTTTGGCCAATGCAGGAGCAATGTTGAACTGGCTTCATCTGAGCAGATTCAAAGAGAAGCATAGTCAGAGGATAAACGTGTTATTCCCCCCCCCCCTTTTTATGACTTGTTTCTCTCGAAAAGCAATAGTTGCACATAACCAAAAACTTGCATTTTATTTGCTCCCCAAATCAGCCCACCACCCCAGTGCAGATCAGAACACCCCTGACTTGTCAGTACATTTCCATGATTCTTGATTCACTCTGACCTTGTGACACTGGCTCCAACAGGCAGAATAAAGAGACCCAAGGAACAAAAAAACCTGCCACTCATTTCTCACATTAATTGTTTGAGGATTCTGCTGGCCTTTGCGGCATGAAAGTTAGAAACAAATTAAGAAAGGTAATTGTTTTTCGGTAGACCAACCAGCTGATCTGTCTTAAAAATAAAGTGCTGTACTTCTAACTCTCATTGTATGAGATAGGCAAAGGAACACCTATCTCCACTGAGATTTGGCCAACTTTCCTTCATATAAGGGCCACACAGAAATGTATCCTGCTTAAGCAAAAGCAAGACTGTGCTGCAAAAATGCCCATTTTTGAACAATGGTAACAAGTACGTTTTGAAATGGAGTGGTCCACATTAGTGCCACAGGGCACCACAGTCTTGTGTTTATTCTTGCCTATTTCCAGAGCATTTAAAAAATGCTTTGATCTATGGAACTCTGTACTGTAGCACTTCAGAATAGAGGTATGTTGGTATGGTTGAGCAGTCCTCTACATAATACTGTCACTGCATGTAGGACATTAAACACATGAGATAAAAATTCAGTGTAGCCGACTCCCCAATGTGCCAGCATGCCAAATGCAGGGAGGTTTTTGCTTTGTATTGTTTTGTTTAGGGTCCCACACCTCTAAATCTGAAGTGGTACAGACCTAAGTTGGCTTGCCTTGAAAGGTGTTTGCACCAATCCTCCACCACAAAACATGCATATTTGCATTGAAGTTGTCAGGATTAACAAACTAAATATTTGCCATTGGCCTGTGTCTTCCTGGCCCTCATTTGCCTTTTGACTTGATGACCAACATATATAGGCCAGAAATCCAGCGGCAAGTTGGTCCAAAGGGTTATGTGATCATTTTGCAATGCCCAGAACATAAATACAGGTTTCCTTTTGTCTAATCAAATGAAGGGTGAGCTGAAATAGCCTCCCCAATCTGCCACCCCTGTTCACAAGGTCAGCCAGTTCAGTGGTTTTCAAAGCATCACACATGGCTTTGGGCAGCATTGACGGATGCCCATTGAGACAGGCAGAACAGCAAGGAGGCCAGCAATAAGTGGAGCCAGAGTCATTGTCAGGCAGAGCCCTCCCCCCTTCGGCTGCCTGTGGGCAGACATGTTGGTAGGACAGTGACTCATTTCTCCAAATGGAGTAGCTTCAACTTCACAAAGTTGGAAAACAGACTGGAGGATGTACCCATAATCAGTGCCATATGTTCTGAAGACCCTTGGCAAGAAACTAGTGATATGAAGAAACCTTCTCCATTTTTCTCTCTACACCCTAGAAAGTTACAAGCAGGATCAAAACTATTTTCAGCCCATTGCTGGGAAATATCTTCTACTGTATGGTTTGTTGCTGGGGACGTGGTGGTGGTGATCAGCTCACAAGCCTTATCCTAACCCGCTTGAGGTTGACACGAATATGGGGAAAACCTGATGCCTTGAGTGATGTGTGCAGTGAGATAGACCCAGCTTAGAAGGGTCAGGCAAATGATCCACAAAGGAAGTCTGTCAGAGATGCCTTGATCTAGGTCAGTGGTTTCCAATTAGTGGCTCAGGGGTCCATGGAACGCACCCAGGGGGTCCGTGGCCGCGGCCTCATCCCTTGCCCCCCTCAACTAAATTTATGTTGTTTTTGCATGGCAATACCACAAATTTTATGGTCTGTTTTAGAGCTGTGGGATTTTTCAATATATTGGCCAAAATCCATTTTGAAATAACACCGCGGTAACAATTTTTGCCCGGAAATATGCAGGAATATATCACTCCTTACGTTAGGGAGAGCAGGGCAACCAACTTCAAAGCACTGCCAATATCGCACAATGATCTCAGCTGATAACACTGCTGATCTGAGATGCCTTCCCTCACACTGAGGGAAAACAGGGCAGTGGATTGCGAGGTGCTGTTTTCCCCATATGTTTACCGGACAGCTGCTCACCCTCCCTTCAAGGCACCGTGGCACTACCTTCCCCTGGCAATTAGGTGGAGCAGCTTTTCTCAGTCAGCAGGAAAAGAGCAGCAGCCACAGTGGATGTGCATCTTCGCTGGTGCCACTGCTGGTGCCACCCCCATCCTCAATCCCTCCCCCCAAGCCATGTGGTAGAGGTGACTCTGCTTCCTCTCCTCCCCCCCATCCAATCTCTGTGACTGCTCCTTCCCTCATCCCCATGCCTGATCTCCAATTTCAGATATCATGATATATCAGAATATTGCAATGCTTAGCTGCTGATATATTACAACGTTGAAAAACGGATATCTCTTAGCTCTAGCGTGTTTCTTAGTATACCTAAAATCCTCTGCACATTTTGTTCAAGAAATAGCTTTGGAGAAGTAACTACCACAGAGTTATCAAAATTTTCAAAAGTAGGGGGTCCATGGCTTGGCTTTTGAAAAATAAGGGGTCCTCAGTAATTAGCTAATTGGGAAGCACTGATCTAGGTTGTGTAGCATTAGCCAGGACCGGGGGCGGGGGGCGAGGACACAACCTCTTCAGTCCTCTTGGAGCAGGGGGGAGAGGTACGAATTGCAGGAAAGGGGCCCAGATGGTTATTTGCTAGTTTAAAATTAGCATTCTTTTTTTCTACTTCCCTTTTCCCCACATCATGGACAAACGCTGCCATCTTTTACAGAATAATAAATATAATTTAAGAGCAAAGGTGCCACTGCCAAAGGCAGTGTTCCTCTCAAAGTAGAGATCTGTTTTCCCTGGTTGTGCCCAAGTAGGATGTGCCTGCTAGGATGGGGACGGGAGAGAGGAATCCATCAAGGGTGAAAATTGCAACCATTGTCCTTATCAATATCCGTTGGAAGTCCACCCATTGGTCTGATCCTTGACTCCTGAAGGGAGCTTCACGGGCAGGCATTCTTTTGCCTTCATCGTCCTTTCCTTCCATCCGCACAACCTGCGAGGCACTGCACTTTGGACCAAAAGTGATGCCAACTCCATGACTTCTGTGCTTTTTCTTTAAAACAAAAAAACAAAAACAAAACTGGTTTGTCTCCAGAGGGTCAGTTGTGTTGTTTTCCTTCTTCATTCAAGAGTCTACGAGGAAGTTCAGGTAAGTCTGAGCAGTGTCGGTCAGTTTGAGAGTAACTGAGCTGAATAGCCAGTCTATTCGACATATCCAGGCTGTTCTTGGAGGCTGGCTGGCTGGCTCAAGGACTTCGCGAGAGGGAAGAGGCTGCAGATTAAAACATCAGCTTGAATGTCACAGATTTGCCTCTCAAGGGCAAGATGCTGTTCTTTTGCTTCTGGCCAAACCTTATATTTAAGTATTTTATCAAGTCTTTGGCTAGAATGACATTTTTCTAAATGAAAATGGGAGCTTTTTGCCATATTCTAACAATTTGTACCACCATAATGCCACAATGCTATGCATTTCCTTCCCCGCCCTCACCAACCAGCAAATGGGAAAACACATCACTGTGGCCGAATGACACCATATATATATTTATGTTTTTTAAAATGTGTACCCTGCTTTCCCCCATGTGTCTCAAAGCAGCTTTTTAGGGTGAAAAACACACCTTTTTAAAACTAAGTTGTGCTAAACATTACAAAGGAGATGGTGAAACTGAGACCCACAGCTAATGGTTTGTGAATGTAGGAATTCTAAAAAATGATACCTGCTATTTCTCTCTTTTTGCAACACAATGTCAGATTTCCACGTTTGGATCTGTGAAGCCTTTTTTCCCCTCGTTCACCAGCACGGGTTTCTCCGTCCTTGTGTGCCAGACAAGGATCTACATGAGAAGAAGGGAGGAAAGAAGTTAGATCTCTGTCACCTGAACATTATCAAACCAGCAGCACAGCTAACCAAATCCCCCAGAGGCTAAGTCTCAAATTCCACAAGTCTCAAAACCTTGGAGTAGGTTGGTGAAAAGCCTTGTGGGGTTTTTTCCCTCCTTCCTCTTCTGTTTCTTGTGAGCCAATAAGACAGGGAAATGGAGCATGGGCAGAAATGACCCATTTTATGGCATCGTGTTTCAGGGCATTAACCCCATCCTTCGGCACACTTGCTGACTGACCTGTGCACTTGTCTTATCAACAGTCACAATCCTTGGGCTTATCCATCTTTTTGCCAGCCCTTACATTTTCCTGTGACGTATGATTTGCTGTAGAGACACCAGCTACATTTTCAGTGAAGGTATGAGAAAATACCCTCCTTGAACCCATTCCCGTGTAAGCTTGCCCAAAGGCTAGGCAAGATCTGTGCAACTGGTGACCCAATGAGCCAGATGTGCTGCTAGCCATGATTTGGGGCCTGACAGATGCTTGGCAAATTGCTCCCCCTTGTTTTCTCAGTTCCAGATGTGGAGCAAAAAAGGGGGGGGGGAGTCTCTGAGGGATGAACTGAGTGACTGAGCCACCAGCTGCCTATCTCTCCTGTACCTGAATCACTTGTACAATCTGACAGATCAAGTTGACTTGATCCATCTCTAGTGGAGTTTTAATTGTGCTCAGACCTGCTGGTCTCTAGCATTAGATGCCGTCACTCCAAGTGCAAGATCTGTTGAACCCATTATTATATTCAAGTTACCAGATTGAGACTCACAGTCATCTCTCCACCAGATTGCTGCTTCTGAGCTGCTAAGATTGTCCGTGTTCTGCAGTGCAGACCAGCCCAGTTACCTGTGTCCAAGTAATGGTTGAGAAAATTGGTGCAAGTTTCCCTAAAGTGGCAGACTTATCCACAAGATCTGCTCCAGAAACAAGAGTTTGATTGGCAGTGTGTCTATGGTTAAAAATAAAATGGACTCCTCTCATAGTCTCTTGCGGAAATGAATTGGAATGTTGCACACACAGGGAGGAATGTATTTCTGTATTATTTCTCTCTCTCATATAGCAGGAGTGGGAACCTCTGGCCTGGGGGCGGAATGCGGCCCTCAAGGTCCCTTTGCTTGCCTCTCTAAACTCTTCCACAGGCTGAAAAGGATTTGTCGCCCCCTCTTGTACATCATGCTGGCTGCAGGTGTATGAGCAGCGGATGCCAGGTACCAAATGTTGCTTTCTGCCAAGCAGGAGCGTAACCTCCCGGGGCTCCATTCTCAAACTTGGCAAACTCCCTCCCTAAGCAAAGGTCTGTGCCCAGTGACTCCTTTGTTTGCAGGTTCCTTCTCCCCCTGCTCTTTCTGCCTGTTGCCACCAGCGTGGCCCTTTGGAGAGAAACCCTCCCGTTCCCCTTCAGCTCTTCCTCTTGACGCTCCACACCTCGTCCTGTTGCCATGACAATGAACTGCATGTTCAATCGATCCCGTTTTATGCTCAAAGCTGTAGGCTCCTTTTACTGCCTGGCAAGAAAGATGGCCTGGCTGTCTGGAAACGGGAGTCAGGGCTGCTTATGGAAGATGAAAGGATTTCTGCCGGCTTGTGGGGCAGACCCTCCTTCTTTCCCCTTTCCCAACTTTTGATACAGGGTCCCCCCCTCCTTATCAATTAAAATGGAAGGTCACTTCGCTCTGCAAGAGAGGTGTTCTCAACTGGCATGTGGAACAGAAGACAGGCCTCCCTCCTTCCAGTCACATACACTGTGGTTCATAAACATGGGTTTTTACCCTTGTCTTATGACTCAGGCCCAGGCTCAGGCTGTGCTGCAAACTGCAAAAAGACCAAAGGCTCTTGATAACTTGTTTTGTTTGTTTTTGGCCTTTGGGACCACATGAAAGCAAATCAGCGGTTCCCCAAACCAGAGGGGAAGAGCCACCTATGGAAGTCCACCAAAACAGAAGCACAAGTCTGGGGTAGTTTGCTTCATCCAGAGGAGACCTTGGGTAAAGAAGCCCCAACAGTTCTGGAAGTAGAACATCTGGAAGGAAAATGGTACCTTAGTGCAATTGGCAGCTTTTGGCTCGAGGTCGTTCAGGGTCACCAGCTCCCGGAGCAAGCTACTCTCTTGGTATCCGCCCTTCACTCCTCGCAGTTTGAAGTAAGCCTGAGGTCGCTGGAGGATGAGCCTGAGGTTCACAGCAAAGCCTGCCATGTCAATGGCGAAAGGCCGGTGAGGGTCAAATACAGTCTTCCACCCGTAGACCTTCCCGGCAGCATTCACTTTGGGCGACTCGTAGCGCAAGCCGCCCACAAAGGCCACCGGCCAGACTGACACTTTCCTGGTAGTCCGCATCTGGAAACGAGGAAAGAGAGAGAGAAAGAGTAGGCAATGAAAGAAAGGGTCTATTCAGTCTTCTGTATGAAGTTGTACAGTTGGCTTTATCATCTCGGGTCTTCACCACCTCATTCCCACTGCATTTTTCTGCTGGTGCAGAACAGGTCATAAAACAGATGAAATGTCGGTGGATGTTTACATCTTCCTTAATCACCAAAATCCCTGCATTTGAAAAGCTAGCACACAAGGGAGAAAACTTTTCCCTGATGGGCTAGTTGTCTGAACGGAGGGGAGGATTGTTGTTTGTTGTTGTTTTAAAAAAGCAAGATGTACCATTCAGACACACACAGCCAGAAGTGGCACAGGCCCACTACGAATGTACCACACAATAATCGAAATGTGTCACGTCTTCTGAGTCTCTTTATGGACACACCTTATCAAGCTGCCCCAAGTCTTGATGTGGGAAAGCAAAGGTTTAATCCCCAGCATCTCTGAATAGGGCCGGGAAAGAATCCTGTTTGAATCCCTGAGCAGCTACTGCCACTCAGTGTAGACAGAACTGAGCTAGAATGACCAATGATCTGGTCCAGTAGAATGCAGGTTCCTATGATGGGTAGGGCAGTAACTCAACAACAGACCATCTGCTTTGCATGCAGAAGGTCCTAGGTTCACTCCCTGGCATCTCCTGGTGGGGCTGAGAGATTCCACCTGCCTGAAATCCTGGGAAACCACTGCCAATCAGTGCAGAGGATACTGAGCTCAATGGACCAGGGGTCAGACTCAACATAAGGCAACTTCCTATGTCCCTAAGTGACATGAAAACTGTTCCCAGTGGGGGAGGGCAGGTGGAGCATGAAGTTGTAGCACTTCAGATTCCCCAAAGAGCTTCTGCAGAATTCTCCACAGCTTCTAAAAACGGCTCGCTCTTCCTTCTTCCGCACCAGAGGGCCACAGGTGGGAGCTGTCTCTCCGCCGAAGCTTTGGCTGCTTGCTTAACTTGCTTGGTGCTCCACGAGGCTCCGTCTCCCCGATCTTTCATCAAGTCTCTCGTCACTGCTAATTACAGCAAGAGAGCCCGGAGGAGTCCAAGGCACTTAGCCTCTTGCATTATACACTTGCTAAGAGCTCAAGCCACCCACGGGGCCAGCAGAAGAGAGAGACACCAATAAAAGGTTTGCTCTGCAGCAAGCCCCGCTGGCTTCCAGTCTGTCTCCCCCAGCCGCCCGCCCCCCCATGCAGGAAAGGGAGACGGAGATGCCACAAAACACAGCCACCTGCTTTTGCAGAGGGTCTGCAAAATGGCTTTCCTCATACACGAGCATCTGTTGACAGCAACAGCAAAAACAGAATCAAAGCCTGAGAAACATCCTGCAAAAAATAAAATAAAATAAGGGGGAGGGGAGTTCCGTATTACATGTGCAGCTTCTAAACTGCATCCACTGTGTACTGAATTATATTTCCCCTCCTGGGTGTGTCCACATTCAGTGCCCACTTTCTGTCATTCCCCTTCAACAGCTTTCACCAACCTGCTGCCCCCAAAATGTTGCTTAAGGATGACGCCCATCAGCTGTTTGCTTCAAATCTGCGCTCTTCCAAGTCTGCTGCTACCCTGAGCTCTCCCAAAATAATTCCAGCTTTCTGAGGCCTTCCTTAGACAACCTGCTTGTACAATATTTCATCCTGGTTTGCTTATACAAAGCTAACACGGAAATCAGACAATAGCCAGTCTTTATTTCATTTTGTTTGCAGGGTGGTTAGATGACAATGAGCATTTATCCTGATTTGCTTGCAGGATGTTCATAGTCTTTCCACTAATCATTCATTTGCCCCATATGTTTCAGTGCATTTCCTCACCACAAAAAATAACAATAATTTAAGAGTATTTTATTTGTGTAAATCTAAATTTATGGTATGTTTTTGAGTTCCTCCTGAAAAATATATAACAGTTGGGATGCACCCTCTTAAAGGCATTCCTATTCCCCCAGTTATATGGTCATCCAGAGTCCTCCTCAAAATAGACCTTGTCCATGGCTCATTGGGCTTCAAGTTGGTCCACACATGCCACAAATTAAGATGGGAGACTCTGGGGCCAGGGGCCAGGTGGGAGATGAAGGACTGTGTGGCATCTTCAGGAGGTAGGCAGGTGGTGGGTATCACTTGCCCTGTGACCTTTAAGGTAAAGGGACCCCTGACCATTAGGTCCAGTCATGGCCAACTCTGGGGTTGCAGCACTCATCTTGCTTTATTGGCCGAGGGAGCCGGCATACAGCTTCTGAGTCATGTGGCCAGCATGACTAAGCCACCTCTGGTGAACCAGAGCAGTGCATGGAAACGCTGTTTACCTTCCCGCCGAAACGGTACCTATTTATCTACTTTCACTTGACGTGCTTTTGAACTGCTAGGTTGACAGGAGCAGGGACCGAGCAACGGGAGCTCACCCCGTTGCGGTGATTCAAACCGCCAACCTTCTGAACAGCAAGTCCTAGGCTCTGTGGTTTAACCCACAGCGCCACCCACGTCCCTAGTGCCACCTGCGTCCCTGTGACCTTTAGGTAAACACAAACACCAATTCCCTGCAAGCAGCAAGTTGCTCTGTCCTAGCTCCTTGCTGTCCTACAGTCTACATAGAAGGTTGTTTTTTTTAAAGTGCAAAATGAGCATTCAGGGATGGTACATCTGATCTGCTGTTTGAAGATCTGTGGCACCGTCTGCTCTACCACCCCAGGACTCTTGTCATCTTGTTCCCACGTCTCTCAGTGCATCATAAAGTCATACATTTTTAGTACTTGTTCCCCTACTGAAACAAAAGCTAAGTAAATGAAACTGATTTTACTTTCCTCTGATCTTTTCACTTTTTTTGCATGCACACCTCACTTCTTTTGTCTACACCCACCCTCACCCCCATCCACCAAGACTGTCTAAAATTAGATGACAAAGTCCCTAGAGGAAGGACATGTGCGTTGTTTATGCTGCTATGAGCATCGTGGGTACAGATGGTGCTAGATAAATTACAAAGTGCTGGATAAACAATAGTAAAAACCCCAAAAGACTGAAGAGAGACAAAGGAATCTAGGGTTGGTCTTTCGAATGAATAATTGGTGAATCTAGAAGTGCAAGAGCCTATCATGACTGCCCCCATAGCCTCTGCCCCAAGGAGGGTCCAAAAATATAGGAAGCACTTGCACAAACGCTAGAGAACAAAAAATGCAAAATATTAGGAGCAACATGGTTGCAATCCTGTGTGTTCTTGGGAGAAATCTTTGAACTCACAGGTGCCTGGTGTTGACTGTTCACCTTGTAAAACACACTCAGCCCCAGCAAAAGATCTTCAGCCAACTGGGATGCAACTGTTAGCTTTTAATTAAGAATGCAAACAATATTGCATAGATGTGTTGCTGTTTAGAGGGCTAGCATGGCACAAGGATGCCAATGAAGGAAAGGAAAGATTCTCTTCCTCATTCTCTGACTTCCTCGCTTATGCTAATCCATCACAAACAAAGCTGGAAACTCCATTGTTGGCCCATTCATTTGCTGTGGCAAGGAAGGTGGTGGTAGGTAGCCTGAAGCGCCTGAAGATGACATCATAGCCCCTGCTCTGTACAAGTCCCAGAGCTGTGCTCCCTTTGTGTTTCCGCTCCACTCTACCACTAGGCCTGCCATTCCACATTGTAGCCTGTGCCTGTGGATCACCTGGTGCCCTTTAATATTTGACCAGGGAAACAACAGGCTCGTGAAAGGGGAAGAAGGGTCAAAGCTCTATGACAGAAGGCATGATTTACCTGCAGAAAGTCCATGCCCTCCAAGTGTCCCATTTTAAGTGGGACAGCCCAGGTGGTCAGAAGCCACCCCAGCTTCTGATCCCAATCCAGGACATCCCGTTTTGGCTCCCGTCGCACAAGTCAGTTGGCTCACACCAGAGCGCAGCACCAAAGCTTACCTTGACCCTGCCATTCTTCTTCCTCCTTTTGTCATGGCACTTTGGGAAGCTGGCTTCCAGAAGTACAGTGGTACCTCTGGTTACAGACGCTTCAGGTTACAGATGCTTCAGGTTACAGACTCCGCTAACCCAGAAACAGTACCTCGGGTTAAGAACTTTGCTTCAGGATGAGAACAGAAACTGTGCTCCAGTGGCGCAGCAGCAGGAGGAGGCCCTATTAGCTAAAGTGGTGCTTCAGGTTAAGAACAGTTTCAGGTTAAGAAAGGACCTCTGGAACGAATTAAGTACTTAACCCGAGGTACCACTGTACATCTGCTGTGCTGGCAAAAGAGGAGGGGGCAGAGGCCACACCAGCTATGCTGCCTGGTGCAGCATCTCCTGATACCACATGGGCAAGTATTGCCTTATCCTATTATTTCACAGTGCCCACCTCTGAGCAAGAAATATTTGAAACCTGGTAAGATGGATGGGCCTCACTCTGAGCACAAGAACATGGGAAAAGCCAGTAGCCTATCTAGTGCAGCATCCTGTTCTCACAGTGGCCAACCAGCACTGTTTCATGGGAAACCCTCAAGCAGGATCTGAGCACAAGAGCACCTTCGCCTTGTGTGGTTCAGAAGCACCACTGCCTATCACTGTGGAGGCAGAACGTAGTTATCATGGCTAGTAGACATAGATATCCCCATCTTCCATGAATCTGTTCAATCCTCTTTTAAAGTCATGCACGTTCGTGACCACCCCTGCCTCCTGTGGATTTGAGTTCCATAGTGTAACTAAGCACTGCATGAAGAACTGCTTTCTTTTATCTGTCCTGAATCTTCCAAGATTCAGCTTCAATGGATGCCCACAAATTCTAGTATTATGAGAGACGGAGAAAAACTTTTCTCTATCCACTTTCTCTGTGTCATGCATATTTGTATACAGTGGTACCTCGGGTTACATACACTTCAGGTTACATATGCTTCAGGTTACAGACTCCGCTAAACCAGAAATAATACCTCGGGTTAAGAACTTTGCTTCAGGATGAGAACAGAAATCGTGCTCCGGCGGTGCGGCAGCAGCAGGGGGCCCCATTAGCTAAAATGATGCTTCAGGTTAAGAACAGTTTCAGGTTAAGAACGGACCTCTGGTTCAGAACAGAGTTCTGAACTCGAAGCATGGGTACCCCCCAAAAAAATTTAAAATTCGGCAAAATATTTGGATTTTTATGATATGTATTGGTATAATTCAGAGTAATTAATGTGATATGATTGGATTGTTAAATGGAAAACTAATAAAAATTATTTTAAAAAAAGAACAGACCTCTGGAACAAATTAAATACATAACCAGAGGTACCACTGTACACCTCTGTCATGTCATGTTTTACTCGCCTTTTCTCAAAAGTCCCAAATGCTGAAGCCTTTCCTCATAGGAGCATCTCCTCACCCCCTCAATCACTGAAATTGCCCTTTCCTGAACCTTTTCCAACTCTACAATAACCTTTTCAAAGTGAGGCAACCAGAACTACACACAGTATTCCAAATGCGGTCGCACCATAGATTTGTATAATGACATTTTTCTATTGGCAGCTTTATTTTCAATTCCTTTCCTAATGATCCCTACCATGGAATTTTTCACCAATGGCCATTGCACACTGGGGGCGACATCTTCATCAAGCTATTTGCTATGACCACAAGGTCTCGCTCGTGGTCAGTCATTGACAGTTCAGACCCCGTGAACATATATGTGGAATTAAGAATTTTTATGCCGATATGCACCACTTTACACTGCATTTGCCATGTTAATGCCTATTCCCTCCTTTCGGAGAGGTCCTGTTAGAGCTCTTCGCAATCTCTTATTGCTCAAATGACCCTGGACAATTTAGCAACATCAGCAAACTTGCCCTGATGGATGCCCCAAGCCCACAGACAGCAGACTCAAGGTTCTTGACAGGCAGTGGGTGCAGAAAGGAATGTGGGGGCAGAAGAAATCACCAAATAAAAATGCTCACCAGAGAGAAAACAATGGAGAAGAATGAGAGAGCTGTAGCATCCATGCCACACAATTATAGCTAGAAGAGAAGGGGGGCAGAGGCTGGAGAAAGGGGGGGGGGTCACCTGGATGGGACATTGCTGCAGCAGCCTGAAGGAACTCCATCTGCCTTGGGCTTGCCATAGAAAGCAAGCCTAGAGAGACTAGGGCAGGCATAGGCAAACTTGGCCCTTCAGATGTTTTGGGACTACAAATCCCATCATTCCTAGCTAACAGGACCAGTGGTCAGGGATTACGGGAGTTGTAGTCCCAAAACATCTGGAGGGTCAAGTTTGCCTATGCCTGGACTAGGGTGAGGTCAGCAGCCACCCTTCACTTTGTGAGATATTTATAGGGGAACTGAGTTTGTTTGGACCCTGGGTGAGAGCCAGAGTGGATGGGTGGGGTCCTGGGTGAGAGCCAGCAGGGTGTGTCCAAAGGTGACAGAATTGATATTGGTTTATGTCTATAAGTAATTTTGTATTAATGTGCATTTTCTGTAATATTTGTTGTTTAAGTTGTCTGCTTTTGCTTTCTCTACACCGCTTAGAGATATATTATTTTATATTTAAGTGGTACAGAAATGGTGTAAATAAACATTTCCCCCAAATAATTCTGGGACTTTGCTCTAGTCCTTTGCTAAGGGTGCTGAGAGTGGTTAGGAGATCCCGTCCCGCTCACAGAGCTATGCTTCCCAGTACTCTTAGCCAACTGCAGTTCCCAGGATTCTTTGAGGGGAAGTACAGTGGTCGAAAGGTCGGCGGTTCGAAAGCACCCCCGGGTAGTAGTTCGAAAGCACCCCTGGATGCAAGTAGATAAATAGGGACCGCTTACTTGCGGGAAGGTAAATGCCGTTTCCGTGTGCTGCGCTGGCTCGCCAGATGCAGCTTTGTCACGCTGGCCACGTGACCCGGAAGTGTCTCCGGACAGCGCTGGGCCCCGGCCTCTTGAGTGAGATGGGCGCACCAACCCCAGAGTCTGTCAAGACTGGCCCGCACGGGCAGGGGTACCTTTACCTTTACCTTTTTACAGTGGTACCTTGGTTGCCAAACCTAATTCATTCTGGGAAGTCTGTTTGACTCCCGAAACAATTCAAAAACGAAGGCGTGGCTTGTGATTGGCTGCAGGGCCTTCCTGCACTCGAGCAGAAGCTGTGTCGGATGTTCGGTTTCCAGAAAACGTTCACAAACCAGAACACTTACTTTTGGGTTTGTGGCATCCGGCAGCCGATTTGTGCGACAATTAAGCCATTTGAGAACCAAGGTACCACTGTAATGCCTATTCACATGGTATCAGAGTGGTGTAAATGAGACCTGATGCAGATGTGACCTGAGACAGGACTGAGATGGTGAAGTATATCAGGATGCAACATTCCTTCAAGGCCAGCCCCAAAATATTCTGATGCCTGTGGCAAAGGATATGGTGATGCCCTCCTGCTTCCGCATACCCATTTACCAAAGCCACCCAGACTGAAAGTTGGATTTACTTCAGAGCTGGTGAAGGGAGGGTAACCTCTCTGACACCTGAGGGCACCAGGCTAGATTAGAGGGGAAAAACAACCCAATGGCAGAGCACCTGAAAAGTCATGATGACCCGTTAGGAAGAAAGGAGAAGGGAAACAGCTGGGCTGTGTAAACCCCACAAATTTCAATCGCACGATTTCCCCCAAAGAATCCTGGGAACTGTACTTTATCCCTCACAAAATGACAATTCCTAGCACCTTTAGCAAATGACAGCTCCCTTTGTGGGAAGCCATGTGCTTTACATGTGCAGTGTGCATGCAGCCTCCATTGCAGAAAATCTGAATGAATAAGCTATCAAAATAAGTTGATAGTTTCCTGAAACTGGTTCTCCAGAACTCTCCTTTCCTTTCCAATGTGCCATGCCTCTTTCCTTTCACTTATAAGCCTCGGGTCAAGGCTTAGACTATTTCTGATTTATTTATTTTTTACAGTGCTTAGCAACTTTAGATACTTTTATAGCTAATGAACAAGCAAGGATATCAACAGAGTTGGTAAGGACTACAGACCAGCAGGAGAGAGCATATTTTTCATGCAGCAGGTCTCAGGCTTAGTCCCCAGCACCTCCAGCTAAGGTGGTCAAAGACCCCTAGAGAACCACTGACAGTTGGAGTGAGGCAGAGGAGGGCTTGTGGAATCTACTTTGGGTTCCCCTTCGATCTGGTGCCATTCAGATGATACTGGACTACATCTCCTGCCATCCCTGACCATTAGTCATGCTGGCTGGGGCTGATGGGAACAGGAGCTCAGAGTGGGTTTATCCATACTTAGGGTTGCCATCTTTGTTTTGGCAAAATACAGGACAGGGTGGAGTGATTTGGGGGGGTGGTATATATTTTTTCATCTGGTGCCGAAGTGATTTCAAAACAATCCATTACAATCTATTGCAGCCTAAAAGGATGGCCCCTCTGGAATTTGTCACACATACACATGAATTTGTAAATTTGTCTGTGCTTGGCTATCCAGAGCTGAAATAATATGACCTTTCACACACAGATGTTTGGAGAGGATCCCTAACTTCACAGGGAGAGAGAGACAGTGACACACAGAGAAAAGACCTGAAATACAGGACAAAACTGTATCAATACAGGATGTAGCATTTCACACTGAAATATGGGACAATCCTGTATTATACAGGACAGGTACAATACCTTTCCACACTTCCTTTTGTGCTGCTAATTTCCCCCAGGGAAAACTGCTCTTTAGAGCTCAATCATAGCAAACAGCAATTTGGATGTTCCCTGGATTGCCATTTGTTCTGATCTATCACTAAAGAGTGGGCTTTCCCTTGGGGAAAGGAGTGAGACAAGGGGGGAAACGCTCAGACCTGTGCCTAGAAAGTGCGAGACAAGGAGAAAACTGCTCGAACCTGTGCTTTCTAGCGGAAATATGGACAACCCCCATTTCTCTTCGTAGGGTACTCTGAGAATTGTACCTCTAGGAGGCAAATAGGGGCCTCCTATCAACTCTCAGCTCCCTTAACAAACTACAGCTCCCACAATTCTTTGGGAGAAACCATGACTGTTTCAAGTGACATCATAGAGCATTGAAAGTGCAGTGTGAATGTGGTCAAGGACAGCTTGACCTGCACACAAGAATAACCTGAAGGAACTCCTGTTTGTTTGGGTTGTGTGAACTAGACCCCAGTTCACTATTTCCTGTTGCTAAGTCGAAGGTTGGTTCCTGGCCTGTTACAAACCTATCAGTCAGTTTCTTTTTTTTTCTTTTTCTCATATCCTCCTGCAATTTTCAGCCTGCCTGCTGGTCTTTGCCAATTTTATTTAGCTTGGACTCCATGCCTAGGCAATGGGCAATGTTTAATTTGCCTGCGTTTAAATTAATTAACATTATGATGTCGTCGAAAATTACTTCATTTGTAAATCCTCGGGGGAAGCAGTGTGTCATTTCTCTGTTCTCTAACAGCTCCTACGCACTGCCGGCAATGAATCAGAATTAATACCCTTTCGCTGCAGGAGTGAGTATGCAGATGAGCCAAGATTTCTTGGGTGTGTGTGGTGTGTGCGTCTGCTGCTGCTGCTGCTGTTTCACCTCCCAGAAGATTTTTTCTTTTAACAGCAACCTTGCCCTCAGTGCTACGGTCAATGAGTATGCATCATTTAGGAGATGACAGTAAGCTGTGTTCCTCTTTTATATGAGAGGTGGCAGCCTTATTCGTAAGAAACACAGCATGTATTACCGGTTAGAGTGTCAGACTAGGACAGGCATGGCCAAACTTGGCCCTCCAGATGTTTTGGGACTACAATTCCCATCATCCCTGACCCCTGGTCCTGTTAGCTAGGGATGATGGGAGTTGTAGTCCGCATGAGGGTGAATAGGGTACGGCCCCACCAACCTCAGTCTGCCCTTAGCCCTCCCCCCCACCTACTTATAGCTAGTCCAGGGCTGGCACTGCCTGCCAAAACATTCCTTCTCCATAGTCTCAGGGTACATTCAGATGTAGGGGATATTGTATTAGTTGTTTTCCTAATCATGCCAGTGCTTCAGTCCTGTTTTCTAACATTCCCTACAAACTGCAGTACCTGTTGTGTTATGGGACTTCAGTTTTTTGACCAATATGCAGGCACATGACACTAAATTTCATTCACACTGGTGCGTGTGTTGGGTTGACACCACAGTGAACGACATTGGAACATGTCACTATTCCCCCACCCTTTCTGCACATGCCTGTTTCTATGCCCCCATGATTCCTCCATGAACACATCGGGGAAATAACTGCATGCTAGCATACGGCCCCCAATTTTGTCACTTTACTCCCTCCATTTTCTGGCTTAAGGGGCCTGCAAAGAGGTCCCCACCCCACTTCCTGGAATCAGAAAACACAGGAAGGAGTGCTAAACATGCACTATATTCCATAGGTTTTCCAGAACTGACTTTTATGCCATGTGGAAAGCTTAACCGTGGTGTAGAAAATAACAGAGCAACCTCGGGAAAATGAAATAAACAGGCTCAGCGTTGCCACTGTAGAACTCAACAGGGAGGAGGGCAAAACTGGAATTTGTGGGTGTTTGCCTGTCACTGATCTCAATGCTTTCCACCCCACCAAACCCAATGGACATCAGCCACCACTGACTAGGACGTGGGAGACTTGGGTTCAACTGAGCTCTGAAATAGTGTTTGCAAATAATGTAAGAAAGAAATAAAACTGATGACAAATATGACTGAGGTTCTGGAAAGCAAGCCATATGATGAGTTGTTGAGGGAGCTGGGTGTGTTTAGCTTGGAGAAGAGGAGACTGAGAGGAGATATGATAGCACTTTTCAAATATCTAAAGTGCTATCACATAGAAGATGGAGCAAGCTTGTTTTCTTTCTGCTCCATAGGGTAGGACCCAAAACAATGGATTCACGTTACAAGGAAGGAGATTCCAGCTTAACATTAGGAAGAACTTTCTGATGGTAAGATACTGTGTAAGATATAACAAGTATGATCTAGTTTCTTCGAGAACAATTGCAAGTCTATTTTAGGTCCTTTTATGTTTTAATTTTTTTGTATTTTAAAATTTTCTTTTTTTCTAGTATGGGATGGGATACAAACTGTAATATAGTAGATTGTTGTATAAATTTGTGAAATATGTTAAATAAAGGTTTATATTTTTTAAAAAAGGATAGGTGAAAACCAGCACCTTGAAAACCAACACCATTTTTTCCTACACAATTTTCAAAATTGTGTGCATTTAAAAACACTGGTAGCATTAAAATAAATTCAAGTGTAAATAAGGTTTGATGGTGTAACAATGGATTTACTGGATGGTTTAGTTTATGTAAAATATGGAGGGATGTACGGTAAGCAAAATGAACCACTGAAAGAGAAGAAGGGAATTCATTAACTTAAGGTTGTCTAAATGAATATCTTGAAATGTAAGCTAGAAAATTTAATAAAAAACTATTAAAAAGTAAAGAAAACCAGCATCAAAAAGGACACATGTACAGACACACAATAGCATGGGCTGTCATATTCAGCACTGACTGAAGTCTCTGAACATACACGGAGTGCTGCAGTACTCACTCACCTTCCATCCGTTCTGTACCACATTGGTGGAGATGCCTACTAAGTTCAATAATGGAGGCATCTCTTTTGAAGGTCAGGAGTGGCAACCTAACCCAGAGGGCAAACCACCCCTTGGCAGCTTACCTCCTCAAAGAGTTCCAGGCTGTAGGTGTTATCATCATCCGCAAAGTAAACAATCCCCGGCTGGCTGTTGTTCTTGTTAAAGGTCTCTCTCAGCCACCGTAGGGCCAGGTTCCTCTGCATTGTCCCCCGGGGGATGCGGGGGTCCCTCATGTCACCCCTCAGCTTGTAGTTGCGTGGGGTTTCTACATTGAGGTGGGTGTAGTTCAACCCAGTGTCCCTCAGGAGCCGGGTGACGAGAGGGGTCCTCCGCTGGGAGTCCTCCACTAGGATCCAGTGCAAGTTCATCACGTGCAAAAAAGTGTTGGCCAACCTTGTCAGCTCCGCCTTCTGGACCGGCCGGCTGTAGGTGGGCGTGACGACATGGATGGTGGGCAAGGCGTCCGACCAGGGAGGTGGTCGGGTGTAGACATACTCTGTCCTAACTACCTCCACGATGTCACGGTCGGACAGGCAGTACTCCTTGGAGTCTGAGCCTTGGACGAAGTCGCGACGGGCATCTCCACCATCTTCTGCAGCGGAGCATGGGAAGGAGAAGGGCAGAGAGGGAACAACTGGTTAGTCTCCCTGGAGAAAGCTGAGAAGGCTGCTCAGAAGCAAGAAACTCTTCCAGTTTGGATTGTCGGGAGAGACCAAACACTAGCAGGAAAGGATGGAGAGGGGAGAAACTCAAGACACATCTGCATTACAGGAAGTTGACTAGATGACGCTTTGGCTCCCTTCCAACTCTGCGATTTTATGATCTACCCAGCTCTGCACCAAGACAATCTGGATTTTCCAATCCACAACCATAACAGCCAAGTCTTCTCCTGCATACCTTCTCACTCCTCTCTCATACCCAATATGCTGGCTTTTAGATTGTAAGCTCCTTGGGACAGAGTCCTATACTCTGGAAAATTGATGGTACTGTATAATTATCAACATCTATTTTTTCACCTTTTAAAAAGAAAAAAAAAGAAAATAGAAAATGAAGAAACATAACACACGATGCAGGCCCAAATCTATCAATTTTGGTTTCGCTTAGTTTCTTGCTTTCCCAATCTTAAATTCACTTAGCTACATTTCCAAATCAGTACTTTTAAGTCCTCATGATAATTCATCAGCATTTTAATGTGTGCTTCTCTGAACCTACACATTTTTAACACGAAGTTTTGCCTAATCTACACATTTTGTCAGCAATCTCCTGTATATATACAATATATAGAGAGAGTTTACATTTGGTGTGCTGTTTTCATGGATATCTGTGTTTCTAAGCACACTTCCCTCTAACATATGCATTTTTGTACCCCTTTTTTTGGTTGGGGAACTGCATCACAGCATTTGAAGAAAAGTGAATTTCTAGGATAGATGTGTTTTGGTTCAAGTGATGTTTCAGAAGGGGCGTCTTAGGTAGGTCTGCATTAAAATGTAAATGGTGAACCAAAATTCTAGTGTTTGGAATTTTGTTTAGGCATTAATTTTAATAGCGGGGGGGGGGGGGGAATGTAGCATTTGTAAGAATACAATTGTCAACTAATGCGTCCAAGAGAGCTGTGGGGAAGTCAAATGGAACCAGCCAGATTTGGGTAAAACAATGACTCTACCCTCAGGGCTACTGGCTGATTATTACTTTGTGAGACCAATAGCACATTTGATGTTGATGTTTCACCTATGGCCTGTTGATGTTTCACCCATGGCAGCAATTGATATTCTAGAGAAGTCTCTTGAGTGTTTCTTTTAAAAGAAATAATGTAGGAGCTTGGAGGACCTCCTGTTTGTTTCTGCTTATGCCCTGCTTTCCTTTTTGTAAATGAAAGCAAAATGTTACACAGTCACCGTAAGTGCTCTCTTCTGTCCAAAGGAAACCAAACTAGCCTGGAACTTCTCAGTAACTGGGGTAGCAAGAATTGTGCAACAATATACCGTATACCAAAACACGGTGGTGACTGCCGACAGTTTATGGATGCTCATCATACAATCTCATTAGATTCCTGCAGCATCTTCTCTTTTGGTGTATCTAGACTACAGATTATACCAAGTGAACAACAGGATCACTAAATAGGGGCTACAGTTGAACCTGCTGTATCAGCAGGGGTTGCCCATTCTTGTCAATGGATTGTGGCTGGGGCAGAGGGCTCAATCCACATACAGTGCCCTGAAAACCCTGTTTGCACCATTGTTGGACAGTTATTTCCTTTTCTCCAGGAAACCTCAACACTGCAGTTCTTGGAGACATGTGTGCTTACTGTCGGTGCCAGAGGTGGATGCCAGGAACAGGTCAGCAATAACCTGGCTTCAGTTCAGTTAACTATTTGCTCAAAGAAACAAGACAAGCCCAGGAGGCCAGGCCTAGTGAGCACAGCCACTCTTCCTGGCAGAGTTTGCTTCTATGAGACAGTTGCAAGGACTGAAGATTCCCACCTGCCCACAGCTACCTAAGTCTCCACCCTTGGTTCCTTCCCAAGCAATCTGAGTCTCTGTCATCTTGCCTGTATTTTATCAATCTGTATTTGCTCTCCTCTCCTCCCCTGCCCCTGGTTCTGGACTGTTCTCTGCCTTAGCCTCTTCCTGCTCACTAAAACCTGTTATCTCTTCCGACACCACCTCCTGCCAGTCTGCTACCACTTTTCCCTCTGACCACTCATCATCCTACTGCCAATTCCCTGGCTCTGAGCCTTCTTCAATTTGGGGTTCCTGTGAGGGATTTCCCCGCTGGTGCCTCCCACCACTTTTCTGCATCCAGCCAGTACATGACATTAGGCATCTCTGGAAAAGAATTCTCAGCATCATCACCCAACTACAATTCTCAAGATTCTTTTGGAGAAACCATGACAGTTCAGGCAAAGCAATGCAAAGCCAGAGTTCCTAATCCAGATGTGGAAGTTGGAAGGGGCTATTGCCAGGCACACCAGCCGCAAGACACCTGAAAGAGCAATGCTTGGGCAACACATTATGGTGGCAGTTCATGTTTCCTAGCAAGATGTTACGAATAAGAATGCATGGTCTATTTTAATTGTAGGCTTCTTGTGGGTGAAAACCCATCTGTTTGTGGCCTTGTGAAATGTACATGTACACATATGGCACTGAATGAATACAACTGCAGCAGCATTAATGCATAATAATAATAATAATAATAATAATAATAATAATTATTATTATTATTATTTCTGTTTGCAATTACTCAAGGTACAGTTGGACATGCTCTCCTGTGGTTGTAAGAAATTAGCTGCCATGGCCACTCCCCCATACCTTAAGGTTATTCATAATGGACTGAAATAGAATTGCCCCACCAGTCTGTTTACCAGTTAAAGGTCAGATGTTTTTTGCTCTTTTCAGGAATGGGTAGCTGATTCATGGAGCCATTTCAGTCAGCATACCAGCAGCTCAACCACATTTTAATCCTAATGTAGTGAAATGCTTTGTCCATAGCTTCATCCAAAAGGTGAAGAAATTTGCTTAGAAGAGCGCTGCTGGGTCAGACCAATGGTCCATCTAAGTCCAGCATCCTATTCTCAGTGTGACCAAGCAGATGCCTGTAGGAAGCCCAGAAACAAGACATGGGTGCAACAGCACTCTTCCTGTTTGTGATTCCTAGTGACAGAAATCAGAGGCAAATTGCCTCTGCTTATGGAGGTAGCTCATAGCTGTTACAACTAGTAGCAGCCTTCTCTTCCAAGGATTTCTCTAACCCTCTTTTTAAAGCCACCCAACCTCCATTTAACAGCATTCGCCCAAAGGTTGTGACTGAACAGTCCCACATTTAATGCTTCATCTTGCTTCTGAGTTTGTATGCCAAGAACTGTCTGCATCCACACAAGCCTGTCCGTTTTCTATGGCAGAGGTGACTGCGGTGATGCCCTCCATATTGGACTCCAATTCCCATCATCCACAGCCATTGGCCTTGTTGCCTGGGGCTGATGGAAGTTGCTGTCCAAAATATCTGAAGTTGGAGAATCCTGTTCTAGCTTATGACCCCCCCCCCCACAAAAAAAAAATGCATTTGAGAGAGATCCAAAGTAATTGACACCAGCCTTTAGAGCTTGCATTGTGGTTCGCTTCATAAACACAGCATAATCCAGAGTATATTGGACTAAAATCCTGGATAGCCTGGTAAGGATTTTCTTTGTTGATTCTTATTAGACCTTGGGGATGATCAGTTTAGGACAGGGGAGAACTTGTAGTGCATCAGATGTTGCTTTATTCTTAACTCCCATCATTAAAGGAGGAGGAGAAGAGCCATGTATACATTACCCTGAACTCCTTAGAAGAAATACCCTGAACTCCTTAGAAGAAAGGTGTTGTAACTACAATAAATAAATGAGCTCCGTAACTGTGGCCATGCTAAATGGCACTAACTTTATTATTTATATATATTTTTTATCAGCATTTTTATACCTCTCTCCAACCATTTTCCCAGGATGGTTTAAAAATTTTTTTTAAATGGAAAAAAAAGGAAATACACCAAAATATAAAGTTAGCAGAAAATATACTTCCATGAATGAAACATATACCGGTACATAAGGTTGTGTCATTGCATTCTACTTTATGGAAAGGTCAAAGAGCAGTAGCTCAGTGGCAACCACAAGGCTCCAGGTTCAGTCCTGAGCATCTCCAAATACAGATGGGAAAGACTCTTCTCTGAAATGCTGGAGTTCCCCTGCTAGTCAGTGTAGACAATGCTGAGCTCAGCTGACCAGTGCTTAAGCTGGGCATAAGGCAACTTCTTGTTTCCACATAAGCCTGACCCTTCACTGATACCATTTACTGCAGCTGCATATACCATGTATTGCACTTTCAGAAATTAGATGGGTGGTACCTGGAGATGATGCCTTTTCAGAGGAACACCTTCCTCAAGGATGTTCACCAAGCACCAATGTTGTGGTTTATTTAGGTGTCCAGTAAAGACGGTCTCATTCTCCCCCATGGCTTCTGCTTAGAAGTCGTCTGGCAGGGATGAGGTCTTAGCTCACGTGTGTTGTACACAGAAGGTACCAGGACCAACTCCTGACATTTCCAGGTAGGGCTGGGGAAAACTGCTTGCATGAAACTCTGGAGAGTCTCTGCCAGCCAGTGTAGACAACACTGAGCTGCATGGATCAGTGATCTGACTTGACAAAAGGCAAATTCCTTATCCTTACCAGTCATGGGAAGTCTAGGAATGCTTCACAGGTCACACTGGATCCTGGCTGCTCTTCCTGAGTTCTCCATCTGTTTCTCTCGGCTGGGAGACAGGTCTGACCCATCTCAACTACCCCTTAGGTGTGGTGGAGGGAACTTCAGGATCACCAGTGCTAAAGTAAGGTGAGGTTTCTCTACCTGACTGAGGGAGGTGACATCTTGTCCTTTGCCTCCTACATGCAAAACAAGCCCTGTTGCTCCCACAAGATGCTGCGGTGGCCAGGAGTTTAGAGGGCTTTAAAAATGAAAGATTTGACAAGAGTCATGGAGATAAACCTCATCTCTGTGGCTGCAAGCCAAGAGAGATAAACAGGGAAGGAAATACAACTCAGTGGAAGAGCTCGGACTTTGCTTGCAGAAGGAATCAGGTTCAATCCTTGGCATCTCCCAGGTAAAAGGATCAGGCAACATGGCTGCAAAGAAGCCCAGAGAGCCACTGTCTGTCTGATTTGGCCAAGGTAGGAAACATATATCATCGAGCCCTAGTGGAATGAGGTTAACATCTTGTGTACACTGCTTCCTGAACACGGAAAGAGCCTTGCTGGATCAGGCCAAGGGGAGCCTACCTAGTCCAGCATCCTATTCTCAGTGGGAAAATGGCAAGCAGGATTTGACCCCAAGAGGAACCCTCTCCTCCTGCAGTTTTGAGCAACTGGCATTCAGAAGCATTGCTGCCTCTGGGTGGGGGATGCACTGGATGCAGAATAAATGAGAGAATGTACACAGTCTAAGTAAAACCAACCCATATAAACTCCAAAACTGTTTCCCCCTAGCAAGAAGCTTGGAAGAACGCTGTGTGGCTGTGAGCTGGCCGAGGATGAAAATGAGCCGGGTGATGATGGAAGAACTGGGAATGAGCCATGGGGGGTGTTGGGTTGGCGGTGGTGGAAGCAAGAGGTGGGCGCAGTTGGCCCAGGCCGGTGGCTTTCTCCTCACCCTTGTGCACGGCAAGCAGCGGAGCAATGGTGCTTTGGTGCCACACGGTGATGAGCAGTGTCCAGGGAAGAACTATCAGCACGATAGCCAGGATGTCTCGACGCTTCGGCATCTCCAAGGCTGAAGGGACCCACAGCTCCTCATTACCTGACAGCGAGAACCCCAGAGACAGAACAGCAGAGGACATGGAGAATAGAGATAAATGGACAAGAAGGAACAACGGCAGAGAGAGAGAGAGAGGAGAGGGCGGCAGAAGGTGGCACGGCTCGTAGGTCTTACCAGTACTCACAACCCACCCATTGCACAAGCAGGTTTGCAGGGACAGCTGCTGCCAGAGGAGGAGAAGGAGGAGGAAGGACAGGCCGCTGCAAGCGGGGGACGTTCCTCCAGGCAATATCGCGGGAGCCGCCAGCGAGGAGGACTTCAGGGTCCCATTTGGACAGAGGCCTGCAAGGGAAAGCAGAAAGGAAGAGGCAGAAAGAAGCGCTTGAGGGCTGGGTGGGTTCAACGTTTTGCTTGCTAAAGCCTGCCTCGTGAGTTGCAGCATCAGTCTGGGTCTTGACTCAGCCCTGGAACCTGTTAGGGTAAACTCTGAGCATGTGCAAAGAGCCTTTCCTTTGCCACTGGGTATCTACAGCAGGGATGGGGAAGCTGAGGCCCCCCCAGATGTTGTTTGGGACTCAGTCTGGTCAAGGGGTAATGGGAGTCAATTACTTTCACGAACACTGTTTCACTGTTTTTCTGTGTACTCAGTTTTTAAATGATTGTCAAGCTGCCTTGTGTTTTATGGATTTCTAAGACAAAGCAATGAAGGAATGTAAATCATCACTGCCATCCAGCAACTTCTGGAGATCCATAGCTTCTCCGTCCCTAAACTACAGCCCTGCTCTCACCGACCCATGGCCGTGTCTGAGGCCTGATCCACAGTTTAGCAGCAGAGAAGGGAGTTGGGGAAATGGCACCAGGGAAGATGAGAAAAACTTGGGAGTTAGCCAGTCATGGTGAGAGGACTTCATGGTGGCTGCTTGGACCTTCTGCAGCAAAAGAGGCTGCATGAGTTATTTTTTAATTTGACAAGTCATTAATTTGCCAGGCCAAGTGCATCTAAGCACACACAGAGTGCTTGACTGGGTAGAAAGAATGACATGCAAATTGTGGGCGTGTACACAGTGTGATTCCCATTTGGTTGTTGTTAAACTACACCAAGAACTTTAATATTTTGTCACCTGCCGTAAACACCATAAACACTGTAAACACCCTGTCCCTGCTAAACGCTCTTGGATAATTTCCTTCAGCGTAGGTCATTTGCTCTGTATTTTATAATTTTATGATGTTTTGACTTTTCTTTGTATTATAACTGCTCTTATAGTAAGTAAGTAAGTAAGTAAGTAAGTAAGTAAGTAGCAGAGTGCCCTTGAACATGGGCAAAGGGTACTTTGTCAACTATGTTGTTATTTCATGCTCCTCTTTGTTTATATGCCACCTTTCAGCCCAAAAAAGTCTCCCTGCACCTGCTGTGGCTCAAAGAATAAATGCAGAAAGGCAAATGCAAACAATACACATGATAAAAATTTGAAACAAAACAACAAAACTGAAACTGACCCATTCACTCATCCCCATTCAAAGAGAGGCCAACTCTTTAAGAACAGCTAATCAGTAATATCTTCACAGGATATTACTGAAACAGTGCCTCATGTGCTTCCAGCTTGCACTCTTTATAAAGATATGAGGGGTGACGTTATTACCCCTCTACTACTATCCATACCAGGTCACTCATCCATTGCTACTGTGTCCTTTCTTCTAGCAGATCAAGATAACAAGGTGACAGCAAAAACTGCAAAAAAATTTTAGTAGGGGCAATTAGAATAAGAACTATTGTTTGATTATTGATTTAAACCTCCAGGATATATTTTGTAGAGTTAAGTTTTTACCTCTATCTTCAGTACATTGTATTTCATTTTATTGCTTTGGCTAGTGGCTGATGAAAATAAAGATTCTTCTGATTCTAATTCTTCACGGGAAAGACATTATAATGGATTCTCCACCCCCCCATCCTCTAAGGATTCTGGGAAATCCCATGACATTTTCTAAAAATTGAAAAATATCAACATGAGTCCACCTTTACATGACAGACACGCCTCCCACAAGAAATCCCACGTCAAGGGTAACCTACGAGGTGTCTTCCAGCTGCTTTAGACCACAACTGGCATCATGGCCCAATGGACTCCAGTCTCGTCCAGCATGGCCTTATAGGAAGTGGCCATTGATCCATCTAGCTCAATATTGTTTACACTGACTGGCAGGGTCTCTCCAGAGTTTCAGGCAGGGAATTTTCCCCAGTCCTAACCTGGACATGGAAACTGAATGCAAAGCAGATACTCTACCACTGGTCTTTTCCCCTATGGTGCTGGGGCTGGTGGGAGCTGTAGTCCAAATTATCTGGAAGGCACCAGGTTGGGGAAGGTTTCCCTAGATTGTCCCCTGGTTTCATGCAGGCTCCTCTCCTGACTGCTTCCATTCCTCCACCGTGAAGCATCCAAGGCTAGAGTGCATTAAACTGCCACAGTAGCTTAACTCCGATGTGAACATGAATACGCACAAGATTTAAGCAGGCTGTATTTTATTGAGGGGTTATCTTGGCAAGCGGCGTACATCACTTAGATGGCAATGTGCCGGGCCACTAGTTTGCAAACAGGAAAGAGCTGCCGAGCTCACATGCAGCTCTGGAACCAAGGAAGCAGATATCAAAACACTGCACTGCTGCATTGCAGGCAGAGAAAGGCACCTGGGAGCAGTGGCTGGAGCATTCAGATGCTGGGGTGCAAGCCACTTTGATTCAGGACAGAAGGGACAGACATTGCACAAGCACATGTAACCATCAATGAACAACCCATCAAATCCAACACAGCTTTGTTTGGTCCTTATTTGCCAGGTAACTTTCTGGTTACCTGTCGTAGGAAACTGGTCTCTGCTGTCTCAGGTCAATGGTCTATCTAGATCAGACTGGCTGGCTGCAGCTGTTTCGGGTTCCAGGTGGGACCCTTTCCTAGCCCTACTTGGAGATGCTCAGGATCAAACCTGAGACCTTTTGCATGTAAAACAACTGTCCAACCAGTCAAGAATATATAGGAAACTGCTTTGTATCGAGTCATTGGCTTATCTACCTCAGTGCTGTCCATTGGCAAAGGCACTCCCAGATGCCAGGGCCAAATGTCACACAATTCACACTTCCCAAAGGAAGAGCAATAAGAAGCTGTGAGGTCCCAAGCCAGAATTTGCTCCTGATCTGGATTGTGCCCCCTGCTCAGTTTCCTGATGAAAGCTCCTCCCGCTCTACTTGCTGTTTGCACTTGAAGGTGCAAGTCTTAGGAGTTGCTGGACTCTTGCTGTTTTTCAGCCCAAAGGAGTTTATTCACGGATATGTTTTGGGATCTCAAGTGTTTGTTCTGAGTTCAAATCTCATCTCAGTTCTGAACTTTCTCAGGAGGCCTTAGGCAAACTGCAGTATCTCAGCCCTTGTGCCCCACCTGCAGTTTGGGAATAATAATCCTGGTCTATTTTAATGCGCACAACCCTAGAGTCTGTCAAGACTGGCCTGTACGGGCAGGGGTATCTTTACCTTTGGGATGCGGGTGGCGCTGTGGGTAAAAGCCTCAGCGCCTAGGACTTGCCGATCGAAAGGTCGGTGGTTCGAATCCCCATGGTGGGGTGCGCTCCCGTCGCTCGGTCCCAGTGCCTGCCAACCTAGCAGTTCGAAAGCACTCCCAGGTGCAAATAGATAAATAGGGACCGCTTACCAGCGGGAAGGTAAACGGCATTCCGTGTGCTGCACTGGCTCACCAGATGCAGCATGTCACGCTGGCCATGTGACCCGGAAGTGTCTGCAGACAGCGCTGGCTCCCGGCCTCTAGAGTGAGATGAGCACACAACCCTAGAGTCTGTCAAGACTGGCCCATACGGGCAGGGGTATCTTTACCTTTACCTTTATTTTAATGGGATTATCAACAGATAAGTGCTTTCAGGTGTCTAAATACTATTGTCACTGCAGCCTCTCCACTAGAGGATGCACTTGTACCAGCCTGTTCAGATTCTGTTATCTACAGACTCATGAAAGTGCCCCTTCCAGTCATTGACATGTTGCAGCCAGCCAATAGCAGTCAAGCAGTGCGTGGAACACAGCCAGTGAGGTGTGTGACCTGGGGTGTGGCTTAGGTGGGCATAGCTTTGGGACAGTCCATGAAGACCAGGTACAGACACCTGGAGGGTTCCTTGCCCCTGGCCTAGAAGCTGTTGACCTGATCTGAGTGAACCAGCTCACAAAGATGCTTTTCTTAAAGGTAAAGGTAAAGGGACCCCTGTCCGTTAGGTTCAGTTGTGGCTGACTCTGGGGTTGCGGCGCTCATCTCGCTTTATTGGCTGAGGGAGTCGGCATACAGCTTCCAGGTCATGTGGGCAGCATGACTAAGCCACTTCTGGCGAACCAGAACAGCGTACGGAAGCGCCGTTTACCTTCCTGCAGGAGTGGTACCTATTTATCTACTTGCACTTTGACATGCTTTCGAACTGCTAGGTTGGCAGGAGCTTTTCTTAGATGGTGCTTTTTCCAAGGCTGATGCTTCTTACCCTAGCCTGGGCAAATGCTAGAATCCATGCAGCTTCCCGCAGGCAAAAGAGAAAGTGAGGGGAAATTCTCTCCCTGCTGTATGCAAGGGGGAGGGAGGGAGGGAGGCCTTGCTGTTTCTGCCTGGCCTCCTTCAGTATCGATTCCCTTTAATTGGGTCCAGAATGTTTAACTGCTCCCTGGTCAATCATCGGCAACTTCAGCTTTCCAGAAAGGAGGAGGAAGATGCAGCCTCTCGATTAAAAAAACAAACAAACACAAACCAGCCAGATCCAAGAATCTTGAGTGTGTGTGTGTGAAAGTGATAGACTGCCACTTAGCATCTGAAATGCAAACGGTTTGGCAGGCAGGGCAATAGCCTTTTCTAATTAATCCAAAGCCACGCTGCAATTGCAAGCTAGGGCATAGTTTACATTGTTAGGGAGCACAGATGAGTCAAGGTGGGGCACCCTGCATTGAAGGGAGAGTGGCACAGCAAGGAAGTAAATGTCCAGGTGTGGAATTCAATGTAGTGCTAAGGAGATCAATGTGTCCCCTCCCCTCCTCTTGTGTGCTGTTCTGGGGGTTCTCCCGACCCTCCAGAGAGGATTTGTGTGAGTGTGTGTGCACAGATATAAGGGAAATTTCTTTTATTAATAATGGAATACAGATTACTTAATGTAAGAGGATGGTAGAAACCACAAAGAGTTAGAGGGAAATCAAAATAACATACAAGGGATGCAAACCGGTCTAGGAGAACAGAACGAACACGACTGTAAAGGAAAAATGAGAGGAGAGTGGAAATATGAAGACAACTTCTTTCTACAAACCTAATGTATCAACTATATAAAGTATGGTTTGTACTCCTTAAATGAATTTATATATAATATAAATATATTAATTTTTTTCCTCTTCTTTCTTTTCCTTGCTTTTTCTTCCCCCCTTCCCTCCTTTTCTTTTCTTTTCTTTTCCTTTTTTATTTCATGTTTTATTTGTTAGATTTTCTCTTTGTAATGAATTTGGATTATTATTGTTGATTGTTTTTTATTTGCAAAATAAATAAAGCATTTAAAAAAGAAAAAATGAAAAAGTCCTTGCACTGGTTTCTACCAGTGGAATGGCATAGTTGAACACAACGGGTGGTATCCAGCCAAGTACTGCTCAGAGTAATGAAACTAACTTAGCACATTGGCTCTGCTATCATCTGCCAGGCCTCCTTATCCTGTCAGCTCCTTAGGCGGAGCAAGCTGAAGAGTTCCAGGCCCTGTCTGTGCTGTACATTTTACACACTATGATACCGCTTTAAACTGTGGGCTTAGGAGACACCTATTCCACTCAGAGACCTACAATTCTCATACTAGTTTAACAATCAATCTTTCTTCCCAGGGAACTCTGGGAAGTAATAGCTCTGTGTGGGGAATAGGAGTTTCCTGATGAGACTCTCAGGGCACTTAATAAACTACAGTTCCCAAGATTATTTAGGGGAAGCCGTGACTGTGGTACAATACTGCCCCATCACCAGCAATGAAGAAAGATTTAAGTGCCAAACCAGTTGGCTTCTGTGTGTGGAAAGCGGGAAGACTACCCTATTGCAGTGGTGGTGAACATCAGAGTCCTCTCTGTGGGCATGTGTGCCCTCGCGCCATCGCCCCAGCACAGAGTTCGCCAGCGTTTGTTACTAGGAAGCCAGGAATTGAGGCTCACCGTCGTGATGCAGACACAGGGATAGATTTGTATTGGGGGCTTCATTTTTTATTTTAAAAAATGTTGTGTTTTTCTAGACTCCAAGTCTGGAACACCCAAAAATGAATACAGCAAAACGAAGAGGAGGAGGAGGAGGAGGAGGAGGAGGAGGAGGAGGAGGAAGAAGAAGAAGAAGAAGAAGAAGAGTGGAAGATCATTCCAAGAGTCATTTGGAGTGATTGAATGCAATGGGAAAATGTTATGTCTTCTGTGCAATGAAAGTGTTGTGTGTCGCACATCAAGTGTCAGACGGCACTTTGACACCAACCACAAAAGTGTTGCCCAACTTGGTGAAACTGAAAGAAAAGAGTTTCTTGAAGGGAAATTGAGGGAATATCATTCCTATTATCGGAGTTTTTGCAACTATCTTTCTAGAACAAATCATCTGAAAGCTGCCAGTTTTCAAATTTCACTGTGCATAGCAAAACATGGTAAGCCCCACTCTGATGGGGATATTATCAAAATGGTCATGTTGTCTGGGAGTAATTCCCTTTTTCATGATTTCCCAAACAAGGATAAAATTATTCAACGCGTCTCTACACTTCAGTGTACTGAGCAAACAACTATAAAATGTAGGGAAAATGGCAGCAAGGATGTTTTGTGATATCAAAACATTTGAGAGAAGACTGCAGGTTTTTGAAAAAGACCTTGAAAGTGGGCAGCTGAAATATTTTCCAACTCTAAAAATGCATTTTGCAAATTCTACAACATTTGTAAACAATCCTACAAGCCATTGGGAAATCTACAAGGAATTTCCTAGCATTGTAGCAGTTGTTTTTTCTAAACTAAAACCTCAGTATTCAGGTTAAATTGTTGTGTTGGCACTTGGCGATAAATAAGCAGGTTTGGGATGGCAGTTTGGGCACTTGGTCTCTAAAAGGTTTGCCATCACTGCCCTATTGTATTTTACCTCAGATGGCAAAATGAGTGGAGGCTTCCCCACTTGGATGAGATGAACTGTGTTTCTATTTCAATTATAGTAATTATTTATAAGTGTAGATCTATTGGGAAAGCCCCCCTCCCATTTGTCTCTACGGCAACAGAACAATTTCTTTGGAAATGCTAAATGGCGGTACTTAACTAGCCAGCCAAAGCCATTACCTTGACAAAGGAACTGGTTTGGCAAACTTCCCCGTTATACATTCAACCTTCACAGCTAAAGGATTGCAGATTTGGAAGGGGACTTATGGTTTCATCCAGACTGTCCCCCCGCAACAGGGATGGCTGAAAACATTTTGGCCCCAGAGGTGAAACACAAAATGCCTCACCTTGCCTTATGTTTGGGCCCAAGCTCATAATAATGTGTGTGCGTGTGCGTACACACACACACACACACACACAATTCATCCAAGTACAGTGGTACCTTGGGTTACATACGCTTCAGGTTACAGACCCTGCTAACCCAGAAATAGTACCTCGGGTTAAGAACTTTGCTTGAGGATGACAACAGAAATTGCACGGCGGCATGGCAGCAACGGGAGGCCCCATTAGCTAAAGTGCTGCTTCAGGTTAAGAACTGTTTCAGGTTAAGAACGGACCTCTGGAATGAATTAAGTACATAACCAGAGGTACCACTGTATAAGCATTTTTGTACATGGTTAGAAAACTGCTTTGCAAAATATGGAGAAGTGTGAATTTGGAGGCTGACTGTGTCGTACATGTAGAGTTTGGGAAAGTGTGAATTAGGTAAGTTTGCCTTTAAATGCAGATTGAACCACGCCCACCCCCCATTCCTAGTAAATGAGCATATGCACACTTTATAGAAATAGGCACCCTATTTCATGGTGATGCATTTTCCTTCCTTCCTTCCTTCCTTCCTTCCTTCCTTCCTTCCTTCCTTCCTTCCTTCCTTCCTTCCGTGAATGTGCAGGCAGCCCTTCAGAAAAGTCTTGCCTTGGCAAATACTTCCACTGGACAGAAGGAGCATTTGCAGTCCATCAAGGACTGTACGGTTCTGATGCATGTTGAAGTTCATTCCCTGCACACTGAGGCCTGGATATTTCTTCCAGGGCAAGTATGACTGCAGCAAACAGGGGGACACTAGGCATGTTTAGTTGCTCATGAATGAGTCACTTGTGCACATTTAAGGAAGGGACGTAGTTCAGTGGTAGAACATCTGCTTTGAATGGAGAAGGTTCCAGGTTCAATCCTTAGTGGCATCTCCAGGTAGGACTGGGAGAGAGACCCTTGTCTGAAACCCTGGAGAGGCCCTGCCAGTCAGTGTAGCAAATGCTGAACTAGAGGGACCAATGGCCTGAGTAGGTATCAGGCAGCTTTCTGTTTTCCACGAGAGAGATGGGAATGGATCCAGGAATTATCACTTGAAGGAGAGATGTTTCATCTGATTTCATAGTTTGGCAGAGGCGTCTTGCGGAAACTGCGGGAGGTGGGGGGAAGAAGGGGGGAAACCGCCAAAAATAAAGGTAGCAATAAAGCCTCATGCTCATTAATTACTCGGTAAGCCATTACTGCCTCAAAATCCCATAACTTTAATGGAGGCTATTATAAAGTATAGCAGCAAAATTGCGAAACTAATTACTGTGCAGTTAGTACAGGGAAAGGAACGGGGATACTTGCCTTGAAAGGGGAGCTGAACCAAAGTATACAATAATAACTTTTCTGCCTGACTTCATTCTTGCCTCCCAGCAGGTGGAAGAGGACAGCTACTCATTCCCTTCTCGTATGTGAATAGCTGCCATTCCGTTCTATGGGGGAAAGTTATGGTATTCATTTTTCAAATTGCATTTATCGTGACCGGTGAACCCTCCTTCCTGTGTTACAGGGGAGTAGCTCAGAGTTGGTCTACCTATACCACAGAATGAGGTGTACAAAGGGATGGCTGTGTATGAATCACCAAAACAGAGGACACCAAGTTGCATATGTTAACAGACTGATGCAAATATAGAAACAATGGGCTGTATGCAAACTTCTCAAGGAGTCTTGCGTTAGTAGATGGGTGAGTTTTAATGTACAATGCAACAGGAATCCAACACAACAGATGCACAGAAGATTGTGCAACAAAGTTATCAGCCACCTGCTTGTGCAATCTTTTGTGCAACAATGTTTTGCTAGTGCAAAATATTTCACCACCAGAACAAGTATACCGTTAAGTGACTTTAACTTAGGCTGGATCTACACACAGGAAAAAAACATGTTGCAAATAAGGCATAAATTAAATTGTTATAGCAAAAGGAAAAAAACCTCTATGTAAAATCGCACAAAGTTTTGTGCCCTATAGCTCCATCTGGTGTCACATGTTTATAACACAGTTAGAATGATATAAGTGACTGTGTAACTGATTCCTTAGAGTTAGGCTGAAATTTATAGCTCTACCTAGTAAATCTTTTAATATCATCTATCTATATCTATCATCTATCTATCTATATCTATCTATCTATCTATCTATCTATCTCTATCTATATCTATCTATCTCTATCTATCTATCTATCTATCTATCTATCTATCTATCTATCTATCATCTATCTATCTCTATCTATCTATCATCTATCTATCTATCTATCTATCTATCTATCTATCTATCTATCTATCTATCTATCTATCATCTATCTATCTATCTATCTAATCTATCTATCTATCTATCTATCTATCTATCTATCTATCTATCTATCATCTATCTATCATCTATCATCTATCTCTATCTACTATATTAAAATATAAGAATATCATCATGCAGCCCCCATTGGAAGATTTATAGTGGACATCAGTTTGCTGCCCAGGCACTAGCTGAGCAATATCAAGGTTCCCTCTGCTATTCCTCCCTAGAGTTCTTTTTCTTTGAACTGTACATGGACTGGGCAACCCTTCAAATAGAGGGTTTCTTCTGTCACACAGGACACATGACCACCCTTTCACACTGACTTTAGGCAACAGTTGGAAGCTAACATTTTCAAATGTTCCCATGTAGTAAAAAGAAACTCAATGCAAATAGAAAGTCAACACAGCAAATAAAGAGCTGTGAACCTTTTCTTGCAGGTGCAGTCATATTATCACATACACCTTTAGAGGAGGAGGGAGAGACTGCAAGACCACCAGGAAAGAGACTTCCGTTCACTTTCGACTTTCCATTTGGTTCTTGTCTCAGCATCAAAAATATAAGGCTCAGTTTTTCAAACACCTAAAGGCAATCACTTAGCCCTCTCTGTCTGGCTTGGGAAGATATCTCACTTGGCCACCTCACACTATATTACCCCTCAATGCATAGAACAGGTATGTATGGTGAACCTGTGGTCCTACAGATGCTGTTGGACTTCAACTCCCGCCATCAATAGTCAGCACGGCCAATGGTTGGAGATGATGGAAGTTGTGGTCCAGTGACTTCTGGAGAGCAGTGGTGTAGCATGCCCCAGGTGCAAAATTGTAAGGGGCGCAAAATTTCAACACTCTGTGCTGCCTCAATACAGTTGTGTGCTTCTGTCAATGGACTCTGTTGAAAACAGTTTCGCCATGTGAACTAGGAAGTAACCTCTCCAGACAATGGAACAACTATTCTTTTCTTATCTCTGTGGCTGTGAACTCCTAGGTGATGTGAATGCCATTAGGCAGGTGAATGTGCATGCATACTCCATCCATTTCCCTCCCACCCACCCAGCTCCTCTGCATGGCCCTAGGCATTGGCAACCCATGCTACACCACTGCTGAAGAGCCGCAGGTTAGTCCACCATGGCCTAGTTCTTCTGAATGCTTCCACCTTGTAGCAGCACATAGCATGAAGTGGAGCACTCCTCCAGTTCTGACCCCCTCGTTTTGCTGTGCAGGCAGACCTTTAAGACTTGTGGAATATACGTTGGCTATGCTGAGGAGAACTGGCTGAGGGAGGCTCTGTGGTATTGAGTGAGATAGCTCCATGCATGACAGCAAGATGTTATCCCTACCAGCTGATAAATAAATGGCAGAAAACGAGCTGGGTGGCAGGGAGGTTCAGTGTCAGCTCCTGATATCGCTGGGGATCAATGTGTCTAAGTGCGGACATGTCACATTATTCAGTCTTGGTCTTGGTCAGTAGAATCTGAAACTGGGTCTACCCACGCAGTATGATGAAGCAGTAGAAAAGGTTGCTGTATACCGCTTCAGAATAGGGACACAGGAGCTGCCTTATACCAAGTCATACCACTGGGTCCATCTAGGTCAGTATTGTCTACCCTGACTGGCAGCAGTTCCAGGCAGCAGAACATTTCCACTGCTACCTGGAGATGTCGGGGATTGAACCTGGGACCTTCTGCACAGAAAGCAGCTTCTCTGCCACTGAGCTGCAGCCCTTCCTTTTAAAACAAAGCAAGACTCCAGCCCTCATGATTCTGAGTCAAGCAGTGATTTAAATAGGAACACAGGAAGTTGCCTTATACTGAATCAAATCAGTCCATCAAGCTCTGTACTGACTGGTATCTGTTCCCCCAGGTTTCAAATTGAAGTGCTGGGGATTGAATTTGGGGTCTCCTGCATGGAAAGCATGCTGTAACCGCTGAGTTATGGCCCATCCCCTAAATAAGGGATGGTTAACATGTCCCAAGAGTGGGGGGTCACCTTCTAACAGAATGGCAAGCAGAGGGTGCAAGAGGATCAACAGAGTCTACACCCTGCTCAGGTCTGCTTCCCCTAATTTTGTCTCCCAGATGGCACTGCATTCTGTTCACTCTTCTCTGCCTTCTTTCTAGTACTTTATTCTCCCTCCCAATCTCTTTTTGCCTCCTGGTTTACAAGCAGGAAGGCTGAAATCTTTGGAAGGGCCTAACTCCCTGCCCTCGCATCCATGCACCATGCACTGAAGGTCCTATTATACTACTTTAATAGCCATGGGAAATCTTGGAAACTGTAGTTTGTTAAAAGTGCTGATGAGCTCACAGACCTACAATTCTCGACACCCTGCAAAACCTACAATTCCCAGAATTTACTGTGACTGTTAGTGCTTTCAATGTACTGCGTGGATGCGATCTGGGAATCTTACCCTCCTGGAGAAGCAGGATCTCTATGCCCTGCCCCCATCCCCACCTGCTGCCACCGCTGAAGCTTTCCTCAAACACTTTTCCATAGGAGGTTGCTGTTAACAGCTGTCGTCATTTATTTTTAATTCTGGAGATTAAAAAGAAAGAAGAAGCAAGGAAAGCCCAACCCAACCAGCCCTGTCTCGGTCTATTTTAAACATTTATTAATAACTCGGCTGAATTAAAAATGTAAGGGATGTTAGTGAGAAGACAAGCATCAAGTGGCTGTAACCTGAAATCAGCCCCTCGCTTGAGGTTTGCTAAGATGGGATGCAGAACCAGGTGGATGTGTGAGACAGAGAGGCTGTAGCTCAGCCTTGCAAGGTTCCCAAGTTCAATACACAGAATCTCCAGGTAGAGCTGGGAGAGAACTATTGCCCAAACCCTCGGAGATATGCTGCCAGTCACTTTAGAATGTTTAGAATGATTTTAGAACGTTGTATTATTTTATTGTTGTTAGCTGCCCTGAGCCCGGCTTTGGCTGGGGAGGGCGGGATATAAATAAAATTTATTATTGTTATTTTATTTAGGCAAGCCAGAGCTTGATGCACCAGTGGTGTAACTCAGATGAAGGCTCCTTTTCTATGTTCCTACACTGGAAATGGAAGTGTGGGCCAGTTAAGTTGAAAATATTGGAGAAGGACTTCCATAAAGCACAACCCTATGCAGAAGTGCATTAAACTGACTTGAGCTGGACGCACCAATGGTCTCACATGCTGTAAGGCACATTCCTGTGCTCATGTGTTTTAAGTGGCAGAGGATCAGCTTTGCATGCACAAGGTCTGAGGTACAATCCTCAGCATCTGCAGGTAAGGCTGGTAGAGATATTGGATTGATGCTTTAGGTCAGTGTTCATTCAGTCAGATGGGTGGTGTGTGTGTAATTATTATTTTCCAGCTATTCTCTGAGATATTGTATTTCTGTTTACATTATCTTTTTGGTTATTGCCTTGAGTTAAAATGTATTATTATTATTAGGAATTTGCCACAGATACATAAACCCTTAAAGCGTTTCCCACCAGCTCCATTGGCAAGGCTCTGTGCTCTGAAGAAAGGGCACTAACCTTTACATAATAATAATAATAATGGAACTGCTACTGATGAAGAGCAGGGCAAGCTGGATTCCTCCAAGCAGCCCAAGGCTAGGCAAACTGTGAACGAAAGTGATTGGAGCAGGTACAGGCACTTTGCAGTTGCAGAAATAAAAATACTCGGATGCATTCCAAGAATGCTGTCAAAGCAGGTGGTGGTGGTGGGTTGAACTTCTAAAAGGAGAGGTGCCAGAAATAAGCTTTTATTTGTTCCATTATTTGACACTTCCTTTAATATAAGGGTGTGGGGGGGCACATTTTCACCCCAGAGGGCTATATTCTCTTTGGAGCGATCTTCCAGGGGCCACAGGCTAGTAGTCCAGAGGCAAAAATAGGTGGAGCAATGGATGTAAATGTTGGACGTGCCTAGTTCCACACACACTCAACACGCCACTATGTATCCTCTATCCAGGTAAGGAAGAGGCATTGACAGAGTTCAGAGACGCATTTCCAGCCTGGCACAAGCACTCAAGGAGACTGTGAAGCAGGGCTGGTGAGGGGCATAGCCTGGGGTGAGCCCCAAGGGCCAGACAGAGGCTTGGAGCATCACAACCAACTCCTTGGCCTGACGTTCCCCATTCCTGCTACAATATCCAAAAGGGCAGTGTAGGTTGCAGTTCTAAGGCTGGCGGCGGGAAATCTGAAAGAGGTTCAACCACCATACTCCACAGGGCAGAAGTGAGGGCAGAGGAATGATCTTCCATTCCAGTTCCTGTTCTCTTCAAGCCTCCTGTTGCATATCCTCACAGCTCCTCAGTGTCCCTCCGTCCCTGTTTTATTCAAACCTCTGCTATTGTGCCACCTTTGTAAAACATGGCTTCTCTGTTGTTCCACTCCCCTGCCATGGCTTCATGCAAAACCAGGAATCTGATGAGGGACTACAAATACTCCAGTGGGGGCCACATGAGGACAGCTTTACTTTCTAATGTATATAAGAATAAAAAGTATTACTATGAATGCTTTCCTTCCCATTGAAAACCATGGGAGAGAAAGGGGAAGGGGGATTTAGATACACTCAGAAACATGTCTAGCTTTCTCCCCAGTTTGGGGCATGTCATGGAAGTGGGATGGCATTGGATCCATGTTGCTTCCTGTTTTGGGCATACCCACAGCATGTCCCCATTTTTAGTGATGTAAAATCTAACCTCCCCTCAAAGGAATCAGAATAAATTCAGAATTAAGAGCTCAAATCATCTAACCTCCCTGCAGACTTTGTGCAAAACAAATCATACCAATTGCTCAATAAATAGCTTGCCTATAACAGGTATATTCAACCTATTCAGACCCTGAAGACCAGTGATCTAGAGGAGGGCTGGGTGAACCTGTTTATCTTAAGTTCCGTTCTCCACAGTTCTACTCCAGTTTGTGATATATATATTTTAAGTTCTCTTGAAAATTCACCAACATTTCAGTGGGAATTTTGCACAATATTTTTCTATGCAATTTTGTTTAAGGTGCACATTTCTGCAATATTTTTTGCCCCAACTACAAAGTATTTTAATATGTTAGTTTCACAAACTATATACATTTTCTTGCATGCCTTAACCTAGCATGTGCATTTTTGTACACATTACCTGGCTGGAGAACTACTTGGTTGGAGAATTGCATCACAAGATTCAGAGAAGTGCAAATTTTGAAAGATGGCTGTCTTTTAATCCACAAAAGTGTGAATTAGGCCAGTTTGCCTTTAAATGCAAACTGATTCAAGAATCCCTACTCTGGAAACAGTCTGATGCTTACTGGACACAGCTTGCTTCTGCGTAGACATCCACAGGCTTTCACTGTTAGCCTGGATCCAACCCATTTTGTTAAATACTACTGTTAAAGGGAAAGTGCCCCCAGCCAGATCACCAGTTGGATAAGAATTTCCCTCTTCTGATAAGCTTTCAGCGTGCACTGAACAAGTTGCTCCTAATTGGAAATTGCTGCGTATTCATTCACAATTCATAGTTTTCACAGGATAACTTTGGAAATTGCAGATATTAATACTGGCAGTCAGGTATTTGGTAGCACAGAGGAGCTGTAGTAATTAATTGTGCACTGGCATAATGAGTTATGAAGGATAAATTGCCCATTCATAAAGCAACGCATTCCATTTGGGATCTTTGTGGGCATTATAATATATTGGCAGCAAAATTCACAGCTCTGTAAATTCACAAACATTGTCAAGTTGAAAGAGCACTTGATTCTATATGGCCATATGAGACCCGGTGGGATGGATATGAGAAAATCAACAAAGAGAAGTTGTCCTTGCTAAATTTTAACCTATTGTTAAAGGCACAGGAGCCTTGCCAGGAACAAAATGTGGCAACCCCAGATTAGGACCGAGTAATGTAAGTGCTCTGCACATGGTCAGGTTCTTTTTTGCTTTCAGCCCACATTGTGCTGCCTACATGGGACTTGTTATCTCTGAGTATGTCAATGCATTACTTGCAATACAAAGCGGAAGTGGTGTGAAAAATCACTTCTGTTCGTGGCGAGTGATTCCACTGAGTTGTCCTCCATACGCACAATGCAGTGTGGTCTGATGCCACATGAATCAGCCCTAATAGCCATTCGCACAGCCCTTTGTGCGAGTAGAAATGTGACTTGATGGATTGTATGTGTGGAGAAATGGTTGACAGTTTAACGGCTTGCCCAGGTCAGCCTATGTTAAGAGACATTTGTGAGTGGATTGACAATTTATGACAATTTGAGTGCATGATGGGCAATCAATATAAATCAACTCTACTACAAGCTTCTGTTGCAGAAGTCAACAAACATGATGGTGGGGTGCGCGTGCAATGGTACCCTTGAGGTCATTCCTGGCACCAACAAAGCCTCTGAGCTCTCCCACTCACTGTCCCTTAACAATGAGGTGGTGAGTGTGGTTGCCCCTTTCTCCTTGGGAAAAAACATAGAGATGAAGAAGGAAGCTGGAAGAGTGTCTCTCTTTCCCATTTCCTCTTTCATCTCTATATGCTTTCTGAGGCTCAGATTGATTTGACTGGCTCGAACCTTTACCCAGATTTCTTTGGGTAAAAAGTATATGTGCACACTCTTTCTGTCTCTCTGGCAGATTTATACATGCCTACTCTCAGCTAAAACACTGGCTATTTAACCCATGTATCCATTTGCTTATGAGAGTTAGGCTTTGCTCCTGGGCCTTTCTCCTTCAAACAAGGGGATGATGCACTTGAGGAGGAGATTGTAATGAGGTTTGAAAGACCCTGGAGGAAGGAGACACTTGCTCAACACCAGCCGGAGCAGAACATCCGTTCCCCCGCCCTGCTCACAAGCACTATCTGCCCACCCTGCTTAATTACTGGGGGGAGAATAGGCGATTGTCAGATGTGTGATCTGCTTTATAAGTTGCTAATGGTGCTCAGGGAGGACGATTGATTATTTCATGCTGTGGTAGGAAGGGGGCGGGGCGGGAAGGCAGGCAGGAAGGAAACAGCTCAACAATAATTTATCGTCTTTCTCTGCAATCAATCTCAGCACGATCATCTTCTAGTCTATTACTGCAGACCCCTTTCTCACATGCTTGATGTGGGCAGCTATTGTTCTGCATGCCCCATGGAATGAGACATGTAAGCAAGGTGGAGTGATGTTGGAAGAGTCTGCAGTTTTCTGAATGGCAAAGACCGTGGCTCCATCTAGTTCGGTATCGTCCACACTGTAGCGGATCTGCAGGGTTTAAGAAGGGGATGTTCCCAGCTCTACCTGAAGATGCCACTGGGGACTGAACCTGAGATCTGCATGCAAAGCAGATTCTCTGCCCCTGAGTTATGGTCCTTGAATTAGGTGAGTCTGCATTCAAATTCAACCAGGTGGAATTTCTCCCCCATTACTTGTAAGGGTTATCTGGGTTATCCTGCCTGTGACTTCATCTTTCCCTCTAGCACACACTGCTCTAGGAGCCATAAGAGGAACCAAAGTCCCAAACAGGCAGTAGATTTAGCAAATTAACATCAGCTCTGCAGGGGAGAAATAAAGAGGAAACAAGGCAATTGCATGAAGATTCAAATTAAGCACACACACAAAACAAAACCAACAAACAAAGGAGACACATCTAGGAAGTTGCATTCACAATTCCTAGGACAAATAATAAAAATAATAATAATTGATATGGTCGGTGGGGAGATAGCAACATGTCCTTTAGAATAATAGAATTGTAGAGTTGGAAGGGACCACGAGGATCATCTAGTCCAACCCCAGCAACACTGGGATCCTTATGCCCAATGTGGGACTCGAACCCACAACCCCAAGATTAAGAGTCTCATGCATGCTCCACTGACTGAGCTATCGGTCATAAAAAGATTTGCCATGTTTTATAAATATGCAGATGTTGTCCTCAAAGTTTTCTGATCTCCCCACTTGTTTGTTATTGAACTATGTGTTTTCTGTGAAATAAATAAAGAGAAATATTGAAAATAAAGTTCTGGGGGGGGGGGGTAGAACATTGATTGGATGTGCACCTGACTTACCTAGTGTGCACTTTGAGCAACATGGAGCGCATTGGGTCAGAAATGCAGTGGTATCTGGGGGCATCTGTGAGAACAGACTGCTAGGTTAGGTGCTGGCAATGGCCTTCACTCTATTATTTTCAGCATCTGCTAAAGCATTCTTGTTTAGACAAGCCTGTCAATTTAGAATACTGATTCATGGTCTAATCTGTTTTTAGTTTATTGAATGTTTTAAATTATTGTTATTTTATCTTTTTAGTAAACTGCTTTAAGTGTCATCGTCCCCCGGCAATCAAACAGTGTATAAGTTTATAAAATGAATGGAAATTTGGTCTGATTGAGCATGGCTCTCCTTATATACTTATCTTATGTCCTTACTTTCTTGGGCTCCATGATCACTGCAGATAGTGACAGCAGTCAAAAAATTAAAAGACGCCTGCTTCTTGGGAGAAAAGCGATCACAAACCTAGACAGCATCTTAAAAAGCAGAGACATCACCTTGCTGACAAAGGTCTGTATAGTTAAAGCTATGGTTTTCCCAGTAGTGATGTATGGAAGTGAGAGCTGGACCATAAAGAAGGCTGATCGCCAAAGAATTGATGTTTTTGAATTATGGTGCTGGAGGAGACTCTGGAGAGTCCCATGGACTGCAAGAAGGTCAAACCTCTCCATTCTGAAGGAAATCAGCCCTGAGTGCTCACTGGAAGGACAGATCCTGAAGCTGAGGCTCCAATACTTTGGCCACCTCATGAGAAGAGAAGACTCCCTGGAAAAGACCCTGATGTTGGGAAAGATTGAGGGCACAAGAGAAGGGGATGACAGAGGACAAGATGGTTGGACAGTGTTCTCAAAACTACTAACATGAGTTTGACCAAACTGCGGGAGGAATTGGAAGACAGGAGTGCCTGGCATGCTCTGGTCCATGGGGTCATGAAGAGTTGGATACGACTAAACGACTAAACAATAACACGTTCTTTTGATTCATATTGGAGAGAGATCTCTGCTTTTCAGTGAGGAACATGGTGTACATCTAAACAGATTCTGGACAATAATGTGCGCACACAACATGCAAACAAAATTTGGCTCTAGGTTGCCAGAGTTATGCATCTGCTCCCTCAAGTTCCATACCCCAAACGCACTTATGCCTGTTTATGGGAAAGCGGGAATATCTGCAGAAATAGAACAACAGCTTATTTGGATTTTTGCAAAATGCTGTCCTAACTGGAGCTAGAGAACTGGACTCAACAGACCCTTGATTTGATCTGATTCTGAAAAAAAGTCCTGATAGGTGTCCCCCCCCCCACTTTTTGTTCCTAAGGCAGGAGAGGTGCAAGGGAAGAATTCTGAATGCATCAGATGCAGAGACCATCCGACAGCACAGCTGATAGACGGCAATGAAGCAGATGAACTCCTGCAGGTTGCACAGGGCACATGCCAACAAGATGAGCCCTTGCAGGGAGCTGTAAATTACTGTAGACGAGTGGTGTGCATGTGTAGCTTTCTCTCCCCCTCCCCCTTTTTTCCCCTTTTGGTACGGTGCTGTAAGAATACTGTAATCATGCAGTAATTATGGCACATCTCAAATCAACCCAGCAAATTATATCGCTATTATTACAGCTGTCACTACGATTCTGGCACAGGAGAGGGACGGGTCATTACCTCGGCACGGAGGCGCAGGGAGCACAATCTAGAGGCTACAGCAGAATGAGGAAATGAACAGCACCCATCCCACCTCCCTAAAGGAAATTGAGGCTTTGCTTTCAAGTGGATAAGGGCATATTTAGGAAGGTTCCTCCTCTTGCTCCAGCGTTCCTTGCTCAGATTGCAGTTTCTAATAGCTTTCTTTTGGGAACTCCCCCCCACCCCTGCCCAGAAAAGTTGATGACAATGCTTTTAAAAAATAATAAAGTTCGTCATTCACTAATCTTTCTGATGCTCGTGCAACAAGTTTGCTGTTTCCCTCTTTCTCAGCTGCAACATTTTCCAGGGAAGTCACTGTGTAAAATTGCTGCAGGAAAAGCAGTTTCTGTCACTTGTGGCTGAATTGAGACAAGGGGTTGTTGTTTTTTTAAAAAATATATGTGTATGTACCGTAAGTTGCCTAGAGACATTCTATATTAAGTGACAAATAAATCACCATCATTCTCACCCTCATCTAGCTATTAATTAGCAGACTAAGGCCAGGACGTTTGTGCTATCATAGAGATAGATAGATACGTAGATAGAGGTGTGTGTGTGTGTGTGTGTGTGTGTGTGTGTGTGTGTGTGTGTGTGAAGCTGCGTTATACTGAGTCAGACCATTGATCCATCTATCTGAGTACTGTCTACACTTTAGGGTTTTAAGCAGGGTTTTCTTCCAGTCCTACCTGGACTCTAGTCCCTCACCCAGATGCCAGCCAAACTAGGCTCTGTGGACCAAAGGGGCTTTCAAATGCACATTATTGTCCCAAGTATTGTCAGCTGACCCCATCGCAGCCTCTTGCAAAACTGGCTCATGGCCAGGGAAGAAACTCTCCAACTAGTCAGCTAAGTTGAGAAGACTTTGGCTTAAAGCGGATGTTTTGCCCTAAAACAGAGTGTTGAGGTCCTTTTGGAATTCCCCACTTAAGAGAAACATCTGAAGGCTTTTAATGGGGCAAGAAAACATTCACAAAGGCAACTCTCCCCTGCCTGGTGCTTTGGTACTCTAACAATTCCCATCAGCCCCCCACCCCACACACAGCTAGCATGAACTGTGGTCAGGCATGATGGAAATTGTCGTCAAATAGAATTTGAAAGTCCCTTATTGTTGTTAGCCACTCTGAGCCCGGCTTCGGCTGTGGAGGGCGGGATATAAATAAATAATAACAACAACAACAACAACAACAACAACAACAACAACAATAATAATAATAATTATTATCCCATATAAAAGAACGAATGCAGGGGGTTGGACTAGATGACTCTACAATTCTATGATTCTATGAAGATTTTGTTACCAACAGGTAAAAATCAGCCTCTGTGGCAGGAATGAAGAAGTTGTGGCCCTCCATGTAACTTTGAAACCATTTCTCAGCAACTCTACCCCCCCCCCCGCATAGTCAATAGTGAGGGATGATGGGCAGGGATGCAAACTTGAATAAAAAATTGGGGGGCCCAAGAAAGCCCCGCCCCACATAATCAATCACATGATGCAGTGCAGTCACACCATTTGAATGGCAATGCCCATCAACTTTGAAGGCATAAAATATTTTATTGGGGGGCTGAAGACCCCCGGCCCCTAGGAGTTAACTCCTATGATGCTGGGAGCCGAGGTTCAGCAACATCTGCGAGGGCATTATAATGCATTAAGATGAGTGAGGTTCCTCAGGGATGGGCTCTGGGATCTGCCTGCCCCCCGCTTCCAGCTGCAGCTTGCCGAATTCTTTGCAAACCTCCACGAAACAGGGATGATTCAGCCTGCACCATAAGTTATTAACTGCAGCAGACGGTGTCTCTTCCCATTAGAGCGCCGTTGCATGAGGAAACTGGCCGAGACAAGAAAGGGGCTGACGGGCGGAGCGCGAGCAGAGAGCAGCGCGTGGAGCGGAGATGAAAAATAATGTTGGCAGTGTTATTAAAAGATAAATTGGCGGGGGAAGATGGGCTGAAGGCTTTAGAATGTTGTAACAAATCCGTGACCACCTAGGGCTTTGAGACTGTCAGGACGCGGCAGAAAAAGAGAGGATGAATCAACAGGGCTAGAAAACACCATCACACCAAATATGTATACCTGGCTAGGTGGGAAATTAGGAAAGCCCATTAGCTATGGGCATATGAAACTGCCTTAGGCTGAGTCAGTTGATCGTTCCCCTCTAACCCAATGCTGGCGGCAGATTTCCAGGGTGTCAAGAAGGAAAACAGGAAGCTGCCTGAGTCTTATACTGAATCAGACGGTTGGTCCATCTAGCTCAATATTTTCAGCAAAGAATGGCAGCAGGCTGCAGCCCTCTGGGATATCAGGCAGGGGTTTTCCCCAGTTGTTATGTACCGAGTTGAATAGGATCCAAAAGGCAGCAGTCTGATTGGCCCTAGAACAATAGGATTCAGAATGCAGCAGTTTGATTGGTCCACAGGAGCCACCCAATCCAGCTCCAGGTGGAAGGGAATCTGCAACCTGATTGGCCTACAGGAGAATCCTGGAATTAGCCAATCACGTGGGGCCCATTGTGTAAATGTATATAAGGCAGACACTCTGCGGGAACTTCCATTCCTCCTCACCACTATAAGCTGAATAAAGAGCATGAATTCCACTCTCGACTCCGAGTATATTTCACCAGTTCTACCTGGAGATGCCAGGGATTGAACCTGGAACATTCTGCATGCAAAACAGAAGCTCTAGTCCCTCACCCAGATGCCAGTCAAACTAGGCTCTGTGGACCAAAGGGGCTTTCGAATGCACATTCTTGTCCTGAGTATTGTCAGCTGACCCCATCGCAGCCTCTTGTGAAATGAGGCCCCTGGGCTGATGGCCAGGGAAGAAACTCTCCAACTAGTCAACTAAGTTGAGAAGACTTTGGCTTAAAGAGGATGTTTTGCCCTAAAACAGTGTTGAGGACTCTTCCCAGCACAGGGAGCTGCCTTGGACGGAGTCAGATTGTTGGTCCATCTAGATCAGCATTATCAACACTGGCAGACAGAATCTTTCCAGGATGTCAGGCAAAGACATCCCATCATTCCTGACCATAAATCCCAGCTCTTCTGGTCGGGAACTGATGGGAGTTGGAGTTCAACAGCCCCAAGAGGCTGACAGATTCCTCATCCCTGCTTTAGAAAAATGTCTGCTTTGGAAAAAAAATGCTTTCAATGTAACAAGTAAAAATTAAAGAACTAGGAGCAAAATGAAACAAAACTGCAGTAAATAAAAGAAAATAGCCATACACACAGAGAAATGTATATACAGGTATATGCAAAAAAGGTTAGATAGCATAATCTAGCTCCATGAAATGAAAGGTCATGTAGGAGGAACACAAAAGGAGGTACAAAAGCTCAGGATGTAGGCAAATTGTCAGATCAAAAAGGCAAGTGGCAACTAAGGGGATGTCTAGTACATCCAGGTAGTGCAGGATAAGTCAAGATGGGCCACCATGTAATTCCATATTTGTCAGATTTTATCAGTGCTCTGCTAAGCTTGCTTCGTTGGGTCAGTTTTTCTCATAACACCAAATTCTTAACTGTGCCCCACCGTTCCTCCACAGAGAATGCAGAATTATATTCCTAATGGTGAGCTATTTCCCTCTTAGCTGCTGCACAAGTCTTGATGGGTTAAATGGTTCATGTTCCCCATGTTTTTAAATATGTTGTAAGCCACCCAGAGTGGCTAGGGAAAGCCAGCCAGATAGGAGGGGTAGAAATATTATTATTATTATTGAGCAAAGCTAAAATGGAGTCAAGAGGAAGGATTTATGCCTGCTCTTTTTGAACGGGAACTATGGTGCACAGCTGCAGATAATAATGTTCAGGCAACTATTTTGTTCTGTTCAGATCTATGATTGAATGGGTTAGATAGGAATAGGGAACTTTTGACAATCCAGATATTGCTAGACTACAGCTGCCATCGGACCTCACCTTTAACTGTGATTGATGGACATGTGGGATTTGGGAGTCCAGCAGCATCTAGAAAGGTGTTTCCCAACCCTGGTTCTCCTGCTGTTTTTGGACTACAACTCCCATCATCCCTAGCGAGCAAGACCAGCAGATGATGGGAATTGTAGCCCCAAAACAGCTGGAGACCAAAGTTTGGGAAACACGGAAGAACAACCAGTTATCCTTGCCTAAGATCTTTTCAACTTGCAAGACCAGGGATTCAATCTGGGACCTTTTACATACAAAGCATGTTCCCTGTCATCGAAGAATTGGCCTTTTCATAACTTCCAGTCACCAGAGGAGAGATGGATGAGGCAGTCTAAGCACATCCCACCTTATTTCCGCTTGTCCTCAGAGTGAAGACTGCATGAAATTGAGATTTAGATTTCTTTGATGAGGCGGTCTGAATGAAGGTTGCCGTCAGTTTTTCCTTTCTTTTTCTGTAATCCTTTCTTAAGGTGGCTGGCAGCTGCCACACATACTCCCTAATAACCTAAGAACCTGCTGGATCAGGCCAATGGGCCATCTAGTCTAGCATCCTGTTCTCACAGTGGCCGCCCAGATGACTGTGGGAAACCCACAAGCAGGATTCAAACACAAGAGCCCTCTCCCCTCCTGCCGTCTCCAGCAACTGGTATTCAGAAGCATTGCTGCCTCCAGCAGTGGAGGCAGAGCACAGCCATTGTAACAAGAGCTCTACCCCTCCACCCCATCCCAGAATATTTGCGGTATTAAGCGTTTCAGGATTTCAGGGGAAGCTATAGGACCTGCATTCATTGGAAATGAAGCTTTATGATCACCCTGAAGCCTTTGCACATGAAAAAAAAACCATTGAAAGCAGGATCGTGTCTAACTGCTCCATTAGCATCCTGAGCACAAATCGCTATAAATGCACAATGAAAAGGACACCCTTATTGACATCTGGGAGATCTAATCAGGGCTGCCAGTAACCATCTTTTGCTACCAACTGGCAGGATTGGTTCCTCTGCTCCCCAAACCGGTCCTGAGAAAGGAAAAACCACAATTGGCTCAAACACAGCAAGGCTCCTTGCAGCGCTGCAAAAGTTATGGCAGTCTTCATGCTGAAGTTGCTTTTGATGAGAAATACATTCCCTGCCCTGCTCTGGTCAATTGACAGCACTTTCCTTGCTTAGTTTTTGATTTTAGTGGCTGATTTTATGGCTGCATTACTGCGAGAGACAAGAATTAATCACCTCAGCAAACCTCTCCCTTATCATTTGGTTAATGTGCTTGAATAGCAGCCACAGAGGCTGGTTCTTCACATGCACCACAAACTCTGGCCTTTCTCTTGGCCTCCATTTCAAAGTTCCCCCCTTTCTCTTATGTGCAAGACAAGGGAGAGTTTGCAGAGGATCACAGCACAATGCACACATTTGACGCACATTTAAAACACATAGCTTCCCTCAGATAATCCTGGGGACCATAGTTGACCCCTTACAGAGCTAAAATTCTCAGCAACTTTAACAAACTACAGTTCCCACTATTGAATCATGTGTTCTCTCTCTCAGACGAACCTACCTCACAGGGTTGTTGTGAGGATTAAATGTGGAAGGGGGGAAGTATGCCAGGAGTGGCCAGCATGGCAATTTCAACAGCTGCAGTAATACTGCTTATCAGAATGGGGTGGGGGCAGCTCAAGGACATGGAGAGGTCAGGGCTGCTTGGGCATACTGGCAGGGCTGCCAAATTGGCACTGCCGGTGCACCTGCACAGGTGTCTTCTCGTCTTGATCTGCTTCATCACAAAGGTATGAGGGACAAATAGGGAGCAGAATCCTGGCTTTGCAGAATCTGTCACCCTTTCATGTTGCATATCCCCCTTCTCTCTTTAGGAACAACACTCAGGGAAAGGCTCTCTCCTTGCCAAAGTTATGGGCCACAGTGACATGAGCAAGTAGACCAGCCACATATCTCTGCTTTCTCCCTTATTTTGGGTCACATTGAAAGTGCCATGATGCCAGTTGAAACAGCCATGGCTTCCCCAAAGAATTCTGGGGGCTGTAGTTTGTTAAGGGTCCTGAGAGTTGTCAGAAGAGCCCTGTTCCCCTCCCTGAGCTATAGTTCCCCTGGTGGATTAGCAATCAATCTCTCTTCACCATAAGAGAGGTGGAGAACAGACACTGCCTAATATTGCTCAGCCCCCTTAACAAACTACAGCTTCCAGAATTCTTTGGGGGTAAGCCATTACAATTGGTATCATGGTGCTTTAAACGTATGGTGTGAACAGGGGCCTAGGTGCCTGGAAACTCTGAGCTTCAGATGCCAAGCTGCATGTTAAATATTTTTCTTGCTTTAGTGGCGTTTCACTGATAAATAATAAAATACTGGATTTGCAGACTGACTTTCCCTGATCATATCGGAACTGCACCATTGCCTCTCTTCCTCATCAGTATAAGTTCCCTTTAGTTTCCTTGCCATATTTTGAGTAAATCAGAGAGAAAGTGGGGGAAATCCCCAAGTGGTCACTCTGGAAACTTGCATCCCCAAAGGCCTCTGCACCCCTGTTTCCGAAGCTGCTGGATCCTTCTGTAGAGCGTGAGTTGAGTCACCTCCTGTATTTTTAGCCTTGGCTCCAACAGGGTCACCTGTCTTTTGAATAACTTAAGCTTTGTGATGGCTTCTTTTCAGCTTTGGGATTTGCCAGCGAAAAGCAGATAGGGGTGGGGAGAGGGCAAAGGAGAAGTCCTAAGATTTTAGCCAAAGCACTGGAGTGCCAGGCTGGTATTTATAGCCCAGCCCTGGGCGAGGTAACCCAGGCGCAGTGCAGCTGTCACTTCTGGTTTTTCAGCAAGAGGCCAGAGAGTGTGCTGGAGTTTGCTCAGCACATCTACCTCTGCACCATCCTCTGTCCATTGGCAAAGGGGCACACTGGGGAGCTCAAGAGATGCCTGGCAAGCACCCCCCCTTCACAATGCAGTTGCACAGATGCAACCAAGGAGTGTGACAGAAGTGTGTTGTTGCAAATGGGATCATCTTAATAGATGGTCCTGGTTGCAGGCAGGCTCTCAACCTGGTTGCCCAAAAACCTTAAACAAAATATATGTGTCTGTGTGAATTTATTTATCCTAATGGGGGGGTTGGCTTGAGGGTCTTGCCACGCAACCCTCCTCCCCTTGACAAAGAGTCCTGTGACATCCTAAAGACCAACACATTTATTGGGGCACAAGCAAAGGATGCCAAAGGAGAAAGGACTTCTTCACACAGTGCATGGATAAACTATGGAACTCATTCCTGCAGGAGAGAGTGGTGGTCACCAACCTGGATGGCTTTCAAAGAGGGCTAGACAAATTCATGGAGGTGCAGGCTCCACAATGGTTATACTGTGTCTCCACAGTCAGGGACAGCAATGCTTCTGAATACTAGTTGCTGGAAACCACAGGAGGGGAGAATGTTCTTGTGCTTGAGGTTTGCCCTTGCATAAGATTTGCCTTTCTCAGAGCTGCCACACACTTGGTCGACATCTTCATCAAGCTATCCACTGTGATCCCGAGGTCTTAATCCATGTCAGTCACTGCCAGTTCAGACTCCATGAGCATATATATATGGCATTAAAGTGTTTTGGGTCCCCCCCTCCCCGACATGTATCACTTTACACTGAATTTTGTATGCCGTTTTACTGCCCATTCACACAGTTTGGAGATGCCTGTCTGGAGAGGGAGATATAGAAGCACAGTTTCACTCCCCCTCTTCCTTTCCCCCACATTCCAGGAAATGCAGGAGACTGTCAGCTTGACTGCTGTAGTTTAAAGACAGCGGATCGCCAGGCTCCCAGGAGAGAGCTGGGCGTTTGATGCGAGAAGCAGAGAGCTTTGTGGATACCTGTTTATCTGCCAGGGTGGCTGGCCTATAATGGAGAAAGTTCCCCAATTAAAAACGTGAGGCAGCAAATTCCATTTTAAGACCTTCCAAAGGGCAGACCTATTAAACATTTATGGAGACGGTTCATTATGAGCCCATTCTTGATGACCAGATTCTACTTCACATCATTTGGTTGTGGGAGGGTGGCAGGAGGTGGAATAGTAGCCCAAACCTATCCCTGTTCAATATAACATTTAATCCTCCTGTTAAATTCCTAATAAATCGCAATGATAATATAAGCAGCAATGTTGTCAGCACTTGATCAAGCACGGCAACATTTGCAGACGGACTGATACATGAGTGTTAGGTACAAAATGTTAATAGCCTGGGCATATTCTCAATTGAGGGGACACAGAATCATAGAATTGTACAGTTGAAAGGGACCACGAGGGTCATCTAGTCCAACCCCCTGCCATGCGGGAATCTTTTGCCCAATGTGGGGCTCAAACCCATGACCCTGAAATTAAGAGTCTCATGCTCTAACGACTGAGCTAGCCCAGGTCCATATATCCGGCTATTGGCTAGAGGGTCATGCTAAACATCCTATGTCTGCCTATGATGGAAGTCAGATTGCTCTGGAAGTTCCAAAACACAGTGCCACCACCCCCTCTCCAAATCGTAGGATGTGTGTCAAAAATTGAGGGTAAGTTTAGACAAATCGGTAGAGTCACATGGGAAAGCTTAAAGTTTGCTGTACCACTTTGGGCTGCTGGTAAACAACAGCAATTTCCCTTGCTCACAGAAAACTAGCATATAAGGAAGAACCCAAGGCTGAACACTGTCTTTCCTTGCAGATTGGAATTCTGCATGCAGGGATTGTTTATTCACCACGGGGGAGCATTCAAACATGTTTTGAGCCCTGTTGGATCACTCCAAATGGTGGGAGACTTTGTGCTGTCAAATTTCAGCCGCACCCTGTGCAACGCTAAAATTTGGCAAAACGCACCCCCATTTCTCTTGCTCGGTTCTGCAGCGTTGTGTGGTGCTCACTGCAACACGACACTCAGTGTGGTTACACTGGTCGCACTTACCCCCAAACCGCCTCTGCTCCACAGCCCCGTCTCATTCAGCATTCTGGACATTCGCAGTGGTCAACCAGATGCCTCAATGGGCAGCCTGCAAGAACTCATTGATCCCCAGCGATTTGCTTTTGGAGGCATGATGATGCCTCTGACACGTAAGGGTTCAGTTTGTTGCGAACCCTCTCTTGCAGTGTGATTTGCAACAGTCCAGGTTGAAACTGTGATTCTACTGATTGTGTTAACGGGTCTTGAATTCCTAATGCATGCCGGTATATGGTTGCAGAAGATGCCCCATTAACACGCATGCAATTACAAGCTTGGCTCTTGTGTTTCCCTGTACATATTCATGGATCATTGAGTGGATAACTACAGGCAGACGCGGCGACTAAAATCCAGCCGTTTTACCTGACGAAGGATGGGGGAAGTAAAAGACTTAACTCAGTGAGGTTATGGGCCAAGCCTGCTAACGACAGCCTGTCGGAATTGCTAACTGTTCCACAGACATACTAAATGAATTATTAAATTAGTCTTGCCACTCATGAGACACTTTTATTAATGGCTTTTGGAAATAGCTGCCTGGATGGTTAAAAGTGCTGCGAGGACATGCAAGAAATTTCTCGAATGACAGAAAGGCCCCGAAAGGACGTGCCCCAACTGGCTGGCTGACCTCGTTGGATAAAGGTGACACTTGTCTGAACTAGGGATGAGGAACCTGTGAACCCTTGCTAGATGTTGGAGGACTCCAACTCCCATCAGCCCCGGCCAGCATGGGCCAATGAACAGGGATGATGGGTGTTATAGGTTGACATCATCTGGAGGTTTCTCACACCTGCCTTATCTATCTGGGAAGGGGGATAGAAGTGTATTGGGAACTGAACTCAAAGCAGGTCCCAAACCTAGGAACTGACAGGTACTTGGTGAAGATTTTCAGCAGTTCAACATGGCAGTCACAGTGATGATCCCTTCTAAGATTATACAACTTCCTAAGATTATGCTATAATATTATAATTATATAAAAATAATAATTGGGGATGCATTGCAATAATCAAAGCAGATCTCCATGTGTTGCGTTTCAGCTGGATATACTATTTTCTGTGCAAGTACAATATCTTCTTTTGGAGAGACTTGTGTTTTTCATGAAGTTCCACTGTATAGAACAGACCCTGCCCACCATTCTCTTGAAAGAGAAGTGCCTTGAGTTTTCAGTGTTACCAAATGTTTAGCTTTGGAGTATACAGTGGCCCCAAAGCTCCCCTTTCATGCTGGTGGCTCTATGATGCTGGAGACAGAGCCCCTGCCAGGACCCTCATGCAGAAGTAATAGCGGGTCTTCAAAAGCAGCCCCCTACATGACCCTGGACCACCATGCCACTGATGGGTTGGGGACTATAGCTTAATCTGCTTTGCATATAGAAGTTGTCAAGTTCAACCCCTGATGTCTCCAGTCAAAATCTATCAAGTGAAACCAGACAGCCCAGCAAGGTGACCACTTGATAACTGGACATAATGAGCCAGGGGTGACCATACCCTCCAACATTTCTCCGATGAAAATAGGGATGTCCCATTCCATAATGACCATTTTACTAATTATATCCCACACATTTTACTGGGTTGCCCCAGCCACTGGGCAGCTTCCAACATATATAAAAGCATGATAAAACATTTAAAAACTTCCCTATTCAGGATTGCCTTCAGACACTTCGGGGATTGGTTAACTCCATACCCTCCAGCATTTCTCCAATGAAAATAGGGACATCCTACCATACCCTCCAATGAATGTTCCTCCAATGAAAATAGGGATGTCCTAAGGAAAAGTAGGACATTCTGGGATCAAATCAGAAACTGGGATGGCTTCTCCAAATCAGGGGCGTCCCTAGAAAATAGGGACACTTGGAGGGCCTGGGTGATACTCCCTGCCTTTTCCAACAGTGTTCAGCTTAGGAAGGATTGCTGTCCATCTAAATAGCTCCTCCTGATATTTGCTAGACCCCACTTGAATTTAAACATCAAAACAGACTTGCATGCAATATCCTGTTTTGCAGAGGACCAACCTGATGCCTACGGGAAGCCCATAGTAGCACCCAAAGACAATAGTCCTTATATGACAATACTCCAAATAACAAGACACTTGGTATTTAACTTCTTACAAAACGGTCTACTTCCTGCTCAGTCTGACAAAAGTCCTTTTGTGTCCTGAAACTCACCTACAGTATAAGCCCAAAGCAGAGCTCCTGAAAAGACAACTGTGAATCTAGGTACACAACTGGGAATTATGAGGTGTGCTTGCCCTCCCCAGTTAATGACATCTGCTTTAAACAGGCAACATCTGCAGGTATCTCCAATTTGTGTTGATGATACGCCCCCTGTTTGGCAATGAAGGCCAATGTCCTGATCTCTCCTTTTCAGTTGCTGCTTTTGGTCTCTTCAGGGGTCTTCCTCTTTGTGACCTCACATCCCTCAAGAGCCCATCCTTGTTCCAAACATCTACTGAGCCCTACACCAGCTTTCTGCAGGAGCTGAATCATCAGACTTCAGCAGCGCATATAATTTGCACTGCCGGAATCCATCGCTCGGGAAGATTTGGGATGGTCGCCAGTTTCTGACAAACATCTGTTACAACTCTCATTTAGAATCCTCTCCATTATGCTACAAATATCGGGTTTGTGAAGAAAAAACAGACCCTTTGCAAACCAAATCCTAATCACTTGTGTTTGAGTGTGCATCTTTGACATGCTATTTGGTGCACAGATTTGGGATCATTCTGTTGTTCTTGTAAACCACCCCCACCTCTATTTTTGAGCAACGCAAGGAAAATTAGACTATTGGGTAAGAAAGCTGTGTGTTTTCTTGACAGCAAAACTGGTGTGTGTGTGTGGCTTGTTTCCAATGCAAGGGTAGAGGGGGTTATTGTTTGGCAGCATAGAAATTGAACTGGACTGGTTACAAAGGCAGAAGAGGTGGAGAAGAGGCTGTTTCATTGGATGCATTAGGAAAACGTTAGGAACAAAGCTAATTCACAGAAATTCACTGAAAGTCTTAGGAGTCTCAAAGCTGAACGATACAGCTAGCACCACCAGACTGAGCAGCTCTCTCTGGCTGTCTAGACGCAAGCAACTGTTCTCTGTGAATATATGAACTGTTTTCTCCAAGCTGCATTCAAGCATGCAGTTTCCACTGGGAATCTGAAGCAGGGCAGCCCAACAAGAGATGCATTGGAAGCTTCTGCTGATCATGTAACTTGGTTCATATTAAGCAAAAACTGTCATGCATAGAATTCCAACAAAAATGGAAAAGGAACTGCACCTTGTGGTCAGGAATGGAAATCAGTGAATTGAATTTAATTTGCATTTGTTCATGATTTTTTTTAAAAGTCTGTAAACAATGCACAATTATTATTTTAACGTTGTTTATTTATTTTCATTATTTTTTCCCATAAACTTTATATACCGCTTGATTGTAAGAAAAAACCTCCAGATTTTGAGGTTTACTGGTACACTGAAATAAATGTAAGTTATGTAAATAGCTGTGTAAGTTACGTATCCTATGTTCAATAGTAGACAGCGAGATGAGCAACACAGCATTTGGTGGAAGCCAAACAGCAGCAGAATGGAAACAGAGATGATAGTGAAGAATGCATGTTGGAATGGAAATTGCAGCCTTCTTGCATCCTTAATTGTGCACAATGATGACGCCATATGAAGAGGTTGGGCTAGACTGAGAGAAGGCATGTGGGTGAATAAAACTGATTTTCTGGGCTTTCACACAATCCGTATTGGTTATAGGGAATGGGGGACTTTCTGGCATATTTGGGACACATTGCTCTTGTTTGGCTAAAACCGTTCCTTGCTCTATGCCAAGTTATGGTTCATTTCCCTGAAACTCAATTCCAGGCAGAGACTAAGCAGTTCCAGTCCTCTGTGTGGAACAGCAACAAATCACCACAGACAGGAAGGAAGGCGGACAGGCTAGTGGACCAGAAATCTATGTTGCCATGAAGCATTTCAATTCCCCAAAAAGCCCATTATTGGCCTCTTCCTCTTCCCTTTTTACTTCTGTAAGAAAAGATGAAAGCAAAGGACATGTTTCAAAAACTAAAAGGACATTCCCTTGCAAAGGCTGGGATCCTTAGAACCAGCTTCTTTTGTTTAGATCTGCAAGATGTTGCTAGATCGGAACACAAATAATTTATGGAGTTCACTCACCATCCCCAAATGCCGTGATGGTCACAAGCTTAGAAGGTGCTCAAAAAGGTTACACAGACATGTCAGTGTAAGGTAATGCTATAAATAGTGTTTACTCATGATAGCTAAATGGAAGCCCCAATTTCAGAGGCAGTATAGCATGCTTTACCAGGTACTGGGGCAACGTGTGTGTGTGTGTGTGTGTGTGTGTGTGTGTGTGTGAGATGGACTGGACAACTTCTGATGTCTGGCATTGGATCATATTTTGGATTGCTGCTGTATGTGAAATACTCCATGCTGTTAAGACACTTGGGGGCAGATCCACTCCATACATTTAAAACACAGGACTCCCCTTAAAGAATTCTGGGAACTGCATCGTGTTGAGGGAGGTGAGAAGTCCAGCTCTCTGAGGGGTAAGTGGCAGTTCCCAGGATTCTTACATGTAGGCTGTGCATGTTACCTTGCATAATACTTGTGTTTTTTTTTATTTTTTAATCCCTCTGTCTTGTGCTGGTTCTCTCTTTCGGGGAGGGCTTAAAAAAAATTAAATTAAAACAGGAGAGCATTCAAACTGAAATGGTACATGAGGGGGATAGCTCATTCGGAAGAGCATGAGACTCTTAATCTGAGGGCTGTGCATCCGAGTGTCACCTTGGGTAAAAGGCTCCTTCTGCACTGCATGGGGTTGGACTAGAGGACCCTGGTGATCCCTTCCAACTCTACAATTCTGTGATTTTATAATTCTAACCGTCACAATTTGGTCACCTGATCTTGCTGAATGGGTAGACTGAATCATGCCCTCCACTCTATTCAGCAGCTATCTTTAGCACCATTACATGGCAGTTCAGTGACTGGCATTTGTCGTGGTGGTAGTGCATTGAAAAACACGATTCCTTTCCTTTGTATCATTAAAAAAAGCTATTTTGCTCTTCAGCAGCACTGTATTTCCAAAATACAATCGATGTGGGTTGAATGGTCGGTAGGCAAATCCCCCAATCCTAGCAGATCTAGAGGCATCTAATTGCAAGTGCCTCTATTCTTGAGAGTTTTCCTTGGTCATTATGACAATTGCAGTCCTCACCCGTTATTGCTGCCATAGCTAATCACTGCTGATACAATGCCATACATATAAAGGAATAACATACCTACAAATGTCTGGGAGAGAGGGAGAGGGGACATATTTTGTGGCCTGATAAAGCTTGCCAGGAAGGAGTGGGAGAGAAAAGTGTAATAACAAACAAACTGGTAGGGTAAGCCACTTTTACAATATTGCACCATTACATTCTGCATGAATGGAACCATAGCCATTACCACCCACTAGTTTTTTTAAAAATAAAAACCCCAAATCCATTTCTCTCCCCGAGTGCACTGAAGTCATAGAATGGATCCATGCTTTTAGCTGCTTGTTAGCTGCTCTGATTACAAGTTCCTGGCCTTCAAGATGAGGGGGCATCCAAATCATGGAACCCAGCAAGGCTGATCTTGTCATGGTGTTAAACAAAGGTGGCTGTCTTAGGTGGCAGATTTGGGGCACCATTAAAAGATGGTTTTCTTCTGTTGTCTTGTGTGGTGAAATTCATGGAGGAGAGGTCTATCAATGCCTACTAGTCATGATTGCTATGCTCTACCTGCACAGTTGGAGACAACAATGATTCCCAACACGGAAGGGAAGAGTGCTCTTTTGCCCATGTTCTGCTTACTGGTTTCCTATAGGCATCTGGTTGGCCATTATGGAAATGGGATGCTGGTCTAGATGGGCCATTGGCCTGATCCAGCAGGCTAGTCTTATGAAATGTCACAAGTGGCTCTGACTTCAAGACAGGACTGGCCTACTCACCCATGACGCAGGGAGAAATGACCGCCTCAGAAGGCAAGATCCACAGAGGCAGCAGATCCAATCTCCTAGGAATTCATTACCCGATGCTGCTGCCACAGTGACAGCAACGCTGTAGTGCACTCCTTAGAGGCTAGATCTGCTGCCTCCTCAAAAGCCCTCCCCCCTCCTATGCTGCCTCTACAGTGACCTCTTGGCAAATAGGAGGCACTGCTGGTAGTGGCGGAGCGAGCCGATTGGGCACCTGGGGCAGGGCCAGCTGCCTGCGGGGGTAGGGCCAGCCACCAGTGCAAGCCAGGGCAGGATGCTCCGCAGGGCCTCTGAGGAGTCTGCCTGCCTCCTCCTTCTCAGCTGCCCTACAGCTGAGGGGGAGGCGGTGGGTTGACCATTTGGGGCAGTGTGGAGCCTGTGGGCACCCAAGCCACCGCGTCACTCCCAGGAGAGACACGTGACTCGGTGCACTGCAGGGCTCACGGTGAGTGCCACCCAGCATTTTGTCACCCCTCAGTGGTGGCGCCCGGGGTGGACTGCCCCCACTGCCCCCCTTCCTCTGCCCCTGACTGCTGGTTGCCTCCAAGCCACAGGGAGGAAATGGTGGGGGCTGCTTTCTGTGGTCTCCTGGGTCTGGATTGATTCAGAATGAGCCCGTTTCCCCCCTACCTATGACAGCCTTTGATTTCCGCTTCAACTTTGAGTAAGGTCATGCCCCACAACATTTCTCCAATGAATATAGGGACAGCCTAAGGAAAAGTGGGACATTCTGCGATCAAATCAGAAACCGGGACAGCTTCTCTAAATCAGGGATGTCCCTGGAAAATAGGGACACTTTGAGGTTTGTAAGGTTGATTTCAAATGTAGATCTTTATTCCTGCTGTGTTCCTGGGGTAGATCTTCACTTACCCCTTCTTCCCTGGGCAGGGGGAGAGGCACCATTTCGTAGTTTGTATCAGGTGCCAAAATGTCTTGAGCCAACCATGCTTCTCTTAGGCTCTCAACCATTAAAATGTGTGTGTATGTGTGTATATATGTATATGCGTGCGCGCGCACACACACACACACACACACACACACACACACACACACACACACTAAGCAACCTCCCATTCTCTGGAATATTCTTGATCTGAACTTGGCTTTTGTCTAATCTTTCCTTGAATTTCACTTTGAAGAAATTTGGTGACACACAATTATGTCTATAACCACTTTCCTGGATATCACCAACAGACAAAACTTTTAGAGGGATGGGTGTTAGTCCATGTCAACAAGAATGACAGAGTCCTTAAAGATTCTACATTTGTACTGGCATGAGCTTTCTTGTTTAGTGTTTATTTCCTCAATCAGTCATCTGATGATTTGGACTGTAGTCTATAAGAGCTTATGGCAGTAGCTCAGTGGAGCAGCATCTTTTTTTTGCATGCAAAAGATTCCAGGTTCAATCCTCAGCATTTCCAGCCAGGGCTAGAATACACTTTTGTCTGAAATCACAGGGACTCGCTGCCAGCTAGAGTAAACAACACTGAGTTAGATAGATCTGTAGGCATGACACAGCTTCCTATGTTCTTACAATAAATGTCTTAGTTTTTAAGGAACTACAAGACTCTTGACCACCTCATGAGAAGAGAAGACTCCCTGGAAAAGACCCTGATGTTGGGAAAGATGGAGGGCACAAGGAGAAGGGGACGACAGAGGACAAGATGGTTGGACAGTGTTCTCGAAGCTACCAGCATGAGTTTGACCAAACTGCGGGAGGCAGTGGAGGACAGGAGTGCCTGGCATGCTCTGGTCCATGGGGTCATGAAGAGTTGGATACGACTAAATGCTGAAACAACAACAAGACTCTTGTAATTTGATTTAAATGAGGTTTGGTGAAAAAGCCTCACAGGCTAAACTGAGACCAAGGCCAGGCCAGAAATGGCCCATATATTGGCAGTTACCCACCAGTACCTTGGAATCTGTAGATGTCTCACTGGAGTAGGAACCTGAAACTTCACACTGCATATCCGTTTAGATGAAATTTGGTGGCAATTGTACTTCTTGGTTTTCTTGACATACTGTTTCCATCTCTAACAGGCTCTCAGAGTAGCTTTTCAGAGTTAATACAGGTAAGGTTCAGGGTCTGCTGGATCAAAAAAATGGCAATGGAGGAAGGTGGTGTGATGTGGAAAACCCCTAGATTGGCATTCTATAGACCAGGATAAATTCCAGGCCAAGAGGTCTAGTTGGTGGACCAAGAAATGGCATGCCATGACAGGGCAATGGCTTGCTACGTTACAGGATGTGATGTCAACACTGACCTGAAAATTATAGCAAACTCATGCAGGTCATCCTGGACAAGTCGCGTGACCAACAGAGGAGTGCAAGAAAGAGTTTATGCTTGAGTTCTCAGGTGGCTCAGCCAGGAAAGTTACTGGTAGCCAACAGGGACTGAGTAATCATGCACAGAGTTCCTCAGATTGTGCAGGTAGCAATGTTCTCACTCCATTTATGAGTGAACAGACGACCTACTGACTAATTAAGGGTTATTCATGATCCCAGGTCATGGGGCTATGCCGGAAGGGTTGCAAGCATTTTATTAGGCATTCCTATTTTTAGGGGAAGCTATAATCCAGCTGAGGAAGGAGGGATAAGAGAGCTCCACCAAGTCTGCAACCATTTCATGTTTGACTCGTATACACATCAAGTGCCCATCCCTCCTTCTCCTTCTTTCAAACAATTTCTCCTGCTCCTCGACACAGAGACAGACAGTCCTGTTGGGAAAAGGCATGTAAAATCTGCTGTCAGAATTGTTGCATCAGTGACACACTGAAAACATTTGGAGTAGCTTCTCCAAGATGTATAGAAATTAGCCAAGGATACCCAAGTACAAAACACACGTGCACTGTGGCGATGATTAAAGCTGAGCACAAAATGTGAAAATATGCTTTCTCATTCGAAATGAACAGAAGCAAAAAGTGGGAAAGATCTGTGCTTCCCCTCCTCTACTCCCATGGGAAGGAAAGTTATGGAATCACCATTTATCTTTCCTGGTATCTGTATCTCTTCCATCTGAGTCCTTCAGCATAGACTTGCTCACCTGGGTCAAACTTGGTCTTTCCCAAAACACCCTCTTCATTGCTTTGACTGCATACAACTGAAGTTCTGCCTATCTGAACAACTCTGTGGAACTCAAAAGCTTGCACATTGCCATATGTCAGGGCAAGCTCATCCAATAAGAGGTAGAAACATTTATTGAGTTTAGATCTCCTGTCCTTTGGAAGTGACACATCCATCACCACCTGCTGAATAGAGTCCAAAGTTGTATAAAGAACATCTCTCCCTTTCTCTCTCTCTGATTCATAGAAAGGAAACAGAAAGCTTTTTCATGCCAAGTTAGACTATTGGTCCATCTAACTAAGCACTGTCTACCATGAGCAGCAAAAGTTATTTAGGGTTTAGACACCCTTACCTAGAGATGGTGGGAGTCTGTGCTCTCCCACTGGGCTACAGCCCTTCCCCAAATTCCAGCACAAGTCAGTTTTCAAATTCACAGTTCATTCTCATTGCACATCATGCTTACATAGCTCCAGCTTTTTGCTATTTACACAGCCGTGTCCTTCTAATACTTATAAGAAAACTAGGATGAAAGCACACCGACACACACATTGTTCTACCACTGTGATATTTGTCAGCTATCAAAAACTCAACCAAACTGCTGAGTCAAGCAAGAAAGACTCCTTTGCACAAAGACCTCTCCACTGAACATGACAGTGGAGTGCAGTTAAGTCATGTTCTGGGGATAAGTGCCTGGGAGTCATGGCCCCCATTGTCCAGGTCTCTTGGTGTTAGAAGGCAGCATTTATTCGTGGGTCAGCCAGTTCAGTCTTCCTGTCCCCCAAACACACCTATACTGCAACCAGTTATCCCTGGGATTCAAAGACATCCAAGGTACTGGGATGCCCAGGAGTTTGGGTAACAAAGGTGCTAGTCACAGAGAGTTACAGCAATGGAACAGACTGGAAGTGTCAGCCACAGTTCAGACCAAATTCAGTCCAGAGTCCTACATGCTCCCTCTTTTTTCTTTAAGTTTTCAAAGGGCTCTTTCTCTTCTTTTTGAAACATAGATTTCAGCTGGAGATGGGTCCCAAAGGGAGGACAAATACAAAAGAGGCATTGTTTGCAGAAGGAGACCACATCACTCTCTACACCTGCCCCCACCTCAACACAAACCTGCCATCCTTCTTGCTGGTCCTTTGCTCCCCACCCGCCCACCCACCTCCCTTGCCCAAAGGAGGCAAGCTTTCCATTGAAGTCCATCCAGAAGTTGGCTGTGTGGCTGGTGAGAATGGGACATGCTATTCATTGCAAAGGAAGCAAACAAAAGAGTGGACCAACTCTGGATTCTCCTGCCCACTTGGCATAAAGATTTGCATGCATGCATTTGTGTGTGTGTGTGTGTGTGTGTGTGTGTAGCAGGGTGGGGGGCATCTGGCAGAGGGCTGCAGTGCTTTGTCCACTGCACATCTATAATGGTTGATCACAAAAAGGCAAATCTCTTTTCCTTTAGGGAACGGCAGTATGCCACTGAAAGGAAAAACCTCGATGTCCAGCGTGAAGCAGAAAAGGGGATGGGAAATAGGGTCTGGATACCAGGGAGGCAAGGAATGGAGAGGTTTGCAGCCAAACAATAGGGGCTCACTGGACACTCATCCTTCACACCTACCACGGCAAATTCCCAAGTCCTTTTTGCAGATCTCAATTAACTCCTGCAACAAACCCTCTCTCTTCCACTGCTTTTGCTCTTCATCTCCCCCCCAAAAGCATGGGCAACCGAGTGCCCATTGCATCCTTGAAAGTCTTTTATCGTCTCTGTTCTCCCCTGCCTAACCCCAGAAACCGATTCCACAAACATAAAGGAACTCTGTCTAGCTCAGCAAAAGCAATCAGGAGGGAGAAAGAAAGAGAGGAGTACCTTATTCTGGGAGCCTGAATCGCCTTCTCTCTCCATCGCAGCAGCGCCTATTCATCCTTTAATCCTTGGAAACAGAAGCACAATTCAAAGCATCTCCCCGCATGCGGTTCTTCCACACGTTCTTCCTTTGGCTTTTTTTAATACAAAAAAATTCCAAGCAACAGCAAGAAAAAAGCACACCCCAAGAATCTTCCCCCCGTCTTCTTTCTTCAAGCTGTGACAGTAATCATATTAATAATCTTTTTCTCTCTCCAAAAAAATCAGAGCACACAACAGTTATTCTCCTGCTGTCTTCTTCCAAAGACCACAGCGGCTTCACCCGGGCTCATCGCGATGTGAAAGGGCAGCATTTAATAGAAAGGAAGAATGAAAGAAAGAAAGAATGAATGAATGAAAGAGTGCAGGAGAGAGAGAGAGAAAGAAAGAGAAATGGGAAAGGGGGAAAGGGCAGTGGGAGGGAGTACAGAGAAAGAGGCTGAGGCTGACTTCACATCTGTGGCTGATGGGTCTGTGTCTATAGAAGCAGTGACAGCTCCCCCCGCCCCCCTCAGAGAGTAAGGGAGAGGAGGACCTCTGTGGCTGCTAATGGCCTGTACCAATTTATTCCACTTAAGCAGGGGGGGCAGTTCTCCCTGCAAGAGGGAAGGAAAGCCAAGCCAAGCCAGCCTCCCCGATGTCCCCCGAGATGAATTGGTTTCTGCTTTGCCCGTTTGCAATAGCGGCTCCTGCACAGATTTGAATACGGGGAGAGACAGTGGGTGATGGTCTCCAAGCTCAGTGTGGGGGGAGACAAAAACGGGATACAGACAACATATGGGAAAGGGGCATGGTGGGAAATTCTCATGTTTGCAAGGGGGCAAGCACAGCTGTGCAGATGGGCATGGTTCAGAATAGAAAGCACACTGTGGGAAGCATATCTCCTGACTGGAAGATCAGAAATAAGACTTGCTCATTTGCCTGGTTCAAAGCTAGGTTCAGACATTCATTGTTTGAAAGCACAGCATGAATTACTGTGACCCAGCTAGGGTTTCCCCCACTTCAGAATATGACCTCCTCCGTACAACCCTTTTGTGTGCGTGAGCACCCATCTCCCTAACATAACAGGGATGGATTGGCATCATCTTCAAAAGCTTCCCCGAATCTCCTTTCCATGTTTTAGGTTGGGGTTCTGAGAAAGACCACTGAGAGATACCAGCATGGCCCACTCCAAGATCAGTCCCCCCCAGTTTGCAAAGGACTCTCTCCATCCTCCTCCAGTTCCTGCCTATCCCAAAAATCTCACCTCCTTCATGTGAGCCTGGAATCCAGAAGGTGGAGCTGAAGTGCAGCTTTATAAGGAGAGAGAATTATGGACCAGATACCTGGTGACTGGCTGCCCACATTCCAGGACCATGGACAGAGACTTGGAGAGCCCATAGAGCAGTCCAGTCTGCTGGGGCTTGAAGAGACCTTTGGCAGTAGGTTGAACTACATCACTGAGGCGTATGTATAGTCAGTTTGAGTTTGAGCTTTGCAGCTAGAAACACTGGGTTAAAATCCCACCACAGAAAAATCCTACCTGAGGTACCTCCTCCTCCATTCCTCACTTCCCCATATGTAAGACTATTTATATGCAGGTCTGCTGCTGAAAGGGGCAGAGTCTTTCCTTACAGTACATGGCATGGGTGACCCAGATGTTTTCCTCCAAGTTATGCTGCTGCTGTGTGCTGATGGGATTCAAGCACTGCCCTGTTTGTGGAGGGTTTGACTCTAGATAAGGGCCATTGTGGTGTAGTAGTTAGGGTGTTGGACTAGGAAGATGGGACACCCAGGTTTGAATCCCCACTCAGCCATGAGACTCAATGCCCCTCAGCCTAACTTAAATGAGTGTAGGACTCAAGCCAATTAAAATTAGAAGAAAGGAGATTTCAACTAAATAGAAGGAAGAACTTTCTCACAGTAAGAGCTGTTTGACAGTGGAAACGTTTCCCACTCTGATATATTATGACTCTTGCTGATGCTGTTGTTATCAGTGCATACAAGTAATTTGCAGACTAACATAAGTTTAAAAATAAAGACAAATCTCCACTCCAAGGAGTTTGCAGTCTAAATTCGGAGAGGAAGCCGACAAGGGAATACGGAGGAAGTGCATAACAGGGTCTGGATATAGATAGGTAGCCGTGTTGGTCTGCCATAGTCAAAAAAAAATAAAAAAATCCTTCCAGTAGCACCTTAAAGACCAACTAAGTTAGTTCTTGGTATGAGCTTTCGTGTGCATGCACACTTCTTCAGATACACTGGGTCTGGATATGTGCAAATGCAGTTACATAGACACAGGCTTGATTTCAAAACTAGTTTTCTCACGGATTATGTAGTAAGCCTGTGTCTTGGGACATTGCCCCTTTGAACCAGAGCAAGTCTAACCTGACTGACATGCTCCTCCTTTGTTGGGGGAGAAATCTGTAGGTGTTAGAGGGGATCTTTCTGTGTGCAAGGAATTGTTTCAAATGGGAAAGGAAGAAGTGGTGCCATACAAATAGGCACCAGCACTCTGCCCACCAGCAATTCTCAGTGACTGGTATTCAGAGGCACAAAACCAGACTAGGCTCTGGTTTAGATTCTTGGTTCCTGGTCCAAGCTGGAGAGTTCCTTACTCCAGGTCTTCTCATTGAAATGCCTTGATCTCAGGGATGGGGAATCAGAAGCCTTCTAGATGTTGCAGGACTTCAGCTCTCATCTAGCCCCTGTCAGAGATGATGGGAGTTGCAGTCAGAAGCAACTAGAGGGCCACAGTTTCCAGCCTTAGGGGAAGTGTTAGAGAAACCTACCAAAGGCCACCTCTCCCCATATGAACCGACCCAGACCCTGCATTCATCATCTGAGGCCTTTCTTTGTGTGCATCCTCTGCAAGAAATTTGAAGGGTGGCAATACAAGAATGGGCCTTTTCTGTAGTGGCTCCCTGCTTGTAGAATGCTCTCCCCAGGAAGGCTCACCTGGCAACTTCATTACATATCTTTAGGGCCAGGCAAAAACATTCCTCTTCTCCTAGGCATTTGGCTAATTAAACAAGCCTTTTAAAACAGGGGAGTATTGTGTTTTTGTTTTGTTTTGTTACTATGGTATGTATTTCTGGGTTTTTATATTGTAAACTACCCTGTGGTCCTCAGATTAAGGATGGTATAGAAACAACAACAACAACAACAACAAGAACAACAACCAAGGCCACTCAAGATACATCCTTGTGTGCAGTTTAGACAACTCAACACTAGAACATAGGACAAGCATGCTGGATGAAGCCCAGGACCCATCTGGTCCAGCATCCTGTTCTCAGAGGCCAACCTGAGGACCTGAGCACAACATCAGCTGCCCCTTCTGCAATTTCCCAGCCGCTGGTATTCAAAAGCATTGCTGCCTCTGACCGTGGCAGAAGAGCATAGCCATCAAGGCTAATAGCCATTGACTTTTAATATTTTCTGTGGGTGGTACAGTTAGAAGAATTAAAGTTTATATTTATCTTGTACCCACTATTGATATTTATAGACCACCCTCCATTCCACTGGGTCTTAGGATGCCTAACACACAGGATAAAACAACTGACCAATGAATTTAGAACAGAATTAAAAGATCACCTTTGTGCCTAGACCGGAAGGGTTATTCAGGGGTGTGGAGGCAGAGAGATGAGGGCAGAAAGGCCACATAGGTCTCTGAAGGTGTCTTTGGCTCAGAAGGGGGTGGGGAACTTGTGTATGGATTTGAGGAGCGGGCAACACATGGTCTACTGAGGAAAGAGATGCTTGATGGATAGAGTCAGCAAGGCTGGAGGCAGCAGAAACTCCCTCTAGTAGGTTCCCCTCTGAAAACACTCACACTTCCAGTTTGCTTAACTGAGTAGGAGGACACATCCTTTTCATACTGAAGGTTCAATCTGCAGCACCTTCACTTAACAAGGAACAGAGAGCAGGTGATACCTGGAGCTGCTGCCAGTCAAGGCAGGCAGGACTGGGCTAGAGAGATTCTGTATAAGGAAGGTCCTTGTGTTTACTCATGTATCAGATAGTCCTTGGCTTTGGCTAAGCTCTTATTGCTCATTTCTCTTCTATTCTGGATGAGTCTGTGGCAGTTTCAGCCTCCGTTGGCCTTTTCTGGGAGGGAGCAAAGCCACTGAGCTACTCTCCAACCCCTCTTTCTCCCCAGCACACTCAGCTCACCATCTGGTGCTTTCCAGAGGATCTCTGTTCACAACCCGTCTGGAGCTCATTGCAGATAGGAGCAGGCACCTTGTCTCTGCTTATGAGCAATAGCCTCATTAGCAGAGGCACAGCAGAGAGACAGTGTAGGGCAAATATTCAGGAGCTGGTGGTAGAAATGATGGCATGCCAGCCTTGCCAGGGTGTGGACTGCTGGGCAATTACAAAGCTCCCGCCTGCAGCCGTCTTTCTGCAGAATGAAACAGAGAGGTTGCTGTTGGCCACATTCTCTGTTTGCTCTTTGGTTTAGGGTGTGCTGTGGGAAGAGCTGACAGTTTGGAAGTGGGGAAGCATCACAGCTCAGTGGTATGCATGCAGAAGGCCCCATGCAAAGTATCTCCAGGTAGGGCTTGGAATATCCCCTGCCTGAAACTGTCGAAAGCCCCTGCCGGTCATTGTAGATGTAACCGTGGTCTGTCTCAGTATAGGCAGCTTCCTAGGTTCCTATGCACAACATGCTGTGAAGTTTGAGGGCAGAAGGAAACTGGCACTTTCCAGTGAGCAGACTGGGATTGGGACATCCAGAAGCAAAGGATCTCCATTAGGCTGTGAAATAAATGACACCCTGACAGGTCCCTAAGCAAATGCCAGGCTTCAGGCAACCAGAAACACAGAAAATTGCCTTTTATGGAGTCAGGCCATTGGTCAATTGAGCTTGCTATTGTCTACACTGATTGACAGGGTCTCTCCAGGATTCCCAGGAAAGGATCTCTCCCATCTCTACCTGGGGATGCCAAGGATTGAACTTGGGACCTTCTGTGTGTATTCTACCACTGACTTCTGTTCCTTTCCTTGAAGACACTTTCCTTTCTTTCTGACACTCTTGTTTTCACTATGAAGGGAGCATCCCCCTCAGTCGGGGGGCTCCTTCTAGTGGATACTGCCATTCTGCAGCCTGATGCGGTGGTGCATTTGAAGGAAAAGCTGTACCACTAAGTTCTGCTGAGTGTCGAAACTGGCCCTTTGCTGCAGAGGAAAGCAGAGTGCGCCAAAAATGCTGTTTTTCTGTTTGTTTTTGAGATACGCTTTCCACTGAATTAAAATCCCACTGAGGACACTTCATAAATGCTTGTGATTTAACACCGGGCAGGAGGCACTGGGCTCTAAACAATCTCTGCCTTGGCCTTTAGCCAAGGTAATGATCAGAGAGAAGCTGTGGCCGAAGACGGAGAGCCCAGCGGTTATTGAATCACTCCTGCCAGCTCTTAGTGACTTGGTAAACCATTTGCTTGAAGATGTTCCCATGACTTAGCTGCAGTAGCAATGGATCATTAGTCCGAGGAGGGATAGAGGTGGATGGGAATTTCTTTTCTTCCATCTGCAATAAGTACAGTAATTCTAGCTTATCCTCCTTTGTTCTGTAACCGTTTCCAAAGATTCTGGGACAACATTCCAGCTTGCAGGACTTAGGTGTGGCACTTAATTCTATTTATTGATTTAGAAAACCCTAAACCACCTTTTCCCCCCCAAGGAAATTCAGACAACAAACCCATCCAAAATGAGTTAAAATTAAACCCAATCACAACTGGCACTGGTTATGCTGCAGGCACCATATAATACTTGTTCTACTCTTGTAAGAAATTGGTTTTTTAGTCACACAGTCACAGAGTCATAGAATTGTAGAGTTGGAAGGGGCCAGGATGGTCACCTGGTCCAACCCTCTGCAAGGCAGGCATCTTTTCCCCAACATGGGGCTCAAACTCATGAACCTGAGATTAAGTGCTTTATATTCTACTGACTGAGCTATCAGTGTGACAGCACCCACACTTTGGAACTCCCTGCCTATTGACATCAGGCAACTTTTCATCACTCATTGAAAGCATATTCATTTAGGCAAGTCCATCCAGAAATGTAGAATGTTGATGTGTTTTAATCACATTTTTTAGCTTCTCATTGATTTTAATTATTTTTTTGAATGTTTTAAATACAGTAGTTGTTTTTTTTAACCAATAATTTTGTTGCTCTTGTGCTCAAGTCCTGCTTGCCAGTTTCCCACAGGCTTCTGGTTGGCCACTGTGGCAACAGGGTGCTGGACTAGATGGGCCATTGGCCTGATCCAGCAGGGCTCTTACATTCTTTATTTGACTTTTGCAAGTCCTTGCACAATTAGGCTTGGTGTGTGCTTTGGAATGGGAAAATGAATAATGAGCAGCCTGGCCCAAATGCAATAGCCAGTTGGTCTTTGGAGAATGTTGAGAAATTGCTGAAACTGCCTATTTGATTTGCATAGTTGGAAATCGACAAAACTGCAAACATTCACAGGAAGAAGAAAAATCACCTGGCAAACAGAACAGTGGTGAAACAGTTCTGTCCTGTCCAGACTCTGAAGGGTATTGTTGCACAAGAAGAAAATCTATACAAGCTTGTGGGTAACCATAACATTTCCACGCTGCCAAAGTTCTGGAGCATTTTGTATTGAATGCACTATTTGTAAATACTTTTTATGGCTCTCTCAAGCTATGTTAATGAGATGGAAATTAGGGATTTAGAATCTCCTGGAAGATCATGCAGGTTCTTAAAAGCCTCACACAGCATGCACACAAAAAGCACCTGAGACTGAGTATTCCACCTCCCGCCCCCAGTTTATAACACAATGGGTTGTATGTAATTAAGTCCTACACGGAGTAGATCCATTGGAATTACTATGTCTAGGTTAGTCATAGCCATTAACTTCAGCGAGTCTACTCTGAGCAAGGCAAGCATTGGATACAACCCATTAAAGGTGTAGTTGTTGCATGGGGACCAGATCTCATCCCATCCCTGTTCCAGGGATGTTATGTCACATTCTCCCCTGAATCATGTTGCTATGCAGTCTCAGGAAATGCAATTATTTCCCCAGCTAGAGGTGACACTAAGATTTGAAGAGTTGTCTCTGGAATGTGTCATGGGCATCTATTGAATAGTGTCTGCATTGAAATAACCCCCTTCCCTCTGCTTCTGCCATGCGGTGGTCCTAATTTTCAGTTCAGATGCCTTCACAGTAGACAGCATGCTAGCCTTTTAATGTGCAGAATCCAGGGCTCCCCCCCAGCCAGAACTCACTGGAACTCAGTTCCAGCACTTCTCAGGTGGACACTTTTGCCATTGTAAGAGAACAAGGGAGGTTTTCATGCTGGATTCTGGGACTTCTTTTTCTAGAAAAATAGCACTGGACGAAGCCCCCAACATCTGTACCAGGAGTGGTGAATCAGTGGCTCTCCTGATGTTGTTGGACTCCCAACTTCCATCAGCACCAGCCAGAATGGCCAAAGGACGAGGATTGTGGGAGCTGTCATCCTGCAACACTGAGGGGAGGGCACAGATTCCCCATCTGATCTAGACTCCCATTCCCTGTTAGTGCAGTGGCCTCCTTGACAGTCCTCTAGCCACCAAAGCTCCCACACCTATCCATACCTGTTATACACACTTGTCTGTACCTCCTGTATGAGTGAATTCCCCACCTCCCACAAGTTGCGCCATCTCCTGGGCATATTCTTTTCCCTTCAACCCTGAGTCCATTGCCCCACTTTCACTACTCTGCCTCTTCTTACCGTGGCTTTTTATCCTCATTGATCCACAGCCATCTTTCTGTAGCTTCGCTTCCTACACAGTGCACCAGTCCTTCTTGCCCTCATTCCATTTCCTGCCAAAAACATACAGCATCTCTTATTCCTGGGTTAACTTTTTCTTCTTTCCAAACTGACCTTTCACTACCTTCACGGATGCTGTACTGTTTTTCAACAGGCTGTTGCTTTTGACTAATTCATTATAAATGGTCAACATTCTGTGACATCACAGAAGCTCAGTTTGGAAACCAGCATTATTTTTAGGTGGCAGAAAAACCTGTTAACATGGAGCTGTACTACTGGTGCAAGTACGTAGCTACATGACCCTGCAGATGGCAAATTATCTTACTATGCATGAAGATACTGGAACTGTGTTATTTAAGCAGTTGATGCTAATGTTACCAGCCTTCTCCATAGGCCTGAAAAATCTCCAGCAGTTAATAACACAAAAATTAATATGCAAAAAACAGAGATTAAATCCTCTGATGTGCACATTTATGCTTTTATCACATAGTTAATCAGGGGAGGGAGTGTTCATGTTAGAGATAGCTCCGTGTGCTGATTCTATAACCCAAATCCCAAAAGAGCCCTAGAAAAAGCATAATCTGCAACGCAAAGAGTGAGGGGGATGGAGGGAGAGAGAGAGAGAGAATTAAAAAATTACCAAGCATATGGGAGGGTCTATAGATTTTCCAAATCACCTGTGCTCTAATTTAATATGAATAACAATTAGTTTACTCTTATCAGTTAATTGTGCCCCTTGTGGATTCAGCAACACAGCATACCCACACCAAATGCCTTTTGTCTGTGCAAACTTTAATTACACCCAGCCCAGATTTGCCTTTTTTTTTTTTTCTGCTTTGACAACAAAGTTGTTGGGAAACAAAGGAAGAAGCATCTTCCTTTTGCAGCGGGAATGGATTTCGTTCATGAAGGCGGCCCAGTTCTGGTGCCATGGCAGCACTGCTGAATCTTGCAACACAATACTTTTAAAGGACATATAAAGCACATCAAATGCACATTTAAAGCACACCGAAAGCACATTTAAAGCACACAGTGGCCCCCCCCCCAAGAATCCCGGGAACTGTAGTTTTGGTAGAAGTGCAAAGAATTGTATCTCGGTGATGGGAGGAACTACAGTTCCTAGAATTCTTTGGAGCATATCATGGAGGCTGTTGTGAATCTGCCTACCTGGACGGAAGTCATGAAGCCCAGCGGTCTGTGGATCACCATTTGAGAACCTCTGGATTGGTAGGAATGGGATTCATGACACTGTGTCTCTGTTTCCAGTATAAAACTTAATTATGCTTGGGAAGGGACGCAGGTGGCGCTGTGGGTTAAAGCCTCAGCGCCTAGGACTTGCCGATCGAAAGGTCGGCGGTTCGAATCCCTGCGGCGGGGTGCGCTCCCGCTGCTCGGTCCCAGCGCCTGCCAACCTAGCAGTTCGAAAGCACCTCCGGGTGCAAGTAGATAAATAGGGACCGCTTACTAGCGGGAAGGTAAACGGCGTTTCCGTGTGCAGCTCTGGCTCGCCAGATGCAGCTTTGTCACGCTGGCCACGTGACCTGGAAGTGTCTCCGGACAGCGCTGGCCCCTGGCCTCTTAAGTGAGATGGGCGCACAACCCCAGAGTCTGTCAAGACTGGCCCGTACGGGCAGGGGTACCTTTACCTTTATGCTTGGGAAAGTGGACAGTAAGTGGATACGGCTAGATTCATACAAGCACTGAAAGACTTAAGGATCCTATCAGTTGTTTGGTTTCATTAGAATGCACCTTGTATCATCAGCCTGGCCACTCCATTGTGCAATGCCACTACCTTTGACAGCCACCAGCTAAATCCTCCATTTGCCCCCTTTACAACCTGTGCAGGCAAGGGAAACTCTCGTGACTTGGGGCTCACCCAGCTGGAAGGATTTCCATGTCAGGTCTTAGCCAAAGCACGGCTCTCATGCTTGATATTGCAACAACAAGGAGGGTGGGCAATGGAGGCTTTCACTTTCCTCCTTTTTTGGCAGCCTGGGAAGGGCTTTGGCACGCCTGGGACTTCCAGCTGCAAAGTGTATTTTAAAAGCCGAGCCAGAGGAGAGTCTGCTGAGCAACAGATAAAAGACTTTGGTGTTAAAAACATTTCCGGATTGCAGGATTTGATCCAGAAGCGGAAGCGTCATGGCAGTGGGATTAGAAGCAATATTTCACAGGGGAACAGGCCCGGTCAGATGGAAGCTTCCAGAAGCTTGGATTCTGCAGCGGTAGATGGGCTCAGGAAGTGACATATGGCGTCACACAATACCCCAATTCTGCAGCATTTTTTAAAATTTATTTTTTTGCGGGGAACAGACTGCCAATATTAGGCAAACTCTATCAAAATTGCTATTTATACAGAGCTTTTCAAACAAATCTCTCAGTAGGGAGGCCATGTGCTCTGCTTTCACAGAGGACAATCTTCTGTTTGAAGCAGTCTTCTAGTTGGAGGGCTCTCTGGTCTAAGACTGGTTTAAACATAAAGAACCCTAAGTAGGAAGGTTAAAAGAGGCCTTGAAGTTGCCCACCAACAATGTGCACCTTTAGTAAAGGTAGGTAAAGGGACCCCTGACCATTAGGTCCAGTTGTGGCTGACTCTGGGTTTGCGGCGCTCATCTCGCTTTATTGGCTTAGGGAGCCGGCGTACAGCTTCTAGGTCATGTGGCCATCATGACTAAGCTGCTTCTGGCAAACCAGAGCAGTGCACGGAAACGCCGTTTACCTTCCCGCTGGAGCGGTACCTATTTATCTACTTGCACTTTGACGTGCTTTCGAACTGCTAGGTTGGCAGGAGCAGGAACTGAGCAATGGGAGCTCACCCCGTCACAGGGATTCGAACCGCGACCTTCTGATCGGCAAGTCCTAGGCTCTGTGGTTTAACCCACAGCGCCACGACTTTAGCACATTTTGCAATGTGAACTGGCCCACAGTTATGTGTGGGTTTGTACCTGCACATCCATACTCAATACATGGCGACTATGCCACACCTTGGCTCTATAAGCCATTGTGGAGTCAATCCCTTGTTCCTGATGGAGTGACTGTTTCCATCTGGAGAATTTGTGCGAATAAAGCATCGTCCTCACAGATTGGATCATCAGCGTTTTCATTATGAGCTTTAAGCATTCCCCAAAGGCAATCATCGCCGTGAGTCACCTTCGCCATTAAGCACACAACACACCTTCTCGGGGACCCTTTGCCTTTGAGGGACAAAGCTTTCAATCATTACCACACCCTGCGCCTGAGCACCTTCACCCCCTCGCATTGAACCACTTTACTGCTCTCTGTTATAATTGCTTTTCGGTCCCTCCTCCTGGTGGTTATTACCTATGCATTATTATGGAACCACAGGCACTTAAAAAAAGAGAAAGAAGAAATCAATCATTCTGCACTGCTCTCAGCAAGCCTCCGTCTTTTGTCCTCAGGCAGGCACTGCAGGCCAAAGCCTTGACTCAAGTACTCCCACACATTGACAAAAATGGAAGCCCATACACCAGAGAATGGCAGGGGGTGGTTTGGGGATGGCGTTAAAGGGAGAGCTGTTGCTCCTGGTTTCTTCTTCTCATCACTGGTTGTTGTTGGTCGCAGCGGCGACGCAAAGGTTTATAATAAAGCAACAAGGCATCATGATGTGCGTGCATGCACACACACATGCTTTGGAAAGGAGAACAAAATATTGAGCGAAGAGTTCAAGCGGCGATCCTCGAGGGACAGTTCAGCTGGTAGCGTCAGTTATTAACTACAGGTGAAATTAGATTGTCCTAGTACACAGTAGGGGGAAAAAAAGGAGAGGAAAAAGATTGCATCCAAGTTCTTATTGCTATCCCAATAGACATATGGATAATAGTGCTTATTCTTATGAGGTGTGTATATATTTCTAAATTGAATGTCATAAGTGTCAGGCAAGGGAACAACTATTCTTTAGGAACCTAGCAATTTAGGATGGATGTTAAAAATCAAAGCCAGGGCCAGGAATTAGAAGATGCAGTGCTATGGTTTATAAGGAGAAAGATGCAAAAGCTATGGTGAGAAGGGTATGGAGACTGGATGCTGGAATGAACTGGGCATCAGAGCCTTGTTTATTTAAAGCATTATTATCTTCAGCCCTCCACAAAGGCTTCTAGAGCGGCTAACAAATTTCAATGATAAGATGGTTGCTACCCTCAGGCCTACAATTTAAAAGACATGTATTAAAGGAAAAGGAATTGGGCTGGAGAAGTAGCAAACACTAGCATTGCTCCTTAGTTACAGAATTCTTGCAATGACCAGTTGGAATCAAATGACTGGTATCTGATGGAAGCTGGTTGGGCATGGAGTCAACAGCAAATTTCTTTTAGATTTTTGTAAGCAATTTTGCCTAATATCCATTTCCTCCCGAAAGCAAACATCATCAAGCATACTATCTATGCTCCCCCCCAAAAAAACCTAATTCACCCTTTCTGAAACAATATGCAAACTGAAACACAGCCATCCTCCTAAATTTGCACTTCTCCAAATTTGGGAATGCAGTTTTCCATGCAAGTACAAAAATTCATATACTCGGGTTGAAATGTGCATAAAAATGCAAAAAAGAAAAAAAAGAAAAGAAAAAAGTGCATTATTTTCGGAAAATTGTTTTGCAAAGAATGAATATATTAGGCAAAATTGCATACACATTTGTGCACATTAGGAGAAATACAAATGAATTTTCATTGGGACTTAGAAAAAAATCTGCAAACTGTTGTGGAAATGTGGAGAACTTTAAGATTGGACAAATGAGAAACAGAGAGAAAAAGAAATGCATAGATTCAGCAATCTCTTCCACAAACCCTTAAAAAAAGCAACCCTTGTAACCAGGGATGATGGGTCCAGACCTTGAGTAACACAGTTGGGAGGCCTAGAGTGTGAAATTATTATCCCCTAGTCAATAACCACTAGCAATTAGAAAGTATTAAGGAAATCATAGTTTCTAAACATGGGGGAAAGATCAAATGAAAGAAATAGACTCTAGCATAAATTCTATCAGACTCCCTGGCATTTCTGGGCCAGGAGGCACATTAGTTGCAGGAAAATAGTTTTAAAAAATCCTAGGCCATCATTAACAGAGAAAATGGTTTCAGTTGTCACACTTTGTCCTTCAGAAAGTAAAAGAGATGAAAGGGGACGAAGTGGGATGAGTCTTCTTGTTCCACACGTTATTACGATCTCTTCTCCTTGGGGGAGAACAAACTAAATGTGCAAACCTCACCCCTTATTATAGTAAAACCAGTTACCTGGAAAAGGGAGAGAACATCTGATGGGAGATCACATTATCTTGGAGAGAAGAGTTTTGGACCGTCACCTCCCTGATCACAGGAAGACAGGTGTTTTCTGCGCAGTCAAGGCAGGATGGAAAGCATCCTCAGTCATTTTGAAAGTGCTTAACACTAGACTAAAGAGAAGGGTTTGGGAGTAAGCTGGCCACTTATGCATCTCAAAACCCCCTCAAAAAACCTACTTTGAATAAAATGTGCATATGATAATTTATATTAATATGTATAAATGCAAATTTCAAAAAGGATTACTATGTTTAATAGAAATGCACATATATAGAATACCGTATTTTTCACCCTATAGGACGCACCATCCCATAAGGCGCACCTAGTTTTTTTTGGGGGGAAATAAAAGGGAAAAAATTATTTCCCCCCAGGTGCAGGGCTGGGGCGGGGGAGGCCCGCGCTTCCCCCGACCCCAGCCACCAAACAGGCAGCTCTCTGCAAGCTGTGGGAGTCCAGCGCTGGCTCCCGCTGCTTGCGGAGAGGTCCGCGAAGCCTGGAGAGCGAGAGGGGTCGGTGCGCACCGACCCCTCTCGCTCTCCAGGCTTCAGCGAAAGCCTGCATTCGCCCCATAGGACGCACACACATTTCCCCTTCATTTTTGGAGGGGAAAAAGTGCGTCCTATAGGGCGAAAAATACAGTAGATACACAGCAATGTGGTGTAGTGGTTAGATTGATGGATCAGGACCTGGGGGAACCAGGGTTCAAATCCCCACTCAGCCATGAAACTCATTGGGTGGCTTTGGGCCAGTCACAGTCTAACCTACCTTACAGGGGTGTTGTGAGGATAAAATGGGGAGGATGAGAGCTGTGTTTTCCACCTTGAGCTCCTTGGAAGAAAAGTGGTATATAAATGTGCTAAATAATAAAGAATAAGTAACCTGTGGTGAATTAAGGAGACTGTGCTTGGGAGGTCTATGCATGGCTGCTCAACTCACAGTCCAGATGCTAAGAGTTGATGAAAAACTTCCATTCCCCATTCTTACGGTTTGTGATATTTCAGCCCAGCTTGGACTAGATCACCATTCAAAAAGAGGACAGCTTCAAATACAGGAGTGACAGCAATTCAAGGACAGAATTGTCCTTTGTAAAGTAGGGCACCGAGTCCACCCTATTTTGCGATTAGTTTTTAAAATAAAATTGGTTGGCTTATAGTTTATATATATATTTAGCAGATTAAAAATAGCTTAGAAACTGCAGCTACCCAACCACCCGTCATCTATCTGTAAATCTGTCCCTGGAAAATAGGGACACCTGGAGGGTCTGGTTATTGTTGGACTATAATTCCCATCATTCTTTTTCATTGGGTATGCTGGGAGTTGTAGTTTAACAACAGTCAGAGGGCCAAAAGCTCCCCATCCCTCCTATAAAGGAATTGTCCATCTTATGGGAAGGGCCGTAGCTCAGTGGCAGGGTGTCTGCTTCAATCCTCAGCATCTCTAAAAAGGTAAAGGTAAAAGACCCCTGGACGGTTAAGCCCAGTCAAAGGTGACTATGGGGTTGCGACGCTCATCTCGCTTTCAGGCCGAGGGAGACAGTGTTTGTCCACAGACAGCTTTCCGGGTCATGTGGCCAGCATGACTAAACTGCTTCTGGTGCAATGGAACAGCGTGATGGAAACCAGAGCGCATTGAAACACTGTTTACCTTCTCACCGCAGCAGTACCTATTTATCTACTTGCACTGGCGTGCTTTCGAACTGCTAGGTTGGCAGAAGCTGGGACAGAGAAATGGGAGCTCACCCCATTGTGGGGATTCAAACCACCAACCTTCTGATCAGCAAGCCCAAGAGACTCAGTG
>NC_139692.1:24917867-24934696 GCF_964106915.1 Podarcis gaigeae | reverse complement strand
CTCTCTGTGTGTGTTTGTGTGTGTGTGTGTGAGAAGCAGAGCAGAGAGGCCAAGTCATTCTCTGCTGGTCTAATCACAGTGTCAGGGACAAACAAATAACCATCGTTCAGCTCCTGAGCTGATCCAGAATTACATTCTTGTTTGATAGCCTGGCCTCCATCTGTTCCTCACCACCACCACCCCTGCGCTGCTATCGATAAAGTGATAGATGCTTTTAAGCGAGCCGAAAGTAAATAAGGCGAGAGAGATTTACCAACATCTGAAAAGCCCCACGGAGGTGTCCCAATGCACTGATTTAATTCTGTTCGCCCCCACCCTCTCTGGTTGACTGCAGACGCTGCAACACAGGCACATTAACCCAAAGGAGAAACCCTAGATAAATTGGCCTTTCTCTTGCCCACCACCCACAGCAGTAATGCTTGGGGAGTTTTTATGTCTGCTTCTCCAGCACTGTAGGCTTAGACACCTACAATGGCAGATGGATTTAGTGGTCTGATCCGATCATATAACCACTTCTGTTTTGCTCCTTTTAGCTCCTCTCGCCATCGATTTTTCTTTTAAATTAACAAAAGGAGATGCCCAGTGGATACATTTTAGTCCAATAACAGCACACAGCGAGCCTCAAATAAGTATCCATTTGGGCAATCCGACTGTTGTATCGCCCACTTCATTTGTTACGGGCTAAAAGGCAGCATTATTATTCAGGGTCAAGCAGCGTCTTCCATCCCTGTTGAAATCTTTGGCGACAATTCTGCTCGAGTCAAAGAGTCGGACCACATGGGGCATTCCCATGCCACTCAATCGGCACCTAGCACAAAACTAGGGGTTACACAGCAGCAACTGCTGATAGGGGTTTGTTGCATGAGGTATCACACAAAATTCCTTATCAAAGAAGGGCAGAAGTATCTCGCTGGAGAGTACAGATTGCTCACTGGCACAAGACAGTTTGAGTGTATTAAACAGATCCTGGCCCAACGGCACTGGCTGCCAATTAACTTCCGGGCCCAATTCAAAGTGCTGGTTTTAACCTCTAAAGCTTTAAATGGCTCAGGACCACAATACCTGAAGGACTGCCTCTCCCCATATAAGCTGTCCCAGACTCAGCATTCCTCATCTGAGGCCCTTCATTGTGTGCCTCCTCCATATGAGGCCCGGATGGTGGCAACACGAGAACGGGCCTTCTCTGTAGTGGCTCCCTGTTTGTGAAATGCTCTCCCCAGGGAGATTCACCGGGTGGCTTCACTATATATTTTTAGGCACCAGGCGAAAACATTCCTCTTCAATCAAGCTTTCTTGGGCTGATTAACATTCCACACAGCCTTTTAATTAGGCCTGTGGGAAGGGGGGTTATTTTTTTTTTGCTGTTTTGTCTTTAATTATTTGCTTGTTTTTATCCTGTATTTTATTCTGTGACCCAGAATTCTGAGATCTTATGATGAAAGGTGGTATATAAACAAACAAACAAACAAATAAATCAATAAATAAATGGCACACCGAGTGCAGCACATCTGTTTTTAACAGATGAAAGGCCCTATCTCCACTGTTCACTTAAAGCAGTACCATACCACTTTAAACAGCCAGGGCTCCCCCACAAAGGATCATGGGAAGTGTACAGTGGTACCCCGGGTTAAGTATTTAATTCATTCCAGTGGTCCGTTCTTAACCTGAAGCACCACTTTAGCTAATGGGGCCTCCTGCTGTTGCCGCGCCACTGCTGCATGATTTCTGTTCTCATCCTGAAGCAAAGTTCTTGACCTGAAGCACTATTTCTGGGTTAGTGGAGTCTGTAACCTGAATTGTATGTAACCTGAAGTGTATGTAACCTGAGGTACCACTGTAGTTTGTTAAGGGTGTTGAAAGTTGTCAGGAGACCCCAATTTCCCATACAGAGCTATAATTATTAAAGTGGTTTAATAATCTCTCTTTCCAGAGAATTCTGGGAACTTTAACCCTATGAGTTATACTGATGCAGTTTAGGATGAGCTCCAGCTCAGCTGAAACATTGAAATTCCACCTGTTCCATATTTGCTCACTCAGTGGGGAACCCTGGGTCTGGATTGTGTGGTAGGTGCTTACAACTTGAGATTCCCAATTTTGGACCCTTTGGACATAAGCACATTTGGCCATTTTACTGTAATTAGTCTGATGGTATTATATAATACTGCTAATCGTATCATATCAGACATAAATAACAATGAGAAAGCTTTCACTGTGGATTAGAATTCTCTTCATACCCACCCAATAATCTACAGGACTGACACAAACACAAACTTTGAGAATGGCTTTATGTACTGAGCCCTTGGGGGGCACAGGACAGACTTAAATAAACAATCCTCCCTGTACCCAATTTGGTGGAAAAAAGAAGCTTACAGAAAGCTTTCCTCATATCTAGCACAAGCAAGTAGCTTGCAACTGAAAGTTATTTGCGCTGTCCTCCTTGTCCTCTTGGAACCTCAAAGAGGTGCCTTGATTGAGGTTTTGCAATATGCAAATTTCCTGAAATTCATTTAATTGCTTAATCTCTTAAAAGCCAGACGGTTACTTCACTAAAGCCCCCACAAAAACACTTTTGATCAGTTGTTGACAACCCTATTTGAAACATATCTGAAGAGGATTCATTGTCAGAGCCAGATGGTTCTTGTCTAAGATTTCCCTAAAGCAGAGAAAGTTATTTCTCTCTAATTTTAATCATTGCACTTGTACCTACAAAGCACTTGACAGCCCTTATCTTGTTCAGCAACAAAAAAAGACCAGCATGTATGCCATTTATTATTCCCATTTCACAGATGCTGGCAGACTGAGGCTAGGAAAGAATGATTTGCCCAAAGCTATCTGGTGAATGCGGCTGGTCCAAGTCATTTTGTTACTTATGGACAAAAATCCAAGGCATCTCCCTCTACTAATTAAAATGGGCTCAATCCATAGGACGCTCTCCTGGGCAAGACCCATTGAAATGATTGTGCATGATAGAGTCTCCACACAGCTTCCATTCATTTTAGCAAAGCTTGTGTAATGGTTCTAGGGGTTGCTCGTGCATAAACCGGTGCCACACCTGGCAGGGTTGCCTGAGTGTACCTTTTCTGTCCGGACAGCCACTCACCCGTGGCTGTCTCAATCGCTGGCAGAATCCGTCAGTGGGCGTTTCTTGAACTTCTTCCAGCAAAGAAGCTCTTTGACGCCTAGTCTCCGCCTACTCTCCCTGCGCGGAAGCCTTCTGCTCAAGGAGGGTGTAGGCAGCGGAGGACCCTTACTCTCCCCGCTGGTCCCTGGCAAGGAGTCATGGGACTGCCTCGCCGATTCCCCCATCTGCCCCCCTTCTCCACTGGTGCTACGCTGATCCCCTTCCCCAGAAGATGGGCTGCCTCTCCCCATCCCGGGACGCTCTCTGGAATCCCTCTGGAGCCCGCTCTCTCCCTCTGGCCCTGATGGCAGTTCCCTGACAGCTTGTGCTGCAAAATGTCCCTAAGTTTGTACCCAAACTTCAGACCTATCTGTGTCCTACTCCACTGCCTTTACAAACAAACTTTGGGCCAGTCACTGCCTCCCACTCTAACTGTGGGGGTTAAATGTATATGCCACCTTGAGCTCCTTGGGGGAAAGGTTGAATATAGAATGAATGAATGAATGAATGAATGAATGAATGAATGAATGAAGAACCCCGCAGCTCAAGGAACCAGTGAAAAGTTCTCCTTCCCTGAAGAAATTAAGAGAATGTCTCTCCTCAGTTTCTCTGCCCACAAGTAGAAGTGGGGGATTTTGAGAGGCTTTTCTTTTTTTCTTTTTTTGCACAACTCTATTCTAAAGACAGACGTGGACAACACAGTTATATTGATTTCCTACCATTCTCCCCTTTAGCATTAAACATTTTTATTGAACTTTTCAAATTGTGAAATATAGGAGACAAGAGTAAATGTCCCAAATTGAAAAAGAAAAAACATAGAACTCCCGAACATTTTACATTGCACGTCAGGTATACACTCTCTCCAAAACTGAGAAAGGCTTGACACACAGGTTTGTGTGTGTGTGTGTGTGTGTGTGTGTGTGTGTGTGCAAACAGTGAGAGGTTAAGGCTATAGATATTTTGGTAACAAGCAATCCAGAACAATTTTTGGGAAATTGATGGCACTGTTGACCCACTTTGCCAAAATGCAAATGTTATAAGGAGGACTCCATGCATCCAATGGCCATGCCATATTTTGCATCTTGGGGAAGGCTAACTACTTGCAACATCCTGAAAAAAAGGCTAACTTCAATTTTCAAAAACATATGTCTTGAAGAAATGATAAAATTTGTCAAAATACATAATAAAAGTAAATCATTATCAGAAATTTATAAGATACAACAAAAACTAATATGTATAAAACTGTGCCCCTCAAAGGCCTGCACCTAGTTGGCTCAAAGATAGCACCACCCCTCATGTACCCATACAAGTGCCTCTGGATTTTAAGCTGTGGGGGTTTTTTTGCACTATGAATCTAAATCAGCCCCACGCAATTTTAAGCGGTGATGTCTTTCCTCAAAGAATCCTGCATTCTGTCAGGAGACTCCTATTCCCCCCACAGAGCTACAGTTCCCAGAGCGGTTTAACCATCTATGCCTCTCCCCAGGGAATTCTGGGAACTGTAGCTCTGTGAGGGGAATTGGGGTCTCCTAACAACTCTCAGGACCCTTAAACGATATCTCCCAGAATTCTTTGCGGGAAGCCCTGCATAAAGTGCTATGATTCTGCTTTACATGTATGGTGCAGATGGGGCCTGTGATGGCTTCTCCCAATGAATCCTGAGAATTGTAGCTAGTGGCGAGGGCGCCGATAATTTACTTCCTAAATTCTCAGGAAAACAACTGTTGCAGCAGGAAGGTGCCGAATTCTGTGTGACATTCCAAGCTCCCCAGTCCATCACTATGCAATCTCCAGAGGCACTGAAGACACACAGTCTTGCCTGTTTGCTAACCCTTTTCTCACCCCAAGTGGCGGCCTCCATTAGGAGGAGTGACGACAGATCCCCTCAGGCGCCGATCGATGGCAGAACTGTTGCCTGTCAGAATTAATCTTGGAGGCCCCTGTCACTTCCAGTCTCGAGTCCTTATGCCCAGCTTGGAACAACCAGCCCCTCTTAACTCTATTTTTCAAGGAGTTGCTTAGCCTTGGGCGGTACTGATGACTTTCATATTCTTAATGGCATCCCTACCATTTTATAATAAAACCAGTGGGGAATCGGCGAGAAGCGGCCCTGTTTGTTGAACTGACTGTGAGATTAAGCAGCAGAAGGAGAGGAACCCAAGGGAGGCTTGATGATGGGAGCTGGCGTCTCTCCTTGCATCAGAGAATGAGAGTTAGAAATTGGCAGATCTGTCTGTCTCATATTTCCATCCTTTTTCGTTCTTAAGTTCAGTTCTTCGCAATTCTCACAAAAGTTCATGGATAATCCTCCTAATATACAACACACCCGCCAACATTTCTCTGATGAAAATAGGGACATTGTTGTTGTTATACCTTGCCCATCTGACTGGGTTGCCCCACCCACTCGGGGCGGCTTCCAACATATAATAATAATAATAATAATAATAATAATAATAATAATAATAATTTATACCCTGCCCATCTGGCCGGGCCTCCCCCAGCCACTCTGGGTGGCTTCCCAAAAAATATTAAAATATAGTGGTCTGTTAAGCTTCCCTAGACAGGGCTGCCTTCAGATGTCTTCTAAAAGTCTGGTAGTTGTTGTTCTCTTTGACATCTGGTGGGAGGGCATTCCACAGGGCGGGCGCTACTACCAAGAAGGCCCTCTGCCTGGTTCCCTGTAACTTGGCTTCTCGCAGTGAGGGAACCGCCAGAAGGCCCTCGGTGCTGGACCTCAGTGTCCGGGTAGAATGATATATAAACGATATATAAAAACATAATGAAACATTGAACATTTAAAAACTTCAGTATACAGGGCTGCCTTCTGATGTCTACTAAAGGTTGCATAGTTATCTCCTTGGCATAACTCCATACACTCCAACGTTTCTCTGATGAAAATAGGGTCCTGCTTGAGCGTTTCCCAGAAGAGACATCAGGTTGGCCATTGTGAGAACTGGATGCTGGAATAGATGGGTCACTGTCCTGACCCAGCAATATCTTCTTATGGTCTTATCTGCAATATTGGGATAATAATATCTGAATAATAATCGCACTCTGTGTCCAAGTCCAGTGTAAAGTGCTGGTTTTAACCTTTAAAGCCCTAAATGCCTTAGGACTGGGTTACCTGAAAGACCACATTCTCCTATAATTATAATTATCAACCTGACATGAAGAGCTGACATCTTGGAAGATCCTTCTCTGACTGTAGGGTTGCCATATTTCTAGAAGTAAAATTCAGGACACAAAATTTGTTTTTAGACAATCAACCTCAAAATCCTAGAAGGCCTTTTTGGTAGTGACCTTGGAGGCTGCCTTTTACTGAATCAGACCATTGGTCTATTTAGCTCAGTATTGTGAACACTGACCGACAGTAGCTCCCCAAGGTTTCAAGGCAAGGTTCTCTCCCAGGAATTGAACCAGAGACCTTCTGCATATGAAACAGATGACCTAGCCCTGAATGACCCTGAAAAAAAGCATGGCAGCATCTTTGTGAAACCCGATGAAAAGCTTTTTGTCTGTATTGTTTTATGGTCTAGTCCTCATGGTATTAATCTCTGTGTTTTCATTGTGTTTTCAGGCTTTAATATTCTTTATGGCTTTATGTTGCATTCTAATTGCTGTATTTATTTGGTGACTCACCCAGAGAACTCCCATTAAACTGGGGTGGAAATCTCTAAGCAGTTTATGAAAAACTAATAGAAGAAATACAATACAAACCCTGCATTCAGAACCAAACACAACAACTGGTACGGGCCATAATAACAATTTCACATTTTTCAGTAGCATAAATAAAAATTAAGAATGCAAGTGAATAACATGGAACCATGTAGCTTACTTGAAATATTGCATCAAATAAATGCACATAAAAACAATTGAAAGTGGAATATAAATACATTCTGCCACCGTCATCATGAAATGTCCCAACCTTTATCCACCTTGAGAATCTTAGTTGTTGGCATCAGTCTGTCTAGAGAGACAACAAAGTGTGCATCTGGGTCTTCTTGAGTAATAATATAGAAGAGAAGCGCAGGGTGGCAGGTTAATTTATTCCATTTGTATTTACCACCTTTTCTTTCAAAGAGTTGGAGGCAGTGCACTTGGTTCTCCTCTTCCTATTTTATCCTCATAGCAACCCTATGAGGTAGGTTAGGTGGAGAAACAGTGGCTGGTCGCCCAAGGTTACCCAGGGAGCCCCTGTGGCAGTTTATTTCCTGGGGTAAAATCCTAAAAAAACCTCAACAACAACTTCAATCCTAAAAAAAGGTCAACAACTTTGGCCCTTCACTTCATCAAATCTGGCCCTCTTTGAAAAAAGTTTGGACACCACTGCGTAATCCATGGGTAGGCAAACTAAGGCCCAGAGGCTGGATCCGGCCCTATCGCCTTCTAAATCCAGCCTGTGGATGGTCGGGAATCAGCGTGTTTTTACATGAGTAGAATGTGTCCTTTTATTTAAAATGCATCTCTGGGTTATTTTGGGGGCATAGGAATTCATTCATCCCCCCCCAATATAGTCTGCCCCCCCCACAAGGTCTGAGGGACAGCCGACCAGCTCCCTGCTGAAAAAGTTTGCTGACCCCTGCTCTAATCTCTACACCACCCTACCCCTATCTTCAAATCATTTTATCTGATTGGTGGTGTTCCTGCCCAATTTTCACTGAAATGTAGTCACTAAATTTGCCCACTAAATTTACTAGTAAGGAAAAAAAGGAAGTGGGAGAAATTAAGCTATAACAAATGAGTGATGTAAGCCAAAGCCAAGGTTATTTCTTGCCAAATTAGGCATGACATTAAGGTGTCTGCATTTAACTTGGGTATTAAAAAATAATAATGCAAAAAAGAGTCTCTGTAAGATTTTCCTCATAATGCAAAAAAGCAGCTTGGGAGGAACTATTTTGTCAGGATTGCAATAAGGAAGGAAAGGGTTAAACTCCCCATTTCGTTATCTGCCTCTTCCCTCATGGCTTCTATTTGCATTTTTGTTTGGATGCGCATGTTAAATGCAAATACACATTTGATGATGTGTCTGGTTCGCCCAGAGATACATTCTACTTAAGATGTCATCGCTCCTTTCAATTACCAGAATATTGTACGGACATTGTGAATCCCTTGCTGCTAGGGTGCACTGACTTCATTATAGAGCCTTTCTGTTTGGGAAAGTGGGAAAGATTCTGTGGGCAGATGCATTTCTGGCCTGGATATGCACTGCTATCTGGAGGACAGAATACTCCCCTCCTCACTTAGAAAAGTTGAACCTTTCTTCATGAGGTAGCTCTTGTAACTTTTAAGAGCAGCAAGAGAAAAGTGAATTGTTTCACTTGTTAAATCACTGCCCTGAAAGACTGGGATGAAGCTACACTTGTCAAAATCCCCCCTTCAGCACAAACTCGAAAAACACAGGATCCCTACCCTCTACCACAGATCTAGATATATGACACAATTTTTCCTACCTTTACTATCCATTCCTTGATCAAGATCCTTGCAAGAGGTACAACACATTTCTAAAACAGATATACTATGGTGGGATAAGCTACACCTGCAGGATTTCTGCCTGTCATGCAGTTCTTACAGACTCAAGAGGTCTTCTTGGAGGAAAAGTGCCACCCTCTGGTTTTTACAATGGGGCCATTCCATTATCCTCACCATCTTCCAGAGCATCCCAAGTAGATGCAGGCCATTTTGTACCAATTTTTTATACTGAACAGGAAAGAGGAATGCGTGTGCATGCTCTGCGTGGAAGTTCTAGGAAGGTTAAGTACATAAACAGGTCACACATACCCTACATGATGAATTCCACCCCATTTCTCCATTTATTGAGGATATACACCTCAGAGTAGACTGAATTTTGAAAGCCTCCATTCTATATTTAGGAAAAGACACAGCATATAAATAATTGAGGTGTTGGTCACAGCTCTGTAGCTGTTTTTCAGTGAAATTTGCACCTAAAACCCTCGTCATCAATTAATTCAACCTCCTATGTTGGCACAGTTAACTCAAAAGAACATCTGAACTTTCCTGGATATCTTTGGCACTACGTAATTCAGCATACAGTTTGTTTCCCCCCAGATTCCCCCTCTGCACCAGTTTCCACCTGGTTATTTTGTCTTATGCTGCTGTTGGTTTTCTCTTTGGCTGCAAACGGCCACCAAATGCATTCAAAGATGCATGTCCACAAAGGACATTTCGGTCTGAGGTCTATTTCAAAAATGTCAGAGTTAAGCACACAAGGAGTTATTTCTGAAGCATGAACTTGCAACCTTTTTGTCTGGCAATGCTCCTCTGCCTTTTAGCTGGGCATGAAAGCATTTTGCACATGAAGGTTTTCCAGGAGAACCTTGTCTCTGCTAGGCTGCTCTTAAAAGCCCTTGAGTGGGACAGTAAAAAAAAGTTGGTGGCTTTCCCCCAGACACCAAGAGGATGAACTATGACAGAAATATACTAAATAAAGCCAAGGAGATTAGATAAAATGACCAGGGGAATTTTAATTCACAGGATCCTGCTCTGCAGACAGATGGTCCTTTCAGACTCTCTCCCTTTTTAATCTCTGCAAAGCCAACATCCTAAATCCCAGATAATGTAGGTTTTTACCCTCTCTAATGGATCCAAGAGCCTTAAAGGTGCTCCTGTTGATGGGGTGCATATGCTTGAACAGCTGGGGGCTTAAGTATTTTAAGGCAATGACAAGCCAGTTACCTGCCTGCCTGCAGAGACCTGGAGATACGGAGGGATATATGTCATATATATATATATATATATATATATATATATATATATATATATATAATATGTTCTTGTAATGGTCCAGGCCTGCAGCCAGGAACTGTGTGGGCACGATATGTTTAAAATAAATGTGCCGCTTTTAAAATAATAAAAAGAAAATAAGAATAGATAAATGCCCATCTGTCATCTGAGCACATTTGCATTCATTCAATAGAACCCTGGAAGCCACAAGCTGGTTGAATTTTCACCGAGAAGCAAGGCAGACCATTGGTTGATTCCCCTCCCCCCTTACATCTCCACAAGGAAAAAGGCCAAAAACTCCCCAGCAAAATTCAAAGAGGAAATCTGGAGAATCTCCAAGAGGTACCTGTTTAGAGGGAACCCCAGGAAAAGAAATGGTGAGGTGGTCATAAATGGCGCAAATAGCAAATGTTTGATTACTAAAAGAGAAGTCACAGTATATATCCCATTAACTGCAGACCCTCCAATTATCCCTATTTTCACTGGAGAAATATTGGAGGGTACAGAGCTATGCAACCTCAGAGCCAAGGAGATAAGTAGCTATACAACTTTTAGAAGACATTTGATGGCAGCCCTGTATAGGGAGGTTTTTTAATGTTTAAAGTTTTATTATTAAAACTAAATACTACTACTACTACTACTACTACTAATAATAATAATAATAATAATGGTACAGGATATCCTCTTTTCATCCTCGAAATGTGGGAGGGTATGTAGCTGCCCCATCTTAATGCACTGCAAGATGCAACCTGGATAACTTGAAAAGTGGGTTTAGATGAGTTAATGGAAGATAAGGCTGTCAATAGCTATTGGCCATGAGGGCTTTGTTCTACCTTCACTGCATTAGACCACTTGCCTCTGTCTATCATGGAGGCAGAGCAAGTGGCAGAGGGCTCTTGTGCTTGAGTCTTGCTTGTCGGCTTCCCATAGCCACCTGGTTGGCCACTGTAAGAACAGGATTCTGAACTAGGTGGGCCACTGGTCTGATACAGCAGGCTCTTTTTATGTTATTACATATTCTTTATAAAACCAGAGCATCTGCCTCCAGATGCCTGTTACTCACTTGTGGGTAGGGCTGCCATCTTTTGAACAGACCACTGTAGCCATCCCTGTTTGAATGCCACCACTGAGCTGGAGAGGGAACCACCTTCCCTCTGCAGGTCATGAAAAGATTCACTGGTTGCTTTCTGCAGTTCACCAAACCTCAGTTAAAGTGTAAGAAGCACACCAGATTTCTTTCTTCTTCCAAAGCGGAATGGGGGAAAGAAAGCCAGTAACCCTGTTTGTGGGCTAAAAGTAAAGAAAGCTTTTCCGTTTGGCTGCCTGGAGGCATTTATAGCCGCCACAGGCGACCAGGCAATTGGCTATTTATATCCTGATTTACCAAGGTTAGCCTGGCAACTCAACTGAAGCAGCCTAAGCGGCTGTTCTGCCAATCTGTAGTGAACAGAGACTTTTCACTTCCATCTATTGCTCACTAGGACACAGAAATCCTTCATGCGAATGCAGCAACCCATTGCACCCTTCCACCCTTTGCATAAATGTATGTGCAATTGATTAGGCGCATGGTGGCATGCATGTTAGCGCCTGAGCTTTATTGCCCATTAGGACTTTGGCTCGGTTATGATTCTGCGTTCCTCGGATTATGCAGATCCAATCTATCACATTGTTCCAGAAACTTGGTTAAAGCTACACTCGGAGGCAGCTGCAGCTGCGCTCCGCTCTCCCGGAGACACACATCATCGCTCCCTCGTACGAGAAATCAAAATTGGCCATTGCGGCTCCTGCACAAGCAGCTGTTATTAGGTGTTTTCATTCCTGAACGAGAGAGAAGAAGCGAGCGGGAGCAAGGAAGAAAAAGAAAAAGGAAAAAGAACCCACTGTATGGTGATGAGTTTTCTTCCCCGTTTCCCGTTTAACCAGATTACATCGTGTTTATCATCCCAAGGTTCGCGGAGGCTCCAGGTGGGGCCATGAGATGCAGGTTTGCCAGCATCTGTTGGAAAAGGAACTATGCAGGCAAAAGGGGTGTCCCAGCCGAGAGAGTCTGAATGTGGCATAGCGGGGAGTCAGTGGGGATACACCATCAATGAGACAGGCCATGCTTGGGTCGAGCATCAAGCACACCTATCTCTATCCTGAAAGATCAGGCCAAAATCCATCTAGTGTAGCATTCTGTTTCCAGTAAGGGCCAGTTAGATGTCTCTTGGCAGAGCTGGCACCAGCAGTGAGCAAACTTGGGCACTTACTAGTGCCCCTACAGGGCCTACTAATGATGCCTGTCCTGCCCCTATTATCATTATTGTCACTCTGGCTTTTCAGTACTGCCAGGGAGATGGATCTCATCCAACTTTTATGTTTCCCACAGTGACCCCACCCTAGCATCGTTCAGGGGCACTGTGACAGGCTGGCACATGCGGAGCTTGTTGACACCCAGGGCAGGAGTCTTGACCTTGGCATGACAGTGTAAGTCCGACAGGCCCCTGGCAGGGTCCCTCGGCTAGCTTAGTCCTCTGAGGACTGGGGCAAGTCTACCAGGCTGCCCGCCCACTGAATCAGCCTGGTGTGAGGGCACATAGACAGAGGAGAAGTCCCTCCAGAGGCTGCTTTGCCCAGGGTGTCCTCAGTCTGGTTTCTCTGCCATTCACTCCTGAAACAGGCTATGAAGGCGATACCCTCTCACCTCAATCTCCTCTTCTCAGAATCAGGTATACTAAGAGTGATATGCTGCTTCTGAACATGAAGGCTTTGCTTAACAAAGTGAAAAGCCATTGAGGTTCAATCACTTCTGTGTCCAACACTCTGGATAGATCCAGTTCCTTACCTCTCCCTTCAGTCGACATTTTGGGTTTGGTTCTGTCTTTTGAGCCACCATTTTGTGCTAGACTCCAACTGGTGGATCTTGTTACATCCCCAATCTAGGCAAGTAGACTACCTGGTGATTCCATACATAGCATGCCATGGTCAAGTCATCATATATGGCCACATGGACACCTATATTCACCCACATCTACAGAAACCTAACTGAAAGCAAGTAATTGGCCATTCTGATAGCTTCCCACAATACTGTTGTGTACTTTGAGTGCTTGAAACTGCCCTGCACATGTGGTGGAAATGGGACAGAGTCTCCCTATTTTGGGATTCCATCTTTACATAAATCCACAAAATTACTGGCCAATGCCTACAAAGACAAGGGAGCTAGCCCTGTTCAACTAATTTCAAGGTGAAAACTTGAATGTTCACTTTAATCACTATCTGGCAGGAACCAGGTTGGTGATTGCCAGATTTTGGAAGAGATTGGAAGCAGCAAATGTTATGACATGGTTCTAAAAGTTATGGCAGATTGCTCTAAATGAAAAACTTGCAAATAACCTAAAAATAGCAATGGGGAAAAAAGAAAGAAGCTGTAAACAAATTTGTAGTGGAATGGCACTGTTTTATTACACATATAGAAAAGACAGACAACGGGGGTCTTCTTATAAAACCCTTTGACTCTCTTGATATCTGATATTGCGCTATTTCCCTTTTATTGTGTTGTACAGTCTGTATTCTCTCATCTCTTTAATGTGCTACATGGTATGTCTATATTCTGTACTGCATCTAAGTTACCAAAGGGGGGGGGGGGTTGTTCAATCAATCAGTCGACATCAGTGACTGTCAGAATGGATGGTGATGGTTGTATTTATTTTGCTTTTCTAAGCCCAGATGACAATGACGCCCTGTGATTTTTAAAAAACATGTTCTGAACTGCATGAAGGCATGGAAATGTGTGAGAGTGAGAGAGTGAAGGAGAGAGAGAGAGGATGCTGTGTTTACCAGGTGCAGTGATTATCAGACGCAGATAAGCATTCAAAGGGCAAGACAGGAAGTGCTTATTAGCCAATGATATGTATTTTCATAAAGTGCCATTCTCTCCCCGTTGACTGGTAAATTGGACTCCCTCCTGCGTTGGGATTACCTTATGCCTTTAATGACCATGTCGGGGGATTATTCTATATTGCGTGTATACTTCATCCTTTTCCAGAAAGTCTCATTGAGACTGCAGAACAGAATTATCTATTTTCTTGTGTTCCTTTTGCCCAGAGAGCCCATCAGAAAGGGAGCAACGGGGGGTTAGGCTTAAAAAGGAACTGCACAAGGTCTCAGCAGGAGAAACCACCACCAGCAGATGATTCCTTCAGACCCAAGATCTTGGCCAACAGGGTCTGTCAATTACCTTTTGTTCTGATATAACTCCCGTCCTTACCCAGAGCAACAGATGTATTGAGCTTTTGGATGGTACTGTAAGCTGAAGGTGAAGCCAACCCATTGGCTGATTGACTTTGGCCTTCCTGAATACTCCCAGGGCCATTCTGAGAGCAGTAAAATACTGAAGACACCAGGCACCAATCCATAGGCACTGGCAAGCTATGAAGGTGCTCTCTGTTACCTGCTTGAATGCCAAGGCACTCATGAGTAGCAAATATCTCCTGCAAAAGAATGTAATGTCTCAGAGCACTGATATCTGATGAATTTCCCTAATGGAGAGGGCCCCCACCTTTTCAAATCTTGGAGTCCACCTTTACACCCAACCTGCAACATGGAGTCATTGTGTCCTCAGTGTGGCCCACTGTAGGAAAGGATGCAACTTGGCAGCAGAAAACCCATGTTCCAATGAAATGGGCAACACTTCTTAGCACAAGCAACTTCACTTGCTAACATAAGGTTTTGACTGTGGCTGAGTATATGCCCTATATAAAGAGCACATTTAAACCACATGGCTTCTCCCAAGAATCCTGGCAACTGTAGCTTGTTAAAGATGCTGGACATTGTAGCTATGAGAGGGGCAAACTACAGTTCCCAAGATTCTTTTTTGGGAAACCGTGCACTATAAATGCACTTTAAATGTGTGGCATGTGCACAGTTCAAGTACATTCTGTTGCTGAGCCCGAGGCTGCTTTCACACAGCAGTTTATTCCATTTCTCTAACTGTCAATTTCTGTATTATATTTGCACTTCCAAATGACATAAAAGCCACGTCTGGAAATCTAGTGGAAGCTTAGCCTTCATTTCCGTGTTAATTGGTTCCAGAAATTATCCATTTGCAACCCTGTTAACCCAGAAAATCACAGGAGTAAACTGATGAAATTGGAGGCGGTATGCAGTTCTTTCCTGCTCATGGGGGAATCATGGGGAAACAGAAGCAGGCATGTGCAGAAAGGGTGGGGACTTGTCAATATCCTTCTTGAACTATGGTGCCCAGAACTGGACACAGTATTCCAGGTGGGGTTTGACCAAGGCAGAATAGAGTAGTACTATTACTTAACCCGTACCATGCTGCCTCCAGTTCTGCTAAAGCTGCCAGCGCCGTGGCCCTCTGCCCAGCATTAGAAGTTGAGGCAGATTTGCAATCTGGAGCAGATCTTGAGATCAGATCCAAAGTGGAATGGAAGCTTTATGCCTTGTTGCTCCCTCCCCAAACACATCTTGTCACTGAAGTTCAGCTGAAATGGGGGCATCAAGATGGAGTGACTGAGGATGGAAAGGTGCCAGGCCAGCTGATTGGGTGGAGATAAAAAGCAATTAGTCAGATGAAGAAGGTTAATAACCGCAATCTTGTAAAACTCCTCCGGGGGCTCTAATACTATTTATTGAGTGACTAATGAGTCTCCCCTTCCACAATTAGTTTGCACAGCTATAATTTAGGCATTTTTCCTAATCCATCTGAATTTATGACCCAGAAAGAAGTGGTGCCCTTTGCAACAGCAGCCAACTTGTTAACACCCAAATATTTTAATAAAAGGACATCCACAACTGTACTTCTAATGAGATTTCAGCACAGTTGTCCATCAGAGCTGCTGGTTGCCCTGTTTTCAAATGGTGTTCCACTGAGCTCTAAGGTTGCATGGAAGGTTGCCTAAGGCACATCAGTGAGATCAATAGACATCTTCAGATGAAGGGCAGTATTAACTTTAATAAATGATTATAATAATGGCAGACAAGCCTCCCTACAGACCAGCCTGCCTATTTCCAGTGCACCTCCTTTCTTGAGGAAGAGCTACAGTAAGGCCCAACACAAAACAACAACATCAGCACTGGCCAATACCCCCAATAAACAGAACTATGGTTCAGAATTCTCTGTGACATGCAGGGGGGTCCTGTTGCAGGAACTCAGAGGCTTCCTCATTGGAACTATCAGTATGGAAGAAGTGCTACACTACTACAAAATTTGGTACCCCCTCCCCATCCTATAGCAACATACCCGTTGCTCTACAGATAAGAGAGAGTGGGGGGGGGGGGAGTAGAGACTATGACCCCCAACACCCACAGATCTACCTTGCCCTTTCTCCAAGAGAAAAGCACTCATCGCATCAACCGACTTTTCTGGGAAAAGGTATCAAACTGTGGAGGCCACCAGTTATTAGGAAGGGGAAAATAATGTTTTACAAGAAAAGCTCTATTTCTTAGTCCTTTCCCCCCTCCTTCCCTTTTCCCCCCCTCTTAAAGTATAAAATAGAGCCCTGGGGATCGTGCGGGGATGTGAGTCAGGCTAAATAAATAAATAACTCCGTGTGATTTATTGAAAGCCTTACACTGAATACTTGTTCTCTGTAAGAGAGGAAAGAACTGCACTTGTAACAAACTTCAAGCGTGTTTGACATGACAACAAAGGCAACGTTCAGCAACTAAACTGGAGGAAATGATTGCAAGAGTATTATGGTGCTGTCTCCCCTGAACCAGACCCATCTGGCTGGTGCCCTGTTGTTTAGTTGTATTGCCGTCTATGCTTATACTTTGTACAGTTATGGCTTTTTTTTTAATAAAAAGAAGTTTCTCTGTTGATTATGGTAGGAAGTGATGTGCATAAAAGGAGCTTGAGAGAATATCACCATCCACCTTCCTTAGTGGCCTCTCCTTCCCTTCAGCGGCCACCACAAGGGCATCTGTTCGGCCATCTTGCCCTGAGGGAAGGGGAGGAGAAGCAGCA